>NC_138310.1:25647500-26167500 GCF_965601325.2 Salmo salar
GATACACTATTTTAGTGAATGAAATAATTATTTTCAACAGGGCTGACTGGTCATCTGTGGAGTAGTATTGTTTCTGAATCTCCCCCTTCCTTCTCTTCCATAGTGGTAGGAAGGGATGGAGGGGGGTGGCTGGATTGTTGGGTGTCAGATTTCCCCAAACCCACAAAAAACATCCCCAGCTACGCGGCAGTGTGTGTTGTGCAGCCCAAGAGTCGCACTTCCTGCTGTTTTGAAACTAATTTTACAGCCTGGACTAGATGGAAAAACCCCTTACCAACCCTCCCTCTTCTCTTTCCTTCTATGCATCCCTCCCATCTGCTGTCCTCTACCTCACTCCTCTCCTCTCCCATTCCCCCTTCTCTTTGGAAGACATAGTGAGACGGAGGGGTGGGAGAGTTTGGGCACGAGAAGGGGAAAATGGGGGAAACGGTTCTCTTCTTTCTGAAATCCTGCTCTGGAGCGGTTTGGAAAGGCGTATGGTGTTTGGATTGGCATGGCGTCCTGCAGACAACGGGGAGAGAAGGGCTGGAGGTTGGAGGAGGTTGGGGATTCTAAATAAATATGTCTGCCGGGCTGGGGAGAGGTGTCAGCGGGCCTCAGGCCCTGCGTCTTTTCTGGGCTCGCTGGCGCCCCACCAGGTCACAATACATAAGCACACTGTGTGTGTGTGTGTTTGCCGTGTGTGTGTGTGTGTGTGTGTGTGTGTGTGTGTGTGTGTGTGTGTGTGTGTGTGTGTGTGTGTGTGTGTGTGTGTGTGTGTGTGTGTGTGTGTGTGTGTGTGTGTGTGTGTGTGTGTGTGTGTGTGTGTAGAATGTGGATTTCACGTTACTAAAACAGCACACTCAATCAAGGCCTACAAAACATCTCCCTTATTGCAGGAGATGTTTTGGAGATGTTTTAGACCATAGGGCTATTACGCAAAGCCGATACATCCCTCCCTCTCTCTCCTCTCTCTCTCCCTTCTATCTCTCTCTCCCTTCTATCTCTCTCTCCTCTCTCTCTCCCTTCTATCTCTCCTTCTCTCTCTCCTCCCTTCTATCTCACTCTCCTCTCTCTCCCTTCTATCTCTCTCTCGTCTCTCTCTCTCTTCCATCTCTCTTTCTCTCTCTCTCCCTTCTATCTCTCTCTCCTCTCTCTCTCCCTTCTATCTCTCTTTCTCTCTCTCTCCCCTCTATCTCTCCTTCTCTCTCTCTCCCTTCTATCTCTCTTTCTCTCTCTCCTCTCTCTCTCCCTTCTATCTCTCCTTCTCTCTCTCCTCCCTTCTATCTCTCTCTCCTCTCTCTCTCCCTTCTATCTCTCTTTCGTCTCTCTCTCCCTTCTATCTCTCTTTCTCTCTCTCTCTCCCTTCTCTCTCTCTCCTCTCTCTCTCCCTTCTATCTCTCTTTCTCTCTCTCCCCTCTATCTCTCCTTCTCTCTCTCCTCCCTTCTATCTCACTCTCCTCTCTCTCCCTTCTATCTCTCTCTCGTCTCTCTCTCTCTTCCATCTCTCTTTCTCTCTCTCTCCCTTCTATCTCTCTCTCCTCTCTCTCTCCCTTCTATCTCTCTTTCTCTCTCTCTCCCCTCTATCTCTCCTTCTCTCTCTCTCCCTTCTATCTCTCTTTCTCTCTCTCCTCTCTCTCTCCCTTCTATCTCTCCTTCTCTCTCTCCTCCCTTCTATCTCTCTCTCCTCTCTCTCTCCCTTCTATCTCTCTTTCGTCTCTCTCTCCCTTCTATCTCTCTTTCTCTCTCTCTCTCCCTTCTCTCTCTCTCCTCTCTCTCTCCCTTCTATCTCTCTTTCTCTCTCTCCCCTCTATCTCTCCTTCTCTCTCTCTCCCTTCTATCTCTCTTTCTCTCTCTCTCCCTTCTATCTCTCTTTCTCTCTCTCTCTCTCCATTCTATCTCTCCTTCTCTCTCTCTCCCTTCTATCTCTCTTTCTCTCTCACTCTCCCTTCTATCTCTCTTTCTCTCTCGCCTCCCTTCCCTATATATTCTAGGCTCTCCATCTCTCAGTGGCTGTCCACATTTTCACTAGACCCTAATCACTAACACTAGGCTGTTCACAACAACCAGCAGTTCTTTCTTCTTGTCACGACAGTTTCCTTAGACATCCATCCATGAACTGTTAACTAAGCGCAGTTAAGCTTTTCTCCACTGTTTTAACATTTGCAAAATAACAAACACCTATTTTGACAGCTATATATAGTTACATTTTACATAAACCCTGTATAGTGATGATCATCCCATCCCATCCTACAATGGAGACTTGCTACTTCTCTCTGTATGCTGCTGGAAGTGATGAAGTCTACTTTGTAGTGAATGACAAATCACCCAGCGTTCCCATTTTACATGAACTCAGCCAAAGACACTGTTTGATTTACACACACGCTGCTTGGGCTGGGACTCACTTCACTCCAAAACAATAACAATAATGAGAAGAAGAAACTTGAGGGAAAATTCAAAACAACAAAATAAAAGAGAGAATGTGTCCCAGCTCTACCATCACCTCACACACTGACAAACTTCAGTCCTGTCCTGGGAAAGACAACAGAGGGAACCAGTGCTCCCCTGTCCTCAGCCCAGATCAGCAGCACTGGAGCTGGGCACTGGAGTCAGGTACCCTTGGTATCCCCTCCAGAACATGTGCAGGGTTATGTGTTTTGGAATGTCTGAATTGGAATTGGGTCTGTCTCAGTGTGAGGTTTATGTTGGACAAAAGTCCACTGGTAGGAGAACAACCTGACAATATGGCAAGAGGAGGCTATTGAGGCATGCCACATGTCATAGGCATACATCCCTCTAAGCTATTTAATCATGCATGTGACTGTCTATGGGACTAATGGGGGCTTTAGGGTTGCTTCAGCTTAGATCCATTGAGGTCTGGCCTTCCTGGGTTTTAGGGCTTTTCCCTCTCTGTGTTTGTCCAGCATTAACTGGTCCAGGCGAGGTTAGGGCCGGGTCAAGCCCAGTCCAAGCCCAGTCCAAGCCTCAGCAATAACTCAGTGAGCCTCGATGTGGCTCTGAGGTCCATGTTGATTGGGCACATCCCACAGCGCCAGTATAGGAAAACAGGCATTTTGGTTTCATGGTTACTTATCACAGGCACATTTTAATGGTTGTATTCTGGAATGGAGGTCTTGTTCTTTTGGTCTGGCCTGTCCACATCTGCGCTCAGCAGGGGCTAACTGCTGCCTTCATGGCAGGCCCTATGAAAGAGTGCACTGATGATTTGTACGCTATTTTTCTCCTGTTACTCTAAATGTACTCTAGATAAAACTATGGATAACTCCTCAGACGATACAGTATAAAATGATTAACACCCCTCATCCAGCCCTATTTCATTAAGAATGATGAAGATACATATTGGGTTGTACCATACAGCTCTAATACAGCTCTTAAACGCATTAAGCCAGCCACAGAAAATCTATTTTATAACGGAACATTGAAATTATAAAACACTGGTGTAAGAAATCTATAGAACAAAGACAAGAGAAGGAGGGGCAAGATAGAAGATCCAGCTGCTTTCAAATTAAGATGAAAGGAAAAAAAGAGAAAGGAAGAAGGGAAAGAACTCAAGGAAAAAGCCAAAGGGAAAAGTAGACCGCGAGATACTATGAAGTCAGAGCAGAGCATATCTCTTTCGACTCAATTGTGGTTTTGCTCCACGATTAAAAATGAAAATCTGGCAGGATCCAACAGGGCCTTGTTAGCAGATCCACAGATACTATATAAAGCAGGGGGGCTTCACCATATGCTCTCCCAGGGCTGGAGAGGGACTCATAAACACATGGTGGTTGGAGAGGAGAGGCGGTGGATCCATTTAACTCTAGAGACTAACAGCCCAATCAGACACAACACTGGCCTAACATAAGACCCTCTAAACAACACTCACCCAACACCAAACCCATACACACAGAAAGACCAGTCAGACACAACACTCACCCAACACCAAACCCATACACACAGAAAGACCAGTCAGACACAACACTCACCCAACACCAAACCCATACACACAGAAAGACCAGTCAGACACAACACTCACCCAACACCAAACCCATACACACAGAAAGACCAGTCAGACACAACACTCACCCAACATCAGACCCATACACACAGAAAGACCAGTCAGACACAACACTCACCCAACACCAAACCCATACACACAGAAAGACCAGTCAGACACAACACTCACCCAACACCAAACCCATACACACAGAAAGACCAGTCAGACACAACACTCACCCAACATCAGACCCATACACACAGAAAGACCAGTCAGACACAACACTCACCCAACACCAAACCCATACACACAGAAAGACCAGTCAGACACAACACTCACCCAACACCAAACCCATACACACAGAAAGACCAGTCAGACACAACACTCACCCAACACCAAACCCATACACACAGAAAGACCAGTCAGACACAACACTCACCCAACACCAAACCCATACACACAGAAAGACCAGTCAGACACAACACTCACCCAACATCAGACCCATACACACAGAAAGACCAGTCAGACACAACACTCACCCAACACCAAACCCATACACACAGAAAGACCAGTCAGACACAACACTCACCCAACACCAAACCCATACACACAGAAAGACCAGTCAGACACAACACTCACCCAACACCAAACCCATACACACAGAAAGACCAGTCAGACACAACACTCACCCAACATCAGACCCATACACAACACCAGACCCAACACAACACCGAACCAACATCAGAACCAACACCAGACCCATACACAACACTGGCCCAACATCAGAACCAACACCAGACCCATACACAACACTGGCCCAACATCAGAACCAACACCAGACCCATACACAACACTGGCCCAGCATTAGAACCAACACCAGACCCACACACAACACCGAACCAACATTAGAACCAACACCAGACCCATACACAACACTGGCCCAGCATCAGAACCAACACCAGACCCATACACAACACTGGCCCAGCATCAGAACCAACACCAGACCCATACACAACACTGGCCCAGCATCAGAACCAACACCAGACCCATACACAACACTGGCCCAGCATCAGAACCAACACCAGACCCATACACAACACTGGCCCAACATCAGAACGAACTCCTTGTTATACCATGTTCTGGGCACATTTTTCAACACATACGTATTATTGCACATGCTGTGTGTTTTTGTTCATTCAGTAGGAATACAGATAGCAGGGAAGGAAAAGCAGTGCAATACTATTACCATTTCCTGTTTCCGTGAAGCCAGGGTCTTGGGGGAGCAGGGAGAGGGGAGACCTGGTGTCCACATTGAAGAATGGATAGAAAAATAATAAACGTTCCTAGAGAGAAAACACTTTAAATAGTTTCTGCATAAAGGTTTGAAAGTGTCACATGCCTGCCAAATGTTGAAGAAATTAGCCTGAATTGAGGCAACGTTTAAAATACTATGAGGGACAATGACAGATGGACAATGTGTACTGTACACGTGCGTGATAAGTATGAAAGAAAGGGAGAGAATACCACACACTGTCTGTCTGGATGTCTTTCCAATACACATTGATGACAATGCATATAACGTTTATATGCAGTACAATATGGGATAAATTGTTATTTTCCCTGAAACCGTTTTTTTTATGACAATTATTTACCTTTTTTGTCATTACGTGTAACTAACTACACAGTAAATACACATGTTACTAATCCTAAACATGGCCAGTTTCCTTTCAATACATTTCAACAATGCAACAGGAGAATATTACATCTGTTACGTTATTTTCTCAACCAGCTATAAGTTTGTTGGTTTTGTTTGTTGGATATTTCAAGATGAATCTGTTCAACAGCAAAGCATGAATTTAGGGCTTTCCTATCTTCACTGCAGGGAAGCAACTGCTTCTAATTACATTTTAGTATCATTTTTAGAATGCTCTTTACCAAGAAAACATTCTTCTAACATTAAGTCTCTGTGGTTTTTCACAATAAAAGCTCATAATGTTCTACCACAATGATCTTGCCAAACAAAAATAGTTAGAAAGTGAGCACAGGGCACGTGAAGCCTGGCTGCAATATAAACTGTGAAACAGAATAAACACTGCTAGAAACTGAAATGCTTTTCCTGTGGTTTAAATCTAGATATGAGGTTGTTGGGGAAACCATTAGATCAATCACATTGCAATTTGCTGGCTAATCGGGCTTAAATTACAACAACAGGGAGAGTTCATTAGACGAGAGCAGGGACCAATCAGGACGCAAAGATGTGTGCAAAGAGGCTTAACATAGTTTCTGACCACAATAGAAATGCAGTGCAGACCTCTGCTTGACACTAATGGAGTAGATATGAGGACACAGCAGCAGCAGCAGCAGCCTGGAGTGGAGTAACATTACATGGTCTAATCCTTGTCGTGGCAGAGGGACAGCTTTTGAACCCTTCAGAAACATGCTCAACCTCGGGCTGGCTATGGGGAACAGAATTCTTTGGATTGAGAACTAGAAGCCTGGTGGGTGAGGGTTCAGTTAAGCAAATAAATATTGTTAAAGAAGAGGCAAACGTCAGGGAGCCCCCTAAACTCCCCGCCCACCCTGTAGGAGCCCTATTTTTTTACAAGCAGCACTGCCCCAGCACAACCTCCAGCGCTGCCAGCATGCTGCTCGCCTGACAGGCCTAGGCATTGAGGCCTAAAGAAAACAAACTCTGTCTGATTGAGAAAATAGTGCCGTAGGGGCCTCCTGGTGCCCGGTGCTTATCTCACACAAGGCCAGCTTTGTGCTTCTGAAGGGGCTCCTCTCTGGACATCCACCACCCCGTCAGGTGGAGACTTCCAGGGCCCAGAGCTCCCCTCTATCCTACCCCGCTCCATCTCTCCCTTTCGCCATGTCTACCGTAGTCCCTCCACTGAAACCACTGGGTTTATTTGGAGAGGGGAACATGAGGAAATTGATCAGCAGGCCCCATACTGATCTGTGGACTGAAGCAAGTCCTCAACAATTTGAGATTGTAGATTAGATTTCTTGGCCTCAAAACATACTTACTTTGCATCAGCCATCCTATGATAATGTAACACATGTGGGGATGGGCATACTTCAGCATCATCCCAATGTCTATGGATGACGTAAGATGCTGCCATGGGTGTCTTGATCTTCCGCTAAACCACTGTTCTTTGACTTTTTACTTTATAGTTGAATTTCAGTGATGTGTTAGAAGCCACTGTTTTTAACTGAGATATTTAGGTCATAGACTATTGCTGATGTGGCACTATCCAGCTTTAAACAACAGAGACGAACTACACGTGGATGATGCAGATGCACATAAACAGATAATATGCTTGAGTTTATTTAATTGAAAGGCAGTGGTTTATATATTGGCAGGATAGGACAAAGGTTACTAAACAAGCAGACCCCCACATTTGAAGCAATGACTGGTCTGATTTGCAGAGGTACAGGTCAGTGAAACAACTCTGTGCAATGTTTTCAATTCCTTAGTCTCAAATTGTAATACGAGGCTCCAAAATGAAGGAACCCCGTTTCTAAAATGTGGGTCATTTAGATTCAGAGGTAATTGGAAGTAAGTGGAACCAGTGAAACCCAAGACGTTTAACTAGTCACCACAACTGACTCTTTGTAAGATATAACCAGAGCATCGGTCGGTACAATAAACCTGCAGTCAGTATCCTCCACTTAAGCAATATGGCCCCAGGAGGTGTGGTATATGGCCAATATATCACGGCTAAGGGCTGTTCTTACTCACGCCGCAATGCCTAAACACAGCCCTTAGCCGTGGTATATTGGCCATATATCACAAACCCCTGAGGTGCCTTATTGCTGTTATAAACTGGTTACCAATGTAATTAGAATTGTAAAAATATATATTTTTAAATACATTTACCCCCCAAAAAATATTGCAGATCAATGCCATCGTTTTTAGCAGTGCATTTGGAAAGTATTCAGATCTCTTGAATTTTTCTTTCTTTTTTGTTACATTACAGCCTTATTCTAAAATGGATTAAATAATTTTTCCCCCTCATCAATCTACACAAAATACTATGATGACAAAGCAAAAGCAGGTTTTAAAAAAAATGTAGGAAAAAAATAACAATGAAATAACCCATTTACATAAATATTAAGACCCTTTACTCAGTACTTTGTTGAAGCACCTTTCGCAGCGATTACAGCCTTGAGTCTTTTTGGGTATGACGCTACAAGCTTGGCACACCTGTATTTGGGGAGTTTCTCCTATTCTTCTCTGCAGATCGCCTCAAACTCTGTCAGGTTGGATGCACAGCTATTTTCAGGTCTCTCCAGAGATGCTTGATTGGGTTCAAGTCCGGGCTCTGGCTGGGCCACTCAAGGATATTCAGACACTTGTCCCAAAGCCACTCCTGCGTTGTCTTGGCTGTGTGCTTAGGGTCGTTGTCCTGTTGGAAGGTGAACCTTCGCCCCAGTCTGAGGTCCTGAGCAGTCTGGGGCAGGTTTTCATCAAGGATCTCACTGTACTTTGCTCTATTCATCTTTCCCTTGATTATGACTAGTCTCCCAGTCCCTGCAGCTGAAAAACATCCCAACAGCATGATGCTGCCACCACCATGCTTCACCGGAGGGATGATGCTAGGTTTCCTTCAGACGTAACCCTTGGCATTCAGGCCAAGGAATTCAATCTTGGTTTCATCAGACCAGAGAATCTTGTTTCTCATGGTCTAAGAGTCATTTAGGTGCCTTTTGGCAAACTCCAAGTGGGCTGTCATGTGCTTTTTACTGAGGAGTGGCTTCCGTCCAGCCACTCTACCATAAAGGCCTGATTTGTGGAGTGCTGTAGAGATGGTTGTCCTTCTGGAAGGGTCTCCCATCTCCACATAGGAACTCTGGAGCTCTCTCAGAGTGACCATTGGGTTCTTTGTCACCTCCCTGACCAAGGATCTTCTCCCCAGAGTCTTGGAGGTTCAAAAGTTCTTTAATTTAAGAAAGATGGAGGCCACTGTGTTCTTGGGGACCTTCAACATAATTTTTTGGGTATCCGGAACTCTACAGACAACTCCTTTGACCTCATGGCTTGGTTTATGCTCTGACAGGCACTGTCAACTGTGGGACCTAATATAGACAGGTGTGTGTCTTTCCAAATCATGACCAATCAATTGAATTTACCACAGGTGAACTCCAATCCAGTTGTAGAAACATCTCAAGGATGATCAATGGAAACAGGATGCACCTGAATACTTACATTTCTAAAAACCTATTTTCTCTTTGTCATTATGGGGTATTGTGTGTAGATTGATGAAGACATTTCTTTATTTAATCAATTTTACAATAAGGCTGTAACGTAACAAAATGTGTAAATGGAAGGGGCCTGAAAACTTGTGAATGTCTACACACAGTACAGTACCAGTCAAAAGTTTGGACACACCTACTCAAGTGTTTTTCTTTATTTTTACTATTTTATACATTGCAGAATAATAGTGAAGACATCAAAACTATGAAATAACACATATGGAATCGTGTAGTAACCAAAAAAGTGTTAAACAAGTCTAAATATATTTTCTAATTTAGATTCTTCAAAGTAGCCACCCTTTGCCTTGATCACAGCTTTGCACACTCTTGGTATTCTCTCAACCAGCTTCATGAGGAATGCTCTTCCAACAGTCTTGAAGAAGTTCCCACAAGAAGTTTCCACATATGCTGAGCACTTGTTGGCTGCTTGTCCTTCACTCTGCCGTCCAACTCATTTTGCTGTCCTTTAGTCTCCTCTGAACAGTTGATGTTGAGATGTGTCTGTTACTTGAACTCTGTGAAGCATTTATTTGGGCTGCAACTTCTGACGCTGGTAACTCGAATGAACTTGATGATCCTCTGCAGCAGAGGTAACTCTGGGTCTTCCTTTCCTGTGGTGGTAGTCATGAGAGCCAGTTTCATCATAATGCTTGATGGTTTTTATGACTGCACTTGAAGAAATGTTCAAAGTTCTTGAAATTTTCCATTTTGACTGACCATGTCTTAAAGTAATGATGGACTGTTATTTCTCTTTGCTTATTTGAGCTGTTCTTGCCATAATATGGACTTGGTATTTTACCAAATAGGGCTATCTTCTGCATACCACCCCTAGCTTGTCACAACACAACTGATTGGCTCAAATGCATCAACAAGGAAAGAAATTCCACAAATGAACTTTTACCAAGGCACACCTGTTAATTGAAATGCATTCCAGGTGCATTCCAGGTACATTCCTCATGAAGCTGGTTGAGAGAATGCCAGGAGTGTGCAAAGCTGTCATCAAGGCAAAGGGTGGCTACTTTGAAGAATCTCAAATATAAAATATATTTTGATTTGTTTAATCCTTTTTTGGTTATTACATGATTCCATATGTGTTATTTCATAGTTTTCATGTCTTCACTATTATTCTACAATATAGAAAATAGTAAAAGTAAAGAAAAAACCTTGAATGAGTAGGTGTGTCCAAACTTTTGACTGGTACTGTATGTAAGAGGGACACAATGCATCGTTCTTACAACCATTCACAATTAGAGCCTAAAATGCTGTAATTCTTGTAATGGATGGCTAAGTCTGGCTAAGTCTGGCTAAGTCTGGTTAAGTCTGGTTAAGTCTGGTTAACCTGTTGGGTCTAGGGGGCAGCATTTGCACGTCTGGATAAAAAAAATGTACCCGATTTAATCTGGTTACTAATCCTACCCAGTAACTAGAATATGCATATACTTATTATATATGGATAGAAAACACTCTAAAGTTTCCAAAACTGTTTGAATGGTGTCTGTGAGTATAACAGAACTCATTTGGCAGGCAAAACCCTGAGACATTTTCTGACAGGAAGTGGATACCTGATGTGTTGTATTGACTTTAAACCTATCCCATTGAAAAACACAGGGGTTTAGGAATATTTTGGCACTTCCTATTGCTTCCACTAGATGTCACCAGCCTTTACAAAGTGTTTTGAGTCTTCTGGAGGGAGATCTGACCGAACAAGAGCCATGGAACGATGATGGCCCATTAGACACCTGGCGCGCGAGTTCATGTTGGGTACCCTCGTTCCAATACGTTATAAAAGAGTATGCATTCGTCCACCTTGAATATTATTCATGTTCTGGTTAAAAACGGCCCTAATGATTTATGCTATACAACGTTTGACATGTTTGAACGAACGGAAATATATTTTTTCCCCTCGTTCATGACGAGAAGTCCGGCTGGCTTACATCATGTGCTAACGAGACGGAGATTTTTGGACATAAATGATGAGCTTTTTTGAACAAAACTACATTCGTTATGGACCTGTGATACCTGGAAGTGACATCTGATGAAGAGAATCAAAGGTAATGGATTATTTACATAGTATTTTCGATTTTAGATCTCCCCAACATGACGTCTAGTCTGTATCGCAACGCGTATTTTTCTGGGCGCAGTGCTCAGATTATTGCAAAGTGTGATTTCCCAGTAAGGTTATTTTTAAATCTGGCAAGTTGATTGAGTTCAAGAGATGTAAATCTATAATTCTTTAAATGACAATATAATATTTTACCAATGTTTTCTAATTTTAATTATTTAATTTGTTACGCTGACTTGACTGCCGGTTATTGGAGGGAAACGATTTCCTCAACATCAATGCCATAGTAAAACGCTGTTTTTGGATATAAATATGAACTTGATAGAACTAAAAATGCATGCATTGTCTAACATAATGTCCTAGGAGTGTCATCTGATGGAGATTGTAAAAGGTTAGTGCATCATTTTAGCTGGTTTTATGGTTTTGGTGACCCTGTCTTTGACTTGACAAAACATTACACACAACTCTTGTAAATGTACTGTCCTAACATACTCTAAATTTATGCTTTCGCCGTAAAACCTTTTTGAAATCGTAAAACGTGGTTAGATTAAGGAGATGTTTATCTTTCAAATGGTGTAAAATAGTTGTATTTTTGAAAAATTTGAATTTTGACATTTATTTGGATTCAAATTTGCCGCTCTTGAAATGCACCTGCTGTTGATGGAGTGCACCACGGGTGGCACGCTAGCGTCCCACCTAGCCCCAAGAGGTTAAGAGATCACCAATCAAGCAGCCGATTACTTCTATTGGATATTTGAGCTGGAGTGAAAATCCAACACGTCTGCCCATCCAGACGCTCAGAGAGAGACACTGCTCTGGAATAAGCGCTTTCATTTTATAGATGGAAGAATAATGGTTTATTAGTGGTAGTTTAGCACTGCCTATACACATCAGGCTCAGTACAAAGTGGGTCTTATTCCAATAAGTCAGTCATTCATTCAGGATCTTCCGATATTTCATGATTTATTGCAGTGAATGCATCTACTTGATGCATAAGCCTACCAGACGAGCTAAATCACTTCTATGCTCACTTCGAGGCAAGCAACACTGAGGTATGCATGAGAGCATCAACTGTTCCGGACGACTGTGTGATCACACACTCCGTAGCCGACGTGAGTAAGACCTTTAACAGGTCAACATTCACAAGGCCGCGGGGCCAGATGGATTACCAGGATGTGTGCTCCGGGCATGTGCTGACCAGCTGGCGGGTGTCTTCACTGACATTTTCAACATGTCCCTGATTGAGTCCGTAATACCAACATGTTTCAAGCAAACCACCATAGTCCCTGTGCCCAAGAACATGAAGGCAACCTGCCTAAATGACTACAGACCCGTAGCACTCATGTCCGTAGCCATGAAGTGCTTTGAAAGGCTGGTAATGGCTCACATCAACATCATTATCCCAGAAACCCTAGACCCACTCCAATTTGCATACCACCCAAATAGATCCACAGATTTACATTTACATTTACGTCATTTAGCAGACGCTCTTATCCAGAGCGACTTACAAATTGGTGCATTCACCATATGATATCCAGTGGAACAACCATACATCTATATCTTTTTTTTTGGGGGGGGGGGGGGGGGGGGTTAGAAGGATTACTTAATCCTATCCCAGGTATTCCTTAAAGAGGTGGGGTTTCAGGTGTCTCCGGAAGGTGGTGATTGACTCCGCTGTCCTGGCGTCGTGAGGGAGCTTGTTCCACCATTGGGGTGCCAGAGCAGCGAACAGTTTTGACTGATGCAATCTCTATTGCACTACACACTGCCCTTTCCCACCTGGATAAAAGGAACACCTACGTGAGAATGCTATTCATTGACTACAGCTCAGCGTTCAACACCATAGTACCCTCAAAGCTCATCACTAAGCTCATCGGGAGCACGCCCCCGATTAAACACCTCCCTCTGCAACTGGATCCTGGACTTCCTGACGGGCCTCCACCAGGTGGTGAGGGTAGGTAGCAACACATCTGCCACGCTGATGCTCAACACTGGAGCCCCTCAGGGGTGTGTACTCAGTCCCTCCTGTACTCCCTGTTCACCCACGACTGCATGGCCAGGCACGACTCCAACACCGTCATTAAGTTTGCAGACGACACAACAGTGGTAGGCCTGATCACCGACAATGACGAGACAGCCTATAGGGAGGAGGTCAGAGACCTGGCCGGGTGGTGCCAGAATAACAACCTATCCCTCAACGTAACCAAGACTAAGGAGATGATTGTGGACTACAGGAAAAGGAGGATCGAGCATGCCCCCATTCTCATCGACAGGTCTGTAATGGAGTAGGTTGAGAGCTTCATGTTCCTTGGTGTCCACATTACCAACAAACTAGAATGGTCCAAACACACCAAGACAGTCGTGAAGGGGGAACGACAAAGCCTATTCCCCCTCAGGAAACTAAAAAGATTTGGCATGAGTCCTCAGATCCTCAAAAGGTTCTACAGCTGCGACCTCGAGAGCATCCTGCCTTTTTGCATCACTGCCTGGTACGGCAACTGCTCGGCCTCCGACCGCAAGGCACTACAGAGGGTAGTGCGTACAGCCCAGTACATCACTGGGGCTAAGCTGCCTGCCATCCAGGACATCTACACCAGGCGGTGACAGAGGAAGGCCCTAAAAATTGTCAAAGACCCCAGCCACCCCAGTCAAAGACTGTTCTCTCTGCTACCGCATGGCAAGCGGTACCGTAATGCCAAGTCTAGGAACAAAAGGCTTCTCAACACTTTTTACCCTCAAGCCATAAGACTCCTGAACAGGTAATCAAATGGCTACCCAGACTATATGCATTGTGTGCCCCCTCAACCCCCCGCCCAACCCCTCTTTTTACACTGCTGTTACTCTGTTTATCATATATGCATAGTCACTTTAACTATACGTTCATTTACATACTACCTCAATTGGCCCGACCAACTAGTGCTCCCGCACATTGGGCTAACCGGGCTATCTGCATTGTGTCCCGCCACCCTCCACCCGCCAACCCCTCTTTTACACTACTGCTACTCTCTGTTTATCATATACGCATAGTCACTTTAACCATATCTACATTTACCTTCTACCTCAATCAGCCCGACTAACCGGTGCCTGTATATAGCCTCGCTACTGTTATTTTTCACTCTCTTTTTACTGTTGTTTTTATTTCTTACTTACCTATTGTTCACCTAATACCTTGGTTTTTTTTGTATATATATATATATATATTTTTTTTTATTATTATTTAATTTCACTGTGGTTAGAGCCTGTAAGTAAGCATTTCACTGTAAGGTCTACCTGTTGTATTCGGGGCACGTGACAAATAAACTTTAATTTGATTTGATACTTACTTTACTTTACTTAATCCTCTTTGTTCCTATGTGGAACATAAGGCTTCGTCACGAGAGAGCACCACTGTTGGCCATCTTCTGCCTGTCTGGAGATTTTGTTCCATGATAGACCACAGCCCTTCATCTCCTTTGTCCAAATGCATCTAAAAGAAACACAAAAGGAGAGCTGGTGGCCTATGATGATGATTTGTCATATATTACTAGGCCCACACATTTTACTTCCACAGATACCAGAACATAAAGATTTTCCTCCTCATCCACAAAACATTCAACAATAGTAATTAACACATTCACACAAAGATACGCGACAAAGAATAATGGCTTCTATATGGAACATGAAAACTCAGAACAGAACAGTATTGTTTGAAGTATAATGCACCAGCCAGCCATTTTCAATTGGTATTTATTAGAAAGTTGGGGCCACATCTCTCTGATCGAAACAAAGAAAGAGAAATGAGAACTGTGGATGAGGCTGAGAGAGTCCATCAGAGCGTGTAAGTGATCTGAGACACTGAGGGTGGCATCTGGAGAAGCCAGTCCTTGGATCAGACTCATCCAGACCGAGAGTTATATCTGCATCTGGGTCGCATGTGCCTACACAACGACAGAGAGACGGACGAGGGATGCAGCCAAGCAAATCCCCACCTATTTACCCTTTCGGCATCAAATTGTTTTGATATATTTTTCTGTTAGGCATTGTTGTTGTGTTTGGCAACAACAATCAGACAACTGGCACTCAAACATGCTCACAAACAATGCTGTTGACATGCTCAATTGAAAACATCGGATCTGTACTGTCCAGATTCTCACCAGCACTCTGTGGTTATTTATGTGTGTTGAAAGAGAAAAATGAAGAATGAAAACAGACATACAGTAACGTTACATATAAACAGAGAGGAAGAGAATACAAAGAGGGGTAAATACAGAGACAGAGAGAGAGAGACAGAGAGAGAAATAGAGAGAGAGAGACAGAGAGAAAGAGAGAGGGAGAGAGAGACAGAGACAGAGAGAGAAATAGAGAGAGAGACAGAGACAGAGAAAGAGAGGGAGAGAGACAGAGACAGAGAGAGAAATAGAGGGAGAGACAGAGAGAGCGAGGGAGAGAGAGACAGAGACATAGAGAGAGAGAGACAGAGACAGAGAGAGAGGGAGAGAGAGACAGAAACAGAGAGAAATAGAGAGAGAGACAGAGACAGAGAGAGAGAGAGAGAGGGAGAGAGAGACAGAGACAGAGAGAGAAATAGAGAGAGAGAGGGAGAGAGAGGGAGAGAGAGACAGAGAGAGAAATAGAGAGAGAGAGAGAGAGAGACAGAGAGACAGAGAGAGAGAGAAATACAGAGAGAGACAGAGACAGAGAGAGACAGAGAGAGAGGGAGAGAGAGAGAGACAGAGACAGAGAGAGACGGAGAGAGAGACAGAGAGAGAAATAGAGAGAGAGACAGAGACAGAGAGAGAAATAGAGAGAGAGACAGAGACAGAGAAAGAGAGGGAGAGAGACAGAGACAGAGAGAGAAATAGAGGGAGAGACAGAGAGAGCGAGGGAGAGAGAGACAGAGACATAGAGAGAGAGAGACAGAGACAGAGAGAGAGGGAGAGAGAGACAGAAACAGAGAGAAATAGAGAGAGAGACAGAGACAGAGAGAGAGAGGGAGAGAGAGACAGAGACAGAGAGAGAAATAGAGAGAGAGAGGGAGAGAGAGGGAGAGAGAGACAGAGAGAGAAATAGAGAGAGAGAGAGAGAGAGAGAGACAGAGAGACAGAGAGAGAGAAATACAGAGAGAGACAGAGACAGAGAGAGACAGAGAGAGAGGGAGAGAGAGAGACAGAGACAGAGAGAGAAATAGAGAGAGAGAGACAGGGAGAGAGAAATAGAGAGAGAGACAGAGACAGAGACAGAGAGAGAGACAGAGAGAGACAGAGACAAAGAGAGAGGGAGAGAGAGACAGAGACAGAGACAGAAATAGAGACAGAGAGAGAAATAGAGAGAGAGAGAAATAGAGAGAGAGAGAGAGAGAGAGAGACAAACAGTGATAGAGAGAGATTCTCCATTAGCAGAATCAGGGGCCGGGGGCAGCCCGCAGGAGTGTGACCAGAGATTATTGTCCTGTGTGCTTGTTTGGGTTAAGGCTTTAGATGGGGAAATGGGATTAGGATAGCCCCGGCTGGAGAGAGAGACACACAGTAATGGGAAGCAGAGGAGTCCCCTGATCCTCCTCCACACAGAGCAGAGCAGAGAGAGCAGGCCTGTTATCCCACCTGATTGGATTACCCCCTGTTAAATGTGCTTTGATAAGGAGGGAGACCACTGCTGAGCCTCTCCTGAGTGCTGCTGCGGGGAGTAGGCACACAGAGGCCTGTAAACGGATGCCTCTACACTCGTTGTGCTATTAACTCTGTTCTGTTTCTACTGCTTATGATAATGCCATGAGAATCAGAAAAGAGCAGGACAGTCACAGGTGATTATTCAACCTTGGCATTGGCTTGGTCATGACCAATGACACTGTACAGGCATATCATGGACTCCTTCAACACCAAACTCGTAATAGCACATCTCTATCACTGCACAGTTCCTCATCAGAGTTTAGAGACTCTGGGTTGGCCCATGTGGGTTGGGTGGATAGCAGCAGAAGATGGAAATCAACTCACTATAGCACAGCTCCTGGATCAGTGTTTGGGGTTAAACCACAGTGTGCTTCTCTGAGCTGTTTTCATACATGTTCATATAAAAGAGGGATCCAACCTGCTAATTGTAGCTACTCTGCCAATCAAACAGTAACTACTGGTATCCTGCCTGTCTTCCCTTCCAATGGCTGAACAGCTAATTTCAGCAGCGGTTTAAACAGTTGGAAAACAGCGCCTTGTGGCAAAACTGGAGGGGAGAGCCTGTGTGTGAATGTGTCTGTGATTCTCTGTCTCTAAAGCACAGAGAAGAACATCACAGTATGCTTTATGTATAGTGTGTGTTTGGCAAAGCATGTCGCTTATCAGTGCAATCAGTGAAGAAACATGTCGGGACACATGATTGGATGGCATTGGGTAATGTAAAATTAGAGAAGACATCCTTACATAGAAGACATCCATAATCTCGCTCCAGAAATATCTACACTCTGTAATTTTCTGTCTGTATTATCAGCAGTGTTGGGGAGTAGTGAACTACATGTAGTTCAACAAATGATTACACTACATTTGCAGTAGCTTGGTAGCAGTTGAACTATATTCAAATCTAAGCATTGTTTTCGGTAGTTAATAACTTTTTTGCCATGTAGCGGTGTAGCTTACTACTGGAACTTTTTCTAAGTAACTTTAATTAAATAAGCTATATTTTTCTTAAGAGTAGCTTTAGTGTAGCTTAACATCTTCCAGAGTGAAGTAATTTGTAGCTTGGTAAACTATATTTTCAGAGTAGCTTCCCTAACACTGATTATCAGGCCTCCATACCTTCTCCTACGTACCTACATGTTTACTCCACCTGCCCTGCCTGTGAGCCTTGTCCCCCTCCAAATGATTGATTAACATTTAATTAAAGTCCAGGTAACAGATGTGAATGTAGTTGGTGCTGAATATTAACTAATATGGAACTAACATGGATTCTAACTTAAAAAATTCTGTGTTGGTTTACAATTTTACAATTTATGCTCCCACATATGAAAACAACGAAGACTGCCAGAAAGCCCCAAACTTCTATGACTCACACAGTGGAGGAACATATTGACAATAGCCTACTGTACGTGGTAAGCGGAAAATGTCTGTCATGATTTTTCTACAATATTCACAAAATAGACACAGTTCAAATCTTTATAGAATAAAAATCTAATTTCATCAATTAGATGTGGAAATACGTATTTGAGTGAACATTAGCAAGCCAGCAACAGATGAAACTGTCACGCCCTGACCTTAGAGATCTTTTTATTCTCTATTTTTGGTTAGGTCAGGGTGTGACTAGGGTGGGTAATCTAGATGTTATATTTCTATGTTGGCCTGATATGGTTCCCAATCAGAGGCAGCTGTCTATCGTTGTCTCTGATTGGGGATCATATTTAGGCAGTTTTTTCCCACTTGTTGTTTGTGGGATCTTATTTTGAGTTAGTGCATGTTGCACCGCTGTCGTCACGGTGTGTTATTTTGTTTATAGTTTATTGTATGTCTTGCGAAGTTTCACATGTTAATAAAGATGTGGAACGATACTCATGCTGCGCCTTGGACCTTCTCTACAAACAATTGTGACAGAAGATCCCACCAAAAATGGACCAAGCAGCGTGGCCAGGATGAGTGGACATGGGAGGAGATCATGAGTGGAGCAGCGCCCTGGACGCGAAGTGGAGAGTATCGCCGTTCAAGGGAGGAGATGGAGGCAGCAAGAGAGGAACGGCGACGATACGAGGAGTTAGAACGACAACGGAAGCCCGAGAGGCAGCTCCAAAAACAATTTGGGGGGGGGGGGGGGGGGCACACGGGGAGATTGGCGGAGTCAGGGTTTAGACCTGAGCCAACTCCCCGTGATTACGGTGGGGAGCGTGTGACCGGTCAGGCACTGTGTTATGCGGCGATACGCACTGTATCTCCAGTGCGCAGAAACAGCCCGTTGCGCTCGTTGCCGGCACCCCGCATTTGCCGGGCTAGATTGGGCATTCAGCCAGGACGGGTTGTGCCGGCTCAGCGCTCCTGGTCTCCAGTACGTCTCCTCGGTCCAGGATATCCTGCGCCGGCTCTATGCACTGTATCGCCAGTGCGCCTTCACAGCCCTGTGCGTCCTGTGCCAGCGCCCCGCACTTGCCGGGCTAAAGTGAGTATCCAGCCAGGATGGGTTGTGCCGGTTCTACGCACCAGGTCTCCAGTGCGCCTCCACAGCCCAATATGTCCTGTGCCTGCTCCTCGCACTCTTCCTGAAGTGTGTATCCCCAGTCAGGATACTCTCACGTCCTGACCATAGAAAGCTTTTATTTTCTATGGTAGAGTAGGTCAGGGCGTGACAGGGGATTTTGTCCAGTTTAAATTTTCTATGTTGTGTGGTTCTAGTTTTTGTTTTTCTATGTTGTTTTTTTTGGGATGATCTCCAATTAGAGGCAGCTGGTCATCGTTGTCTCTAATTGGGGATCATATTTAAGTTGTTGTTTTTCCCACTAGGTTTTGTGGGAGATTATTTTGAGGTAGTGTATGTTTCACCTCTTCGTCACGGTTTGTTATTTTGTTTAGAAGTTTATTTGTATGTCTTGCATAGTTTCACAGTTATAATAAAATGTGGAACGATACACACGCTGCGCCTTGGTCTCCATCATACGACAAACGTGACAGATACAGGGCGGTTCCTCTGAATTTATTGGCCATTGCAATTTCACCGAAGTGCAACACAACATCACTGTCAATGGACACTTCAACTGAGAGAGGGGCAAAAGTGCACAAGATAATTAAATAAAAGCCACCACATCTGTCTGCCTGACATCCACTTAATGAATTAGCCCTTGGTATACAAAACACTGTTAACTAATTAACTCAATTGTTGTTAATGTGGAGCGCGTGTGAATGCAACCACACACTAATGGCCAACGCTTCTCAAAGGTATAAATGTCAGTGCTTGCTCGGGAAACAGTGGAAACTATTTATTAGCGGAGGGGTTTGGGGGTAGATTAATGAAAGGGAGAGCCTTAACTCTGGATGGACACATTTATCATCAGTAATCTATGTAGACATCTGTAACCTCCCTGCTCTTGCCACCCACTGCTTGGTGTTCTGATTCTGATGATACAAGCTGGTTGTGCATATACAGTAGTGCATGGATTAGTGTCGCTGTAAGTATTTGTGAGCAATGTCACTCTACAATAGATGACTCAATGGAGAGTCTGAAAACCTGACCTTCTTGATTAAGCCATTGGCTTTTATAAGTAGCATAGGCCATTGAGGAATGTCCTTCATCTCACTCGGTTCCGAGCAAGTTTATCCAGGACGACACCAGTTGAGGCTTCTCCCAGTCATTTCTGCCTGGACGACCCTTCTCCAAATGTTTCTGGGTCTGAAAACACACAGAGCAAAAAAAGTGGCTTTTCAGAGGAAACAGATTTCTATTTTTTTCTCCATGCTGATTTAATTGTGTGGTGGAGCATGGGGCTTGTTTATGTGAGTAGGGGCTACCTCAGTAGCTCACTCTAATGTGATTGGCCAAGGTGTAAGGTGACATGTCATTGGTTTGGGGATTTTAAGGTTTGTTTGAACTATGCATATAGTTGGATCAATCTACTCTAAGGTAAACTATCACAGGCCAGGTAGCTCTGTGACCAAAAGTATCACGTGTACAATAATAAATGATTGGAAATGTTCTAAGGGCCTTCGATTTGCTCCTAAAATTGGCAAAAAATGTAAAATAACACATTATTAGAATGCATTTACGGTAGTTCCATAAGTTGACTTTTAACTTAATCAAAAGTGATGCCCCATGAAGAGTGACATGATGTGAGAAATAAAAAGTTACAAATCAAATTTCTGTTGAAATTCTACGGCAATCTACCCCTGGTTCTTTATGGACAGTTAAACTTTTATTTATTTGCTGTTTGGTTGAGGTGCTTGCCAACCAACTTTGAGCAAGGCTACAGCAGTACCTTTCTATAATGGCAAGAAGTTTTCAAACTGACTTTTACAGTTATTTATAGGTGGGTTGTCCTTAGAAAGGCACTGAATCTTTTAGCTGCCAAAATTTTTCCAGAAGTTAACAAGATGCTGTAACTCTTTTGAAACAATTAAACCACTGTAAGTTCACTTAAACTGGACCTGTATAGATGAGAGATCCTGAAGCCATCAGAGAGCCAGAGTGTCATCTTAATCTGTAACTACGTAAATATGTTGTTGTTAAAGTGAATGTGTGTGTGCATGTGTATGTGTGTCTCTCCCACCCAGAGTCAGTCGTGAAACTTAATTGCTTGCACATGTGGAAGATTTTCAAGTGTTTAGAATAAAGTTAGTCTCAAGAAGAAGCAAAAAAATTGAGAAAAAAAACTTTGCGTCAGCAGCTATAGACAGCCACCCCCTTCTGCCGCTCCCTCTGCTGAGACCAATGCCTTTCTCTTCCTTTCCTCGCAGGATTTCAGGGTCAAAGGTTAGGGGGAAGATCTCTGGATTGGACACAGGCCTGTTGTGTCAAAAGCAGAGGAGACACCAAAGCTATTCAGTAACGTGACACCGTGCTTCTATACTCTGGTTAAAGTGATAACAGAAATAAAAATAACAACCAAAATCCACCTCTCTGGCCCTTACAAAATAACACACATTTTAGAGACAGAATATACAGAATTTCCCAAAAAGCTAATTGAAGAGACAAAAAAATACACAGTAAAGGCAAAAAGTGGATAACTGGCTGACTGGCTTGCATCCCAAACCACCCTTCTGGAGTGGGATAAGGTGTTCCAGAGATGGGGGAACCATGCACAATTTGAGAAATGTATTAGTGGGTAAAGATGGAAAAGTGCTTTGAATCTTGTGTAACTCTATATGGGTCTAAATGGGGAAGGCCTGAGAGACAGGGTCATTTAAAGAAGACATATAATCCTAATTACCGACTTACCTGGTCTGGGGCCCCTCGTCTCAGCAGTCTGGTCCTTTGCTCCTCTGTCAATACACTTACATATGTTTTACCACAACAATGTTAATGAGATGATGGTCAAAGTCCAAACCAACAGATCAATATGACCAAGACTAGGTTGTAATTTGTTTTGTAATGCCTTAACTTTTTACACATTGGTGTTATGTGTGAGCGTATTGTGTATTGTGTCACCATGCAATAATTGTGAATACATTCTTAGTGATCATTAATAAATATAAGTAAGATAAAAGTATTACATATCACCTTTTTGGATGACATACCAGGTTTTTGTGTCAATATTGATGTACTGATTGTTTTCTGTACCATCATATTTTGAAATAAGACAATGCTGTAGCTGAATATGAATTGCAAATGTTATTGTCCACTGGCACATACAGTATGTTTTAGTAACTAAGTAATTAACGCTATACTGTAAGTACATGACACCATGCTTTTCTATTATAGCACATGTCCAGTAATGTGTTTTCCGGGTTGCACTGGTAAGTTGCAAAGTCAATCCGAACCTTCTCTATTCCCTGTACAACAAGACGCTTTTTCTTTGGTTCCCTCTACTGTAAGCCTAGGACAGAGATTGTATCATTGTTCTCCAAAAATTAAGCTTTTTAAATCGATTTAAACATTTATTATGCACAGAGATCACATACTGCAGCCACACCCTGGGTAGGAAATATGTAAACCCATCATCAATTAAAAAGGACTTTAGTCCAGAAAATATCCTGTATTACTGCCTTATTAACCTCACCTGTGTATGGATTCAGGATGGCTTAACTTATTCACATAGCGTAGAGAGGAAGATGTGCACTTGACAATCTTTTCCCCCGCATCACATGACTGTCCTCCGTCTCATTTTTAACTAACTGTCTCCTTTTTTTTTTTTTTTTACAGCAGTCCAAAGCTGCACACCCCCCCCCCAACCCCCCGCCTAATTGAGACCAGGCATGTTCACCCCTCTGTAGTCCACCCCTCCTACCCCCTACCCCCTAACCCCACCCCATAACCCCCTCCCTCCCTCATCTGGGCACAAACATCTGGTCCACATACACCCCAAGTCTCCAGTCCCCCCACCACCCACCCCTCTGAAATAACCAGACAGATACTCAAGCTAATTGAGTGGCCGAGAATAATACAAAAAAAACATAGCTATTCATATACACTACCGTTTAAAAGTTTGGGGTCACTTAGAAATGTCCTTGTTTTTGAAAGAAAGCACAGTTGGTGTTTATTAAAATAACATCAAGTTGATCAGAAACACAGTGTAGACATTGTTAATGTTGTAAATGACTATTGTAGCTGGAAACGACAGATTTTTTATGGAATATCTACATAGGCGTACAGAAGCCCATTATCAGCAACCATCACTCCTGTGTTCCAATGGCACGTTGTGTTAGCTAATCCAAGTTTATCATTTTAAAAGGCCAATGATCATTAGAAAACCCTTTTGCAATTATGTTAGCACAGCTGAAAACTGTTGTGCTAATTAAAGAAGCAATAAAACTGGCCTTCTTTAGAGTAGTTGAGTATCTGGAGCATCAGCATTTGTGGGTTCGATTACAGGCTCAAAATGGCCATAAACAAAGAACTTTCTTCTGAAACTCATCAGTCTATTCTTGTTCTGAGAAATGAAGGCTATTCCATGCGAAAGATATTGTTCTGTATTTCTGATCAACTTGATGTTATTGTATTGGACAACAAATGTGCTTTTCTTTCAAAAACAAGGACATTTCTAAGTGACCCCAAACGTTTGAAAGGTAGTGTAAACATGAAAAAAGACAGGCAAAGGAAAACTCTGGAAAAGGAAACAATCCAAGACGATATGAATCCACCCACAACTTGGAGGGGGAAAAAAGCAAAGCATCTCCAATATGTGCTAGTTGTGCAATCTACTGTAGGGTAGGAAGAAGCTAATTGGCCATCAGTGTCTGTGCTAGAACAATGGCCATGTTTTATGAGCAGGTTCATTCCAAAGCAGTGTCATTGCTATAAATGAATGATATTACTGTATAAAGAATGTCAAAATTCACTCTTGGTCAGTAGATTCAGTGATGACTGTGTTATTTTCAGCGATACAAAATGTGACCGACAGGCTCAAATCAGTCATACTGTATGTAGCAAAATTTGAAATTGTGTTTTTTGGATCAAAGTAGAGACTCAGAGCTACAAAATGAGATATCATACACTACAGTTGAGGAACAATGGGAAAGTAATTCTGCTTTGTAAGTTTATAAACCGCCTTTGAATGTTTTGGTACTACTACTGGAGAGCCCTTCTTTGTCTACACCCATTCAGCATCGTTCACACCCTCTTAAGATTTAGCCCCACCCATCTCTTTAAGGGTTGATCTGAGGGTTCTGTACTAACAACAGCAGTCAAGCACCCAACTAACTTGCTCGCTACTTCCAGACACAAATGAGAGAACAGATCACTGAACATCACTTGCCCTAGCAGAGCTGGTTAGGCTGTTATGTTATCCAAAGCGTTGGTGACTGCAACTGTGCTGTCAGATTGTCCATTCGTAAATTCTCGTAAATTCAGAGCGTTCCGCTCTCAGAGCGTACAGGGCGCATACTGGACGCTCTGGCCGATGATAGGGTTGATCCGAATGTTCTGACTTCACAATGGCAGTCAAGCACCCAAGTTAACTGGCTAACATTGGCTAGCTTGCTATGTACTTCCAGAAACATAATGAGAGAACACCCCACTCTGACCATTTTACTCACCCTAGCAGAGCTGGTTAGGCTGTTTCATGTTATCCAGAGCATTGGTGATTGCAACTGTGATTGTCAGATTGCAACTGTGACTGTCAGATTGTCAATGAACCATAATCCCAACTCATGACGTTACCACCCTGCAGGAATCTGCAGGTAGCTAACCAACCAAGTTCAACCAACACAACTTTTTAAACACATTTTAAACAAAGTTGTATCATTATCATTTTAGAAATGTTGGTCACCATTGTGGAGTGTTGCTATAATATACAATATCTAAATATTATTTAGCTCCATTTTATGTGTGTGTGTGTTTGCCCAAGTATGTGTGTGTGTGTGTGTGTGTGTGTATGTATGTGTGTGTGTGTGTGTGTGTGTGTGTGTGTGTGTGTGTGTGTGTGTGTGTGTGTGTGTGTGTGTGTGTGTGTGTGTGTGTGTGTGTGTGTGTGTGTGTGTGTGCACATGTATTAATTTGCTCACCATAAACCAAAGCTAATAGAGTGTTGCCCTTTTAACTATCTCTCAAGGTGACCAGATTACTGACATCCAATTAATGAAGGCCCTCTGGCTGGCTGCCCAAAGCACAGTCTCACCCTGAGAGAAAGAGGAAGGCTCACTCCGTATAAATCACACAGCCATGGGGGGAGGAAGGGAGAGAGGAACAGAGGGAGGTACGGCGGTACGGAGGTACGGAGGGAGGGAGGAACAGAGGGAAGGAGGGAGGGAACAGAGGGAGGTACGGAGGTACGGAGGTACGGAGGGAGGGAGGAACAGAGGGAAGAGGGAACAGAGGGAGGAGAGGAACAAAGGGAGGGAGGAACAGAGGGAGTGAGGACAGGAACGGAGGAGAGGAGAAGAGAGGAAGAAATAGAAGAGTGACTAAGAGGAGAAGAGAGGGGGAGAAGCTCTTCTCGTTACATTGGACCGAGTTGAAGTTGCCCTGGTAACTGGTGTGAGTAACCCCTCCATACTGTATCTGCTGTGTGCCGCAAGGCAGCCTGCTCCGTTCACACTTAACCTCATGGATCCTCAGTATTATGCATCATTGCAGAGGAATGTAGACTGTGGCCTGCAGGCTATGAACGGAGGAAACCAGAGACTGAGGGCTACTATTGCTCCTCTCCTCTTCTGTACAGTACTGCACAGCAGAGCACATCACAGCATAGTACAGCACAGTACAGTACACACTAGATCAGAGTCAGACATGTTGTTACAGACATGTCAGGAAGTGTTCCAATAGACTTCATTGATAAGTGACTTTCGAATTCCTACACATAAACCCAAATAATCACACATGTACACACACATATGCAAACACACACACACGCACATACATGCACGCAAGCACACACGCACACGTGGCCGTAAATGCAAGAACTCACACACATACTGTATCAGTCCATCATTATGAAGACTTAAACTTAATTAAATGACATGTTGCACTTTGTTTAAAAGCATACTTTAAGGAAGATGGGGAAGTTTAATTAACCTGAGGTGTAGAACGTGAGAGAGGAGGGGACGAGGAGGGGAAGGGGAGGGGAGGGTGGGTGGGTGGGTGGATGTCTGCAGCTCCTGGCATAGTGCTTGTACAGAGCTGAAATAATCTCCCACACACACATTAGCCTTCCAAGTGTGGACTGTCTGCAGAGAGATGGTAACAAAGGATACATTTATGCCATCTGATCAAATTACCTACCAACATACCAATGCAATCACTTACAGTACCGGTCAAAAGGTTTAGAACACCTACTCATTCAAGGGTGTTTCTTTGTTTTTACTATTTTCTATACTCCATCACTCTCCTGCACAGTCTGGAGGTGTGTTTGGTCATTGTCCTGTTGAAAAACAAATGATAGTCCTACTAAGCCCAAACCAGATGGGATGGCATATTGCTGCAGAATACTGTGGTAGACATGCTGGTTAAGTGTGCCTTGAATTCTAAATAAATCATAGACAGTGTCACCAGCAAAGCAACACCACACCATAATTCCTCCTCCTCCATGCTTTACGGTGAGAAATACACATGCGGAGATCATCCGTTCACCCACACCACGTCTCACAAAGACACAGCGGTTGGGACTAAAAATGGGCAATTTGGACTCCAGACCAAAGGACAAATATCCACCGGTCTAATGTTCTTTGCTCATGTTTCTTGGCCCAAGAAAGTCTCTTCTTATTATTGGTTTCCTTTAGTAGTCGTTTCTTTGCAGCAATTCAACCATGAAGGCCTGATTCACACATTCTCCTCTAAACAGTTGATGTTGAGATGTGTCTGTTACTTGAATTTCTGAGGCTGGTAACTCTAATGAACTTATCCTCTGCAGCAGATGTAACTCTGGGTCTTCCTTTCCTGTGGCAGTCCTCATGAGAGCCAGTTTCATCATAGTGCTTGATGGTTTTTGCAACTGCACTTGAAGAAATCTTTAAAGTTCTTTAAATGTTCCACATTGACTGATCTTCATGTCTTAAAATAATGATGGACTGTCATTTCTCTTTGCTGAGCTGTTTTTGCCATAATATGGACTTGGTCTTTTACCAAATATGGCTATCTTCTGTATACCCCCCCCCCCCCCCCTACCTTTTCACAACACAACTGACTGGGTCAAATACATTAAGAAGGAAATAAATTCCGCAAATTTACTTTTGACAAGGCACACCTGTTAACCTCTTACATCTAGATGTTCCGCTAGCGAAACACCTGCTCCAATATCCAATGATAGGCGTGGCGCGAATTACAAATTCCTCAAAAATACAAAAACTTCAATTTTTCAAACATATGACTATTTCACAGCATTTTAAAGACAAGACTCTCCTTTATCTAACCACACTGTCCGATTTCAAAAAGGCTTTACAGCGAAAGCAAAACATTAGATTATGTCAGCAGACTACCCAGCCAGAAATAATCAGACACCCATTTTTCAAGCTAGCATATAATGTCACAAAAACCCAGAAGACAGCTAAATGCAGCACTAACCTTTGATGATCTTCATCAGATGACACACCTAGGACATTATGTTATACAATACATGCATGTTTTGTTCAATCAAGTTCATATTTATATCAAAAAACAGCTTTTTACATTAGCATGTGACGTTCAGAACTAGCATACCCCCCCGCAAACTTCCGGGGAATTTACTAACATTTACTAAATTACTCACGATAAACGTTCACAAAAAGCATAACAATTATTTTAAGAATTATAGATACAGAACTCCTCTATGCACTCGATATGTCCGATTTTAAAATAGCTTTTTGGTGAAAGCACATTTTGCAATATTCTAAGTACATAGCCCAGCCATCACGGGCTAGCTATTTAGACACCCGGCAAGTTTAGCCTTCACCAAAATCAGATTTACTATAACAAAAATGTTATTACCTTTGTTGTCTTCGTCAGAATGCACTCCCAGGACTGCTACTTCAATAACAAATGTTGGTTTGGTCCAAAATAATCCATCGTTATATCCGAATAGCGGCGTTTTGTTCGTGCGTCCCAGACACTATCCGAAATGGTAAATCAGGGTCGTGCGCATGGCGCAATTCGTGACAAAAAAATTCTAAATATTCCATTACCGTACTTCGAAGCATGTCAACCGCTGTTTAAAATCAATTTTTATGCAATTTATCTCGTAAAAAAAGTGATAATATTCCGACCGGGAATCTCCTTTTCGGCAAACAGAGGAAAAAACACAAAGACGGGGGCGGCCAGTCCATGCGCCTAAGCCCACAGTCCCTTGATCGGCCACTTGAGAAAGGCGATAATGTGTTTCAGCCTGGGGCTGGGATGACGACATTCAGGTTTTTCCCGGGCTCTGAGAGCCTATGGAAGACGTAGGAAGTGTCACGTTAGAGCAGAGATCCTTTGTAATAGATAAAGATGGCAAAGAAGTTCAAGAAATGGTCAGACAGGCCACTTCCTGTAAAGGAATCTCTCAGGTTTTGACCTGCCATTTGAGTTCTGTTATACTCACAGACACCATTCAAACAGTTTTAGAAACTTTGGAGTGTTTTCTATCCAAAGCCAATAATTATATGCATATTCTAGTTACTGGGCAGGAGTAGTAACCAGATTAAATCGGGTACGTTTTTTATCCAGCCGTGAAAATACTGCCCCCTAGCCATAACAAGTTAATTGAAATGCATTCCAGGTGGCTACCTCATGAAGCTGGTTGAGAGAATGCCAAGAGTGTGAAAATCTGTCATCAAGGCAAAGGGTGAATATTTTGAATCTCAAATATAAAATATATTTTGATTTGTTTAACACTTTTTTGGTTACTACATGATTCCATATCTGCTATTTCATATTTTTGATGTCTTCACTATTATTCTGCAATGTAGAAAATAGTAAAAAGAAAGAAAAACCCTTGAATGAGTAGGTGTTCTAAAACTTTTGACCGGTAGTGTATATCTGAAACAAAATACTGTTGGTCGACAAAATGTTAAAGAGGCGATGGTGTAACAAAGAATTTGGGGCAATAGATTTCTCAGAAGAAAGGAAATATTTTAACCCTCGAGCTCCTAATGCACCACCTGCCCCATGCATCTTCCTCAGCCCCTTCCTCCCAACCCCACTGGGTGAGTGGCTCTGCAGACCTCGGGACCAACTTTCACAGACGGCCATTTAAAATAACAATTGCATGCATGTCAGCTTTCTGGCCTCTGAAGTTCATGATAGATGAGGTAATGTGATCGTGCACAGTGCAATCCAAAACTTTGTGTGTGTGTATACGCATGTGACATGTGTGTATTTGCGTATGTCTATAGACTTTGTGTGTGGTGATCCCATTTCTCACCTTAAACATGTTCAAATAGACGTGAAAAATCTGTGAACCAGAAAACTGTCAAACAACAAATAAGAAAAACAAATTGGGCAAATGATTTGCAACTGTTCTGCATGGCCCTTTGATACCTAAGGCTTTGTCAAGCATGGAAGTCATGTGCCTGTTTTCAATTAGATCCAATGTGCAAGCAGTATTAAACCCGTACATGATTTCATTTAGTCAAAATTACAACTCAATTAAAACCCTGTAAAATTGCCATAGAGTTAACGATTGAGAAAAGAAACATAACCATAACATTAAAACATTTAAGCGCGGCTTTAGCCGCCTCACTGCACATAGGGAGAGACAAGAAGCTTGTCGTCCGAGTAAGTGCCAGTGCATAAACACTAATAATAGGTTCCATAAAGTCAGTCATATGGCACTGTGGTCTGGTCCCAGAGGGGCTCTTAACAGGTGCTGCATGGGGTCTGGGGCATCCCTGGCAGGGACTGGGCAGGACTGTAATGCAATGCGGCTCTTCCTCATGTGGTGGGGTGGAGGCCATGCAGGGGGTTGCATACATCAGCCCAGCAGAGATAGAAGACACACTGAAGGACATGAAGCTTGCAGATTAGCAGGAAAAAACTCCTAAATAATTATCCTAGAACACAATGCTAAACCTTTATTTCAGAGAGAGAGAGCACTCTCTTAAGACAAATAAAGGCAGGAGTATTGTTTTTCTGAATAGGCCAGAGCAGTGCATAGAGAAGATGGCAGGGATCTCCATGGAGGGAGATGATTTGTGGAGCTCTCCACTGGTTCTGCATGGAACATGAAGCAAAAAAAAAACAAATAAACAAAGAGAGAAAAACAGTCCAAATAAAAGAGAGAGGCGGGCTCCTCGTCGCCACACTCATTCTTCTGACGCTGTACTCTATTCTTCCCTTGGCCCCCCTCCTTCATCCCCTCTTACTCCTCCCCTCATCTCTCAAATTCTCCCACTCTCATGCTCTTTCTCTCTTTTCCTCTACATGGCTTTAATAAACACTCTCTCCTGGTTTAATCTCGCAGAAACACGTTCCTCTCGACAGAGAGACAGGACCAAAATCACTCACTCCCCCTCCTCCCTTCTTCCTCCATCCCTCCCCCACAGTCCCTCCCCTTCACCGGGGCCTCATCCTTCCCATGACAGCTACCCTTTCAATCGGGTAATCTTGGGGTAAGTAGCCATTTCCATTTCAGCCCCCCATTGAAGGCGGCCGCTGGTGAAAAGGCAGGAGCTTGTAGGCCTGGCTGCTAATGGGGCCACAGACAAGGCCTCCCCATTCTGCAACCTGGACTCAGGGGTAGACGTAACATAGTAAAACCAAATCTGAACACTGAAATTAGTATGATATATTACATTTGGTATGGTATGTATTCATTTATGGATGTCCGTCATCCATTTCGTATGGTAAGTTACAATTACAATTCGTATGATATGTTACGAATTACAATTCGTATGATATGTTACGATTTCCAATTGGTACAATATATTACGAATTTCAAATTAATATGCTATGTTACAAATTCCAATTTGTTTAGGCTAACATTAGCAAGGTGGCTAATATTAGCTAGGCTAGTGTAAGGGTTAGGGGTTAAGGTTAAGGTTAGGGTTAAGGTTAAGGTTAGGAGTTAGGTTAACCTTAAAAGACTTAATATGAATTTAAAATTGACATATCTCTGCCATTTTTAAAGTCATGCCCCCCTCCATCCTGGACTTTTCCTTAATAAGTCTATGTAACACACGTGTGTTGTTAGAATTTTGTATTATAAGCAGTTTTAAGAGGACATGTCTTTTTGGGGAGCACAAAAAAAGTGACTCTCGGTTGATAGAGGTTAGCGTTATACACCAACCCACCCACCCTCCTTACGTTTTTGCCTTAAGCAAACTTATGTATTGTGAAACCATACCAAACGTAACATAGCATACGAATTTGTGCAGCTCGGGTTTTTGTTTACTTTGCTACATCTAGTCTATGAGACCAGGCTGAATTCTGTCATGGACAGAGGAGAACAAGAGCCTCTTATCAACAGGACACAGCCAGGCTCTCCCAAACACCATTCTTCACCAAATTGGCTTCTCCCTCCCTCCTTCCTCCCTGTGTCTCAACCCCACTGTCCCTCAGAAATCTAAACCAATTCTCTAATTGTTATACGATTGAAAATAAACTCAGCAAAAAAAGAAACGTCCTCTCACTGTCAACTGCATTTATTTTCAGCAAACTTAACACGTGTAAATATTTGTATGAACATAACAAGATTCAACAACTGAAACATAAACTGACCAAGTTCCACAGACATGTGACTAACAGAAATTGAATAATGTGTCCCTGAACAAAGGGGGGTCAAAATCAAAAGTAACAGTCAGTATCTGGTGTGGCCACCAGCTGCATTAAGCACTGCAGTGCATCTCCTCCTCATTGACTGCACCAGATTTGCCAGTTCCTGCTGTGAGATGTTACCCCACTCTTCCACCAAGGCACCTGCAAGTTCCCGGACATTTCTGTGGGGATTGACCCTAGCCCTCACCCTCCGATCCAACAGGTCCCACCTTCAAATCGATCCCGCTCCAGAGTACAGGCCTCGGTGTAATGCTCATTCCTTCGACGATAAACGTGAAACCGACCACCACCCCTGGTGAAACAAAACTGCGACTCGTCAGTGAAGAGCACTTTTTGACAGTCCTATCTGATCCATCGACGGTGGGTTTGTGCCCATAGGCGACGTTGTTGCCGGTGATGTCTGGTGAGGACCTGCCTTACAACAGGCCTACAAGCCCTCAGTCCAGTCTCTCTCAGCCTATTGCGGACAGTCTGAGCACTGATGGAGGGATTGTGCGTTCCTGGTGTAACTCAGGCAGTTGTTGTTGCCATCCTGTACCTGTCCCACAGGTGCGATGTTCGGATGTACCGATCCTGTGCAGGTGTTGCTACAGTGGTCTGCCACTGTGAGGACGATCAGCTGTCTGTCCTGTCTCCCTGTAGCTCTCTCTTAATTAAGCGTCTCACAGTACCGGCATTGCAATTTTTTGCCCTGGCCATGTCTGCAGTCCTCATGCCTCCTTACAGCATGCCTAAGGCACGTTCACGCAGATGAGCAGGGGTCCTGGGCATCTTTCTTTTGGTGTTTTTCAGAGTCAGTAGAAAGGCCTCTTTAGTGTCCTAAGTTTTCATAACTGTGACCTTAATTGCCTACCGTCTGTAAGGTGTTAGTGTCTTAACGACCGTTCCACAGGTGCATGTTCATTATTTGTTTATGGTTCATTGAACAAGCATGGGAAACAGTGTTTAAACCTTTTACAGTGAAGATCTGTGAAGTTATTTGGATTTTTACGAATTCTTTTTTAAAATATTGTTGTGAGACTGTCGTTGAGTATAGTATTAAAACATTCAGGAAGTAAGTGGCACTTCTAGAAGTCAAGTGGGCTTGACTGTAATATACAGTATACACTTGTATTGAAGAGTGAGGGAAATAATGACATGGCCTAGATCAGTGGTTCCCAACCAGGGATACTAGGACCTCTGAGGGAACTTGGCCCATCCACAGGGGGTACTTGATAAGACTCATGAGACCATAGGCCTACTAGTAAAATGCACATGGGGGGGTACTTCAGGGCAGAGCTAAATCCAGTCGGTGGTACAATAACCAAAAAAGGTTGGGAACCACTGCCCTAGATGACAAGGACGCTACAGTATTAATTCAGTGAACAGCACCTCAGTGGCCTGCTTAATCTCACTCAACCCCATGTCCCTGGTAGGATCTGATAGACATACACCAGGAGGGAATAGAAAGCCATGGTAAAACCCAAAGAAATGTCCTAGTCCCTTCCCTTCCCATATTCATTCTTTATGTTCGTCTCCTGCTCCCTCAGTAAGTCCTTCTTTCTCTCCTCCCTCTCTTCTGGGTTGTTGGTGAAAACAACACAACAACAAAAACAGTTGGGACCACAATATTCAACAGACCTGGGCAATTACACATTGTACTTGTTTTCCAACAATTTCCCTGATATTCAATCAGTATTCCTTTCATCCCGAGTGTGGTTAATTAAAGCTCCATCTCTTCTCTCCTCTCCCCAGATGTTGCAGCGCCGTTCAGCTGTTGAGAAAGAGAAGTGTTAGCCTCCCCTCCAAACCACAGGCAGAAGGGCTGCATTCCTCTCCTACAATATCCATGCACCGTGTTACCACGGCAACCCCAACCAAATACAATGGCCTGTTCAACTCTGTTTACTTTTTTCCTCCCTTTTTTGATTTCATCACTGGGCTCCCATGCACACTCTGGTTAAAATAAACAGAGATGGAGTCCACATTCAGCCAAGCCCGCGTGAGTTTATTTTGAGTCTCCGCCCGGTTCGGTCCATGACGCTGTTTCGCCATCCCTTTCACTTTTCACTGCTCGAAAGTTGGAAAGGATGGCCGTGCTGGGAGGCAGAGGAGACATAGAGCTCTGGTTTGAATTGGCTGAGCTCGTTTGAGACACGATGCTCCAAATAGTTTGGAAGCAGTGTGTTCTTTGCAGAAAGGAGCCAAATCCAGAGGAGAGGGAAGCCCTGGGGTACAAGAGTACTGGCCACGATGAGGATCATAGTGCAGAGATGATTTATCCCTCATCTGTTTACACACTGTCACTACCCAATATCATGTACAAATATAGGCTACAGACACACAAACTCACACAGACAAACACACAATTTGTCCCATTCAGGAATGACAGTAACTTGAGGTCTAAAACCTATTAATCGATTAGCCGTAATATGACACTATGTTCTCTTAATTAGGTGTCCTTCTCAGACATTCAGCAGACGTTCCAATGGTTGAGTATCCCTTTATTAGTCTGGATTCCATCTCAAGCTCCCCAATAGGCACTTAACTCCTGCCTAGTAGCGGATTCTCCCATACTTCCTCCGGGAGGCCATTCAACTGAGAATAGTTAATTTGTTTCTAATGCTTGGCTAATGGAGGATCCTAACAGGAGGATTTTTGGGGATTGACAAGTTTTTTTAAATGATTTCGGAAAACTGACATACCACAGATAAATGATGTCATTTTGGGCCAGACTCAGTAAGACTTTTCTCTCTGGGAGTTGTGGAATATGTGGTGGGGGTCAACAGAATTGAAAACCTTCCGGCTACACTCTGCCACACACACAGATATTTGGATCCACATTGTAAATATACAGGTATTTAGAGCCTAATTGTAACATTTTTGCAAAGTTATACCAAAAGGTTAGTGAGTAGAAGGTATCTCCAGTACTATCACAGCCACGCAGTGCCCAGTCCGTTACCCTGTGAGTGACAACCTGTGGTACTATCGGCTGTCACGTCTGCAGAGCGGCGGTGGCAGAGCTATAACAGCGGAGAGGGCTGAGAGGCTGGGGTCTCACCAAAGGGTATCTTTAAATAGCAGTGTGTGCCCAAAAGTGGCTCCACTAATCAATCTAATTCTGACTGCTAGCACTGGCCTCCCCTCTCAGACGTTTAAATGCATGTAGATAACCTTATCTCAACCCGCCACATCCTTCACAATTAGCGCTTTCTATCTCCACACAAACACAGACATGCATATTTCTACTTCTACAACCAATGTGTGAGTTGTTTGTGTGTGTGTGTGTGTGTGTGTGTGTGTGTGTGTGTGTGTGTGTGTGTGTGTGTGTGTGTGTGTGTGTGTGTGTGTGTGTGTGTGTGTGTGTGTGTGTGTGTGTGTGTGTGTGTGTTCACCTGTGTACGTTTGGTGTTGGACCACAACCCTCCGTAACCCTCCAGACTAAGGATGAGATCATGAGACAGGAGACCAAGAAATCACCTCCTCCTATTGGGTTTTGGTTCCTGACTTCAGAATCCTATGAAATACTACTTGCTCTCTCCTTGGTGTTCATTTCAACAACACAACACAGACAATGATCAAGACAACACCTTCCACAGCTCCATCCTAGCTGTTGCTAATGCGACAGTTGTGGAGATTTTAAATGATCTAGCCATTGGGGAAAATGCATGACGTTAGCGTGAAGAGAGGATTGTACCAGAGGAAAACCTCAGCTCCTCGGAGCATCCGCATGCAGTCTTATGCTTCACACCTGTGTTCTGGAACAGTGGGCAAAGAATGGATGAGCGATGTGACAGTGATCATCAGACCATTTTCATTGGGCAGAGGAAGGAGGGGGATGGAGGGGAGGGGCTCAATCACATCATCTTTGACAGGTTGGAGGTTTGGAGATGAAACTTTAATGAGATAGCCCTCACCATGACGACGGTGATCCCATCTGATCAGTGGGTGATTGCCATGAGGATAGTCCGTCGCTACAGATGTAGGATCTTCATTTTAATCACTCTTTTACAAACTTGAAGTGTATTTGAGTTTTAAAAAGGCCAAATTTGTCATTTCCATTTTGAAATTTCAGACTTGATTTGCAATAATGAAAAATGTATCAACCCCTACAAAAATGTCCATTAAGTATAATCCAGTCTATTTTCCTGCTGTAGCAAACTGGCTCAAATTAAGATCCTACATCTGTATGTCTAGAGGGAGGAGAGGGGAAACTACTAAACCTTACCCAAACACAGGCAGATCAAAATGATATCTTCAGGGAATGATTGTATGTGTTTGTGTGTATGAAAGAGAGAGAGAAGGAGGACGGGGAGTTCCTCTGGTATTTGAGCTGCTGCCTTGGTCTCTCCTGGGTCCCTCTGGTGTCATAGTGGCCCACTTTTAGCCATGCAGCACAGGTCTGTAAGGAGGCTTCTGTGACAGATGTGTCTCTACAAGGTCATTCAGACATCCACTCACTTTCCCTCCCCCTCCTCCCTCCTCCCACTCTGATACCCCCACTGATTTCTAATACCATTTTTGGCGCCTCTCGTAAATATTCCCATTCACAGGGACAGGGACACATAGGCTGTCTATCGATCCCTTATTTGAATCACTTGTGTGTGTGTGTGTGTGTGTGTGTGTGTGTGTGTGTGTGTGTGTGTGTGTGTGTGTGTGTGTGTGTGTGTGTGTGTGTGTGTGTGTGTGTGTGTGTGTGTGTGTGTGTGTGTGTGTGTGTGCTATAAACAGACATAAACACACATACACATCCACAGGGATTGGTCAGGATAATTAGGCGGGGTAATGAGATGCACTGGGTGGAGAGAGGGCCCCTACCTCTGTAATACTGATAGCCAATGCCCTTGAAGCCCATCAGGGGGACAGGGGATGCTGGTGGCAGATACAGCCTAATCAGCGCACATCACCAATAAAACAGCTAACACAACACCCAATATACCGCCCTCCAATCGCAAGTAGAAAATGTACTGATACTGTGGAAATAAAAAATACTAGCTAACGTGATCCCATTCCCTCCGCAGGGTGTCAAATTCTACCTCCCAAACCAATTATTTGCTACTGGCTCATCTGGTTCTCCAGAGTTGCTAATCTATTGGATTCATGAGAAAGTCTCTCATTATGTGATTAAGTTCAGCCAGGATTTAGAACGGACGCTATGTTAGCACCTTTATTCTCTAAATGTTAGTGATGTAGCAATACCAGAGTGCCTCTGACAGTTTTCACAGTTTCCTCTGAAATGACCCGCTGTAAACAAGCAAGATAGAGCAGTGAATTTAACAGACCTTTTTATTGATTAGCATTCGGGATAATTTGTATCCAAGATGTTACTGTGTTGTGGTGTCAACAAATGACATATCTGCTTTCACTGGACATCTTCGTAGGTTTTGAAAACTATCAAAAATAAACAGCACAACTCAGAAGCCTCAATAATCACTTAGCAACACCTATGGGCGGAGAAAGTGGCCCTCTCGGAACGTTCAGAGTCAGACAGAAACCGCATTGGCCAAACTCTCTAAATATGGGCAGACCTAAGCTCTTACTCTGAGTCACTCTGATTTCAGGGAGAGGCCCAGACGTTTAACCCAAAACAGTTTGGTCCTCATTCAACACCACAGAACAAAAAAGCGATTAGATGAATTGATCAATTCACTCAGAGGCCAAACTAATCAATGAGATACATTATTAAAGGAGGGCTATTGATCAAGGCGGAGGTGAGCTGAGTAAAATGTTTACCGCAGCAGAGAGGCTGGGATCAATGGAGTGGCCAGGCAGCTGAATAGAACCCTGCATGGATCAATCTGGGCTTATGGACCTCTCCACTCTCCCCTGGTCTCCCCTGTTACTTTATGGCTGACACAATGCAAGAAGTGAGAGGAAACTAAAGGCCAGTACATCCCTAAGGTGGAGCATGTTAGAGGACCTGCCACCTTTGTCGTCCTAAGATACCTTTTTATCAATGGCTATGAGGCTGAGTTAGGGGAGGAGGGAGAGAGAATGGGGTCTGGGAGGGGGGGAGTGGGGGAGTGGGGGAGTGTGGGAGTGAGGGCCCCCATTATCTCTTCTCATACTATAAGGAAGAGAGAGAGAGGGGCGGGGGGGTAGTGGAGAGAGAGAGAGAGAGAGAGAGCGAGAGAGAGAGAGAGAGAGAGAGAGAGGGGAGGGAAAGGGGGGTCGTGGAGGAGAAGTGGTGTGGTGATGGTGGGCAAGTACTTTTCAGAAAGTCAACACAGACCACTACTCCACCACCAGTTGAAGGAGTTATTTCCCACACAAAAGAAAGCTTTGAGGAAAAGAAAAGAGAAGGACAGAAAAATAGAAGCAGATTTTAAAATGTGCTCTAAAGAAAAGCAGACACAAGGTTCCTCTCTCTCCTCCCCTCTTCTATCGTCCCCTTTATTTTGAGCGAATAAAAGGAAGATAATGATTGTGGAGTGCAGTAGGTGGACGGAGGGGGTTGCTGAATAGATCTCACCTCTTTTACAGATTTCCTCTCTCCACCATGGAGGACATCTGACCTTTTAGGAGACAGAGAAAGAGAGAAAGAGGGGGGGTTAAGGAAGGAAGGAGGGAGGGATGGATGGAGGGAAATCATAATGAAAAGTGGTAATTCCTCAGAGGGAGAGAAACAAAATGTCCAAGGGCCAGAAATTAGATTGTCTGACGCCTGGGTTGCCATGGAAACCACCAACAGTATCACTATGCAATATATATGAATGAGAAAAAATACCATCTATTGTTGCCATGAGAAGAGGGGTGATCAAGAAATAGAGAACAATACAAGGGAACGAGATTGAGAGTCAAACCATTTTGTAAACTGGATGAAGAATTGCCATTATGGTCGCTAACACCAGTCCTATCATAAGAATACTAAAGAAAAAAGAAAAATCAAGATAATGACACTTCCTATGAACACCCCTATTACTTGAACATTTAGCATATTTCAACAACACAATAGTGTCTGAAGTTCTATTGGCGTTAGAGAAGAAGGCTGAGTTAAAAATGTCAGTCATGAGGGCTCCTGAGAGACACAGCGGTCTAAGGCACTGCATCTCAGTGCTTGAGGCGTGATTGGGAGTCCTTAGGGCAGCGCACAATTGTCCCAGCGTCGTCCGGGTTTATAAATAAATAACAATTTGTTCTTAACTGACTTGCCTAGTTAAATAAATAAAAAAAAATAGAAATAGCGAGGGTTCAAGGTGTGTATCCCCGGCTCTGTCTCAGGTCTGGGCCCTGTGTCCACGTCTCTGATTGGTGATGAAGGCCATCCCCGATGTCTAATTGTCTGGCTGGGTACCCAGGTGGAGGGAGCTGACCCAGTGTGAGTGTGTGGTTGGTGGTTCCACGCTGCACTGGACTCCCCTGGCTCTGTGGTGCAGATCTGATTAGTGGGGCTCTTTACAACGGTCGCTCCCACCACCTGCTCCCACTCCACTCCTCTAGCCTCTGATCAACTATCATCACCGCAGATTGAGACAAATGATCTCCCTCTCCATTCTAGTCCCACTGTGTGTGAGTGTGTGTATATGTGTGTGTGTGCTTGTGCGTGGGCGTGGGTGCATGTCTGTCTGAGTGCTTGTGTTGCTCAAGTGGGTGATTCTTTGCTTGTTTATGTGAATGAAAGTGGAATGTGTTAGTAAGTGTGTTTGTGTTACATTCGTGAGAACATGTGGGTATCATCACTCTTGTGTGAGGACAGTAGGTATATTTGCTCTCGCATATTTGAGCTGAAGTAGAACTATTTGGGTCTGTGACACTGCCCTGTGGGTAAGGAGCGTTTCCTTCCTAGGAGGAAGTGGTAGTTGACGCGGGCCCCGGAGACAGGAGGCAGTGTGGCCCAGCGATAATAGAGCTGAATGGACAATGCTGCTGCTGCTTCTGATCCACATGGGCTGGTTGGTTAGTTAACACACAGCCTCATCTATCAGGGAACAACTCCAGCCTGGCCAAAACATTACTGTACACCACAGGGTCAGTACCAAGCAGTAGGCCTAGCTAAATACACCCTCTTTGGGGAAAGTGCTTTAAAGCAAGGTGTTTAAGGAGTTTTCTATGCACAATCACCTAAAAAGAAGAACAGACGACCATCATTGCCAACAGACCATTAATACATTGGTCTGAACACACACAGTCTGGCTGCTTAATGCAGTCAACACACCCAACACAATGAATGACTGAGCCCTCCGTAAAGGATTAAGATACACAACACCACTCTGACAGACTAGGCCTGCGCGGTGGGTGGGAGCGCCATTTGCATAATCTCAGAACATTGGCTATGTGCAATTACAGTACTTACATTAATATGTCTGAATAGTCCCCTAATTAATCACTCTCTACCAGAGAAGATTCACTTTTCATTTTCCGTCTGACGGGAGGGAGCAGGGCTTTTATCCATCCTCCCACCTCTGCAGGAAAGGGATGGGTGCAGGAAAAACAGCCTGATGATAACAGCCAATGGTTCAGAGATTTAGTCACAACATCTTATTTGTTGTGATATTGCATCATTTGACAGTTTCTATTTGCTCTGGCTATTCAACCACTCCAATAATATCCGGTTAAAGTAAAACATGATTGAGCCCTTTTTACAGTTTCTTTGACGTTTGTTCAATAGAGGTGTTGTATTAATGACTCAGACTAAAAAGAGAGATAGCAATTAGCCTATTCCACACCATGATAGTAATATTGTCCACAAGCTGGTCCACAAGCTAAAGGTTCAACGAATCAAGAATTTGGGTAAGCAACATACCTACACCTGCAGATTGTATAGCCACAGATACAATGAAATAGCTACCATGAAACTATGACAGAGAGGGAGGGAAGGGTGGGGAGAAAGTGGAACAGTTTGTCCCCTCCGTCTCTCCGTGTGAGAATGCCATTATCAGCCCAGGACCGGAGGACACAGGCTGCCCTTCCTCGTCCCAGGACTACGGCCTCATTTAGGAATCTGGGGCCACCGCTCACCATTGTGTTGTCATACAGGAAGTGCGGTTCACCGCTCACTCCCAGCATTCACTGGGTTTCCTGTGTCAGGTTACCACGTCCTGTGTTTATTTTCTTTACTTTTTGTCTGTATCCACCCCAAATGTTTTTTCTAACATCTACCAAATGATACAATGGAGAGGATGGCACTATCTCAAGGACTGGGAGGTGTGGTGCTCCAGAGCAAATCATGGGTTTTTATCTCTGCGTCAATGTTTCTGGTCATTCATAGATTTGGACTTGTTGTCTTACCCTGTCCGGTCTTATTTTATCCAAGTTTAAATCCCTAGTGTCCTGAAGAAAAAGAGTGATCCCCAGTCTAAAACCAAAATTAACCTCAATCTATTTCAAATTAAGCAGTTCACTCAATGGACATTGTCTTTGACACATAAGCTTGTTACAGCTTGAAAATGGAGTAAAGGAAAGATTTAAAAAACATCTCCTCAAATCTCCTCACAGTAATTATTGCTCTGCTTGGAGTTTTCTTTCTTTCTTTTTCACTCTCGTCCAAAACAAAGAGCTTTAGAGAACTAAGCAGTTTGTGATTGATAGAGAGCATGAATGATGTATAAAGTCTATTGTGTTCTGATCAATAATGAATTTTATTACCACACACACACACACACGCACACATGCACACGAACACGCATAGCGCACACGCACACCAGTGGAGGCTGCTGAGGGGAGGACGGCTCATAATAATGGCTGGAATGGAGCGAATGGAATGGCATCAAACACATGAAAACCACGTGATGTATTTGATACCATTCCACCCATTCCGCTCCATCCATTACCACGAACCCGTTCTCCACAATTAAGGTGCCCCCAACCTCCTGTGACGCACACACACACACACACACAAACAAGCACACACACAGAAAACCATTTCACACATATAGTACAACCATGCAGACAGCATATTTTCTTTACATTGACCAACAATGTAACACAATCAAGAGTGGACGAGCGCCTGATGTCATTGCAGCACATCATCACCTCTTAACAAGGTGCCCTGTCTTATGTTGACTAGTACTGTCAGTCCCTTTAACAAGCAGCGTGATATGGTTAGGCTGTCCTCGTGCTTCCAGGGAGGGTTCTTCTGCTTGCTACACTCTTAGAAAAAAGGGTTTATTGGGTCTCTATTTAGAGCTTTTAGTTCTTTGGACGAGATTAAAGAACCCTTTACTAAAAAAGGTTCTACATACATACTCTACAACCAGTGAAGCCAAATAACATTGAGGGTTCTATTCCTACACCAGAGTGTAATGTGGATTTAACAAACAACAGCTACCAAAAGTTTTCCCAGTCACATCAAACTCTGAAATGACAGCTAATCAGCTCCCTTTTCGTTTATTTTAGCTGTTTTGCATTGACATTTAGATCCATATTAATAATGCTGCTGCACGATTTCTTCTGATCAGAAAAATGGCTAGCTGAAGCCGACACTGTTATCTCTCTATGGCAAGGGGAGATCAAATTTATATTTTGCAACATTGTTGCAGAGGTCGGAGTGGCAAACAGCAAGGTTCACACAAACCTGTGCTTCTGCTAGAAGTGAGAGGAAATAATGTGTTTAATAAAAGCATACACTCTTAGATATAATTTTTTTAGGTTCTATATAGAACCTTTTGGTAAATTAAAATGTAAACAACCATTTCGATTAAAAAATCAACTGCCATAACTGGTGCACGACTCCAGGATTTTTGGAGTCGACACCAACCCCTGTTGTTGGAGTCAAAAGGAGTTGACTCTAGCTCGACTCCAAAACATGCTGAAACAGAATGCGCACACACGTACACACCACCTTATTATTGCAGAGTCCTACTTGGAAGACTATTTGCGTTCTAGAGGCCTGACATGAGCATGATAATGCCCATTTTCTCATCAACTTAGCCTATAAAAGTCCTATGTTGTTTGAATATAGAAGGTGATGTGTAGGAACTACAATATTTCAGTGATATTTCTGCTGTATGCAGCCTTGACGGATCCCATGAGATGATGCGGTGCACTCTACGCTGATAAGCCTGCCATGTTTTAGCCCTATTTGGACAAGTATTACTAGAGACACTGGTTTTGTAATTATTATCGAAGCATGTGCGTTATTCCAAGGGACGATTCACACAGAATTCAATTTTCAAAACTGACCCCTGTAATTCCCAATTTTTATGAACGAAGCCTGGACGTTTTTATTGTAGGCGTGACAATATTTCAACATCATGTCAAGACAATAATAGGCTACACCGATAACTCGTGCTTGGCTGCCAAATGTATAGGGCTCCCCATAATATTTAAATTGATGAAGTGTGATCATAATCATTATTTTAACAATCCTTCGTAGACATCCTTCCTAATAACAATGGCCCCCATCCTGCGGATTTGAGCTGCTGAACCGTATTTGCACTTGACTGTGTTTATGGATGAGAAAGTGAACTTGCCATTTCCAAAAAGTTTAGCGGGGATACTGCTTTGTGATCTATTGCCTAGGACAGGTTTTTCTAACCCTGTTTTTTCCAACCCTGTAGGTTTTCAACTCCAACCCTAATCTGATAAAATAATTAGCTGCTTGATAAGCTGAATCAGGTTTGTTACAACTGGGGTTGGAGCGAAAACCTACAGGAAGGTAACTCTCCATGAACAGGGTTGGAGAGCCCTGACCTAGGACACCAACAGCCAGCCAGGGTTTAATTAAATAACTTACAGACACAATAATTTTTATTGCACATTGAGGCCTAATTAAACTGATGCATTTGGCGATGTTCAACTTCAATTCACTGGTACTATGAAGAACAGCTTAACCATACTCATTGATAGCCTAATATATACATGCATACCTACAGTATGCCTGGCTGTGCCCCTCCCATATCTTTCTCTCCATCGCTAGCTCGCACTTTCTTTGCTGGGAAAGATGTTGTGTTGTCAAAGTAGACTATGGCAAATAGTTTCCTCCATTGCAAAAATACTGAATCTTAGGAGTAAAGGAGTCGATTCCTGGCGGAATCGAAGCTTGACACCTAGAAATGCGAGTCGACACGGGGAGTTGACTGGGCAAGGAGTCAAAGAATCAATTATTTTGGAGTCGGCTCCCCACCACTAACAGCCATTCCAGTATGATGACTCAATAGGACGGTGTTCAAACTTGCAAATAGCCTACCAATAAGCACATTGTGTTTCATTTTATTAAGTTGACTATTTATTTAAAATATATGAAGCCAAAGTGATATGATAAACTATTGGCTAGATAGATAAAATTGTATTAGAATACGAACACCGTTTGTAAGCTAGCTAGTCTACTTTAACCACATTACAAGCTAGCTAGTCTACTTTAACCACATTACAAGCTAGCTAGTCTACTTTAACCACATTACCAGATAGCTAGTCTACTTTAATCACATTACTAGATAGCTAGTCTACTTTAAACAAAAATTACAAGCTAGCTAGTCTACTTTAACCACATTACAAGCTAGCTAGTCTACTTTAACCACATTACCAGATAGCTAGTCTACTTTAACCACATTACTAGATAGCTAGTCTACTTTAACCACATTACAAGCTAGCTAGTCTACTTTAACCACATTACAAGCTAGCTAGTCTACTTTAACCACATTACAAGCTAGCTAGCTAAATGTTACAAATAAACACTATTTTGTATTATGGATTATGCCAAATAGAGCTACAGACAGAGTCTGACATTGGCAATTAGCTAATTGTCATGAAGCCATTGGAAGACTATTGCTGACCTCTGTTGCATATGATGGGCAGTGGACTGACAGAGGAGGTATGTATCTAAATAATTTATAATATAGTGATTCAATACCCTAGTTAATCATTATTCGACTCCTGTGAGATCTCATCACGCCGTCATCAAACAGACGTCATCAAAGAGTGCAACAAAACAGTATACTGTTTACACTCGGTTTGTTATTTTTATGAAATAGTTTTAATGAAATAGTTTTTAATCATAGCTAAAGTTTGTATTGCTATAGATTCCGTCACGCGATCAGCCTTTACGGCTGGGACCACAAGTTTGTGTCCCGGATTCCTATTAAGTAGCAGTTAGCTGCTAGCCATTATGAAAACAGAGCAGGCTAATGCTAGCAGTGCTAGCCCACCAGTGTTTTTATCCACGGCTGGGCACAAATGCGTCAGGTGTGAGATGTTTTCCACACAATCACACAATGAAGATAAGGTGGAACTGGAAAATGGACTGGGGTTTGTCTGCCCTAAATGCACCACTGTCAAGCAGCTTAGGGAAGAGATCCTCCAGCTGTTAGCTTGGCTGCGACAAAAGGATAACCTGCTTTATAAGTACACCGCCCTTGCTGTAACCCAGGCAAACCTGACTCCTATAGCAAAGCTGTCGATGAGTTGGGCAGCATTGATCTGTCCCAATCTCTCCCAATTCAAGGCCATTGAATTTATGAATCTTTTGAGCTTAATGGACTTTATCCACCATGTTGCTGGGCCCACCCATAACGGCGGCAATACATTGGACCTGGTTATTACCAAGGGGCTTACCTCTGAAGTTGCTACAGATTTTATTGAGTTTATGACCAGTACTCCACCACCTGTTCTGCCTTCCACATGTGATGATTTAGTTGATAACTTTAATAGCAAATTAAGGGCAACCATTGATGCCACAGCTCCAGTAAAGTTTAAAAAGTCCACATCCAAACAGAGAGACCCTTGGATGAATGAGGAAACAAATCAATTAAAGAGAAATTGTAGAAAGGCATAGCAGAAGTGGAGAAAGTCAAAGTTGCAGGTCCATTACGATATTCTGAGAGAGCAACTTGGCATATATAACAAAACAATAATAAAATGCCAGACGGGCTTATTTTTCTAAATCGATCACTGTTAATCAGGATAATTAGAGAGTGCTCTTCTTGATCATTGATGGCCTGATAAATCCTACCGAAACTTTCCTTCACATCTAAATGTGCTGAGTTTGTGGCATATTTCAAAAATAAGATAACAAACATTAGGCTGGGTATCAGTCAAGCAAGACCTGATGAGAGTTTTGATGATATGTGTCCTAGCCTACCACACAAAGGCACTATGGATTTATTTTCCCTGGTTGACACAGCCATCTCGATCCTATCCCCACCACCTTCAAAACAGATTTTAATTGCATATCTGAAGAAGTGCAAGCTATTGCTAATCACTCCCTGTTCACAGGCACTTTCCGCACTGCAGTAAAAACTGCAATGAAGAAACCCCTACTGAAGAAAAGTAATCTAGATTCATCAGCTCTTAACAATTTTAGCCAATCTCCAACCTTCCATTCTTAAGCAAAATTCTGCAGAAATTGGTGTTCAAACGACAAAATTCTTTTTTATGTGACAACTGTATTTTTTTAAAATGTCTATCTGGTTTTTGTGCCCACCACAGCACAGAGACATCCTTAGTTAAAGTGGTAAATGATCTTAGAGCCAACATAGATGCCCAACAGCTCTCTGTCCTTGTACTCTTAGATTTAAGTGCTGCATTCAACACTGTTGACCAATATGTTTTTTTGTTACCCTTGGTGAACATAACTCATAGAAAATACATGTCACATGTGGCGTTCCACAAGGTTCGATTTTGGGTCCTGTACTGTTCAATTTATACAGTATATGTTACCCCTTGGCAGTTTTATCAGAAAGCACAGCATTGATTTTCACTGCTACGCAGACGATGCACAACTTTAAATATCTGGGGCACCAGAGGATTTTAGCTCCACAGATAAATTATTAGACTGTATTAGTAATTTAAATACTTAGATGGCTCACAACTTCCTCCAGCTAAATCAAGACAAGACCGAGGTACTTATTGTTGGAACCAAAGCACAGAGAGAGAATCTGGCCGCACATTTGAATTCACGGGCAATAAAGATAAAACACCAGGAAAAAACCTAGGTATTATATTATATTCTGAACTAATTTTCAAATCACACATTAGGAATGTGACCAATATAGCTTTTACCACCTGAGGAACATTGTCAAGGTACGGCTGTTTCTCTCTCAGGCTGATGCAGAGAGACTCATCCATGCTTTTCTTACAAGCAGGCTTGGCTACTATAATGCTCTCCTATCTGGTCTACACAAGAAAGCCATTGGTCACCTGCAAAACATATAGAATGCTGCAGCACAGGTATTGACCAAGACCAGATGGAAAGCACACATTACACCGGTTTTAAGGTCTCTGCACTGGCTTCCTGTGAGTTTTACAATTAAGTTTAAGATTTTTCTATTGGTTTTTAAATAAATCCATGATTGTGCACCCCAATACATGTCAGACAGGCTTTTAAGTCATTTAGCCAGTTGGTCCCTCAGGTCCTCCAGCGCAGGCCTTTTAACTATCCCAAAGCCTAGGACCAACAGGCATGGAGAGGCAGCCTTTAGTTATTATGACCCCAGCCTCTGGAATAGCCTGCCAGAGAACCTGAGGGGGGCCAAAACTGTGGACATATTTACACCTGTTTCATATCCCAGTAATTATATGTTGTGTATTTAACCCTCTGATTCCCCTCATTTCTCTGTCGGTGATTGTTTGTTTGTGATGTACGTGTTGTTTCTATATCGGTGTGCGACGGGTTATTGTTTTACCCGGATTCTTTTCTACGTTGGTTTTGGGAATAAATATTCCATTTTTTAAACCACTCTGTTTTCTCCTGTGCCTGACTTCCCTGCCACCTACATATACGGACTATGACAGAATCACCGACCAAATTTTTGAAGTCAGCAGGAGAAGAGATCCCGGACAGGGAGGTGGAGGAGCGCATCCAGAAGAATGTAGAAAGACTATTACATCTATGCACTGCTATGGATCGCGCTGTTCAGCTGATGGACCGCTTAGAGAGACGGGAGATTCAGCCAGCGCCTCCACCAGCCCAACCGGGGTCGATCCAAAACACCCCTTGTCAACCTGAACCGGGTGGTATCCGTCTAGCCATGCCTCGGGGTTACGACGGAAGTACTGCCAACTGCCGGGGTTTCCTGCTCCAATTAGAACTTTCTCTGGCCACGGTCCACCCAGTCCCATCAGACCGAGAGAAGATTTTCGCCCTCGTCTCGTGCCTCACCGGGAGAGCCCTGGAATGGGCCAGCGCTATGGTTGAAGGAGGAGATACGGCGTTGGACCGATATGAGGAGTTCATCCGCCGTTTCCGGGCAGTCTTCGACCATCCACCTGAGGGCAGAGCGGCGGGTGAGCGCCTCTACCATCTGAGGCAGGAGACGAGGAGCGCCCAGGATTTCGCATTGGAGTTCAGGACCCTGGCAGCCGGTGCAGGATGGAATCACGGGGCCCTGATAGATCATTATCGCTGCAGTCTGCGGGAGGACGTCCGTCGGGAGCTGGCCTGTAGAGGCACCACCCTAACCTTCGACCAGCTGGTGGCTCTGTCCATCCAGTTGGACAACGGGCTGGCTGCTCGTGGACGTCCAGATCAGGGTCTGGTGGTTTCATCCTCCTGCACCCCCTCTCCTATAACCATGGAGCCAGGAGAGAGGGTGCACAGGGAGACCGGAGGGAGTTCCCGCTCGCGTACCGTCAGTGACCGCAGAGGACACACTGCTGGTCGGTGCCGGGCAGGTTCTTCTGGGAATCGAGGTAACAGGCAGGGCGCTCTGGCACCACCCCAGGTGAGTAGGCACCATTCTCATCCAGAGCCCTCTGTTGCTCATATATTTGTGTCTGTCACTTTTCCTGATTTAAAAAAAAAATGTATTTATTATTATTATTATTATTTTTTATTTTTTTTTTCCTCATTCCCAGCATAAGGCACTAGTAGATTCAGGCGCGGCTGGGAACTTTATTGATCAAACGTTGGCTCATAGTTTAGGGATCCCTATTGTACCGGTGAAAATACCTTTTCCCATTCACACCTTAGATAGTCGACCATTAGGGTCAGGGTTGATTAGGGAGGCCACGGCTCCATTGACTATGGTTACGCAGGGGGGTCACAAGGACAAAATTAGTATTTTCCTTATCGACACTCCTGCGTATCCGGTGGTGCTGGGTCTTCCCTGGTTAACTAGTCATAACCCCACTTTTTCTTGGCCACAGAGGGCTCTTACGGGGTGGTCGCGAGAGTGCTCAGGTAGGTGTGTAGGGGTTTCCGTTGGTGCTACTACGGTGGAAAGTCCAGACCAGGTCTCCACCGTGCACATTCCCCCTGAATATGCCGATTTGGCTCTCGCCTTCTGTAAAAAGAAGGCGACTCAATTACCACCTCATCGACATGGGGATTGTGCGATAAATCTCATGGCAGACGCTGCACTTCCCAAGAGTCACGTGTATCCCCTGTCGCAAGCGGAGACGGTGGCTATGGAGACATATGTTTCCGAATCCCTGCGTCAGGGATACATTAGGCCCTCCATCTCACCCGTCTCCTCGAGTTTCTTTTTTGTGAAGAAGGATGGGGGTCTGCGACCGTGCATTGATTATCGAGGTCTTAATAAAATTACAGTGGGGTACAGTTACCCACTACCTCTGATCGCCCCGGTGATTGAATTAATGCACGGCGCACGCTTCTTCACAAAACTGGATCTCAGGAGTGCGTATAACCTGGTGCGTATCCGAGATGGAGATGAGTGGAAGACAGCATTTAGTACTACCTCAGGGCATTATGAGTACCTTGTCATGCCGTATGGGTTAAAAAATGCTCCATCAGTCTTCCAATCTTTTGTCGATGAGATTTTCAGGGACCTGCACGGGCAGGGTGTAGTGGTGTATATCGATGACATTCTGATTTACTCCGCTACACGCGCCGAGCATGTGTCCCTGGTGCACAAAGTGCTTGGTCGCCTGTTGGAGCATGACCTGTATGTCAAGGCTGAGAAATGCTTGTTCTTTAAACAGTCCGTCTCTTTCTTAGGATATCGCCTATCTACGTCAGGAGTGGAGATGGAGAGTGACCGTATTACAGCCGTGCGTAATTGGCCGACTCCCACCACGGTAAAGGAGGTGAAGCGATTTTTAGGGTTTGCCAATTACTACCGGAGATTTATCCGGGGTTTTGGTCAGATAGCTGCTCCTATTACCTCACTGCTGAAGGGGGGTCCGGTGCGCTTGCAGTGGTCAGCTGGGGCGGATAGGGCGTTTAGGAAACTGAAGGCTCTGTTTACCTCGGCTCCTGTGTTGGCTCATCCAGATCCCTCTCTGCAATTCATAGTGGAGGTGGACGCATCTGAGGCTGGGATAGGAGCTGTGCTCTCTCAGCGTTCGGGTACGCCACCTAAGCTCCGCCCCTGTGCCTTCTTCTCGAAGAAGCTCAGCCCGGCGGAGCAAAACTATGATGTGGGGGACAGGTAGCTGTTGGCTGTTGTCAGGGCTCTGACGGTGTGGAGACACTGGCTTGAGGGGGCTAAACACCCTTTTCTCATCTGGACTGACAGGCAGACGCACTGTCCCGGCTGTATGACACAGAGGAGCGGCCCATGGATCCCACTCCCATCATCCCAGCCTCTTGTTTGGTGGCACCAGTGGTCTAGGAGCTGGACGCGGACATTGAGCGGGCGTCACGTGCAGAGCCCGTTCCCCCTCAGTGTCCAGCTGGGCGTCTGTACGTTCCGTCCACTGTCCGCGACCGATTGATCTACTGGGCTCACACGTCACCCTCCTCTGGTCATCCTGGGATTGGTCGGACAATGCGCTGTCTTAGTGGGAAATACTGGTGGCCCACCTTAGCTAAGGACGTGAGGGTTTATGTTTCCTCCTGCTCGGTGTGCGCCCAGTGCAAGGCTCCTAGACACCTACCCAGGGGTAAGTTACAACCCTTACCCGTTCCACAGCGGCCGTGGTCGCACTTGTCGGTGGATTTTATAACCGATCTTCCACCATCACAAGGTAACACCACGATCCTGGTCGTTGTGGATCGCTTTTCTAAGTCCTGTCGTCTCCTCCCTTTGCCCGGTCTCCCTACGGCCCTACAGACGGCGGAGGCTCTGTTTACACACGTCTTTCGGCACTACGGGGTGCCTGAGGATATAGTGTCTGATCGAGGGGCCCCAGTTCACAACAAGGGTTTGGAAGGCGTTCATGGAACGTCTGGGGGTCTCGGTTAGCCTTACCTCGGGTTTTCACCCCGAAAGTAACGGGCAGGTGGAGAGAGTTAATCAGGATGTGGGTAGGTTTCTGAGGTCTTATTGCCAGGATCGGCCGGGGGAGTGGGCGGAGTTTGTGCCCTGGGCAGAGATGGCTCAGAATTCGCTCCGCCACTCCTCCACTAACCTCACTCCGTTTCAGTGTGTGTTAGGTTATCAGCTGGTTCTGGCCCCTTGGCATCAGAGCCAGACCGAGGCTCCTGCGGTGGACCACTGGTTCCGGCGCGCGGAGGAGACCTGGGACGCAGCTCACGTCCGCCTTCAGCGCGCCGTACGACGTCAAAAAGCTGGTGCAGACCGTCGCCGCAGTGAGGCCCCGGTGTTTGCACCGGGGGACAGGGTCTGGCTCTCGACCCGAAACCTGCCCCTCCGCCTGCCCTGCCGGAAGAGTCCGCGGTTTGTGGGGCCGTTTAAAGTCCTGAGGAGATTGAACGAGGTATGTTATAGGTTAAAGCTTCCCCCCAATTACCGCATTAACCCCTCGTTCCATGCGTCTCTCCTCAGGTCGGTGGTGGCTGGCCCGCTCCAGGAGGCCGAGGTGCGGGAGGTTCCTCCGCCCCCTCTGGACATTGAGGGGGCCCCAGCGTACTCCATTCGATCCATCCTGGATTCGAGACGTCAGGCGAGGGGTCTTCAGTACCTTGTGGACTGGGAGGGGTACGGTCCGGAGGAGAGATGCTGGGTTCCGATGGAGGACGTGTTAGATCCTTCCATGCTGAGCGATTTCCATCGTCTCCATCCGGATCGCCCGGCGCCTCGCCCTCCGGGTCGTCCCCGAGGCCGGTGTCGACGCACTGCTGGAGCCGCGCGTCGGGGGGGTACTGTCACGACTTCTACTGAAGTTAATGCCCCTCCTTGTTCGGGTGGTGTTCGGTGGTCGACGGCACCGGCCTTCTAGCCACCATTGATCAGTTTTTCATTTTCCATTGGTTTTGTCTGGTCTCTTTACACACCTGTTTCATATCCCAGTAATTATATGTTGTGTATTTAACCCTCTGATTCCCCTCATTTCTCTGTCGGTGATTGTTTGTTTGTGATGTACGTGTTGTTTCTATATCGGTGTGCGACGGGTTATTGTTTTACCCGGATTCTTTTCTACGTTGGTTTTGGGAATAAATATTCCATTTTTTAAACCACTCTGTTTTCTCCTGCGCCTGACTTCCCTGCCACCTACATACACGGACTATGACAGTTGCATTCCATGTCTGAAATGTTCTGTATAAATAAAGCTTGATTTGATTAGATGTGATTACTTTTAACACACTATCTATGTTTTGCTCACTCTTGCATTAACCCAACTATCAGAGGCAGAGGTTCTCTCTTTCGGGTGCTGCTAACAACAACTGCATGTAAGTTGTTCTTCTACATCATAATAATTATACTGTGTCTGCATAGCATTTTGTCTTTATTTTGGCAGATTAACTCATGCGTATTTCTGATGATTAACCCTTGTTTTTGCTCCTTTGTTCTTCTTCTCGGGAACCAGCCAGGAAACAACCCATACTGGTCTGTTCCATAAAGAAGTCAGTCAGAGTTGGTTCCAAGATTGACGTGGGCCATCATTCAAACAAAGATGCCTCCCTGGTCACCAGTGCATATTTCCAAACAATGTTTGCATTTAATCACAAGTCAAAAATCTCAAAACAATGATTTTATTCTTCTGTCCATTGTTTAATTGCTTATTATATTTTTAAATAAAAACATTACAATGTATTAGTAGTAGCCATAATTAATAAATGGCACAATACATTCTATATGGAACCAATTTTGTTTCAGTGAAGAAGAACCCTTGGGGTTCTGATGAAATAACTTTTAGGGGTCCATATATAAAACAAGCGATATAACCCTTTTTGGTTCTATATGGAACCGTGTTTTCTTAGAGTATAGGTAGTGACCTCTCAACCAAGGCCAGTGCACTAGACGTCTTCATTTACCCAGGCTGGGAGATTACCCCTGAGGATAACTCACTTCCATCGTCCGTCCTTCTCCCCTCCCCCTCCTCCTCCTCCGTATGCCTGTGATGAGGACCATGCTGCTCTGGCATTCACATCCACCATTTACCCCGTGACGATCACACTACCATGTCCATGGGAGAGGGGACCGAGGAGAGAGGACTGGGGAGTGAGGAAGATGATATGGACCAGTGTAATCTGTGCTTCTACTACACTGTCACTTGATTTAAAAAAGAACAGAAAGTGTTAAACTGAGAAACAAAACACATAAGGAGATAGAGAGAGAGATAGCAAGAGAGAGAGAGTGGGGGGGAAGGGAGGGAGGGAGGGAGGGAGGGAGGGAGGGAGGGAGGGAGGGAGGGAGGGAGGGAGGGAGGGAGGGGAGGGAGGGAGGGAGGGAGGGAGGGAGGGAGGGAGGGAGGGAGGGAGAAAAAAGGGCCTGGAAACCATTTCCGATGCAGTGTTTACATCCAGAGCTAGCGGTCGTTTTTGGTGCTCATACATGGTATAGCTTACTGGGCCTTCACTCCACACAATGTGGACAGACTCTTAAGGGAGAGAATTGGTGACAGATGAACATGCAAGGAGTTTCTTTATGACACACCCAGACATTCCACTCCAGGACTATGTCTCCCTACCTGCTTTGTTCTCCATATGTGGACATATACACTGGATGCATAAGTGGATGTTCAGTAGATGTTCAGTGAACTCAGCAGGAGGCGAGACATAAACATTAATACAGGGGAGGATTGTGTGCTGAGACAAGGCCATTGCCAATAGAAACACAGTCACACATACAGTACAATACCTATACTATCTAAATACCACAATTATACTACTATTATCCAGCTTTTAAAGAAGCAATTACAGATACAGTAAATATAGCCTAGCCTAAATGCTCCCTAGAATAGCCCCAGTACATGACCCCTAGTGCAGTGCAGCCATTAGATATCAAATACATTCGTAAAGACTGCAATAGTCTGGTGGCTACATGATCAGACATAGGGATAGCTGTGGAACAGTCTGAGCATGCATCACACTTGGGTTTTTACGACTGAGGTCAATCACTGTGACCTCTCTGGGGTTGTATTTCATGGCAGGACCTGGACCTGGGCAGTGGACCATGAGGTGGGGATGTTTAACGCTCAGGATCTCATCTCCAGTACTCTCAGGGGAGAACAAGGCTTGTAATGAGAAGGTTTAACTTATTTCACTACTAGAGGGTGTGGAGATGGGGGGAGCGGGGGAGCGGGGTCTCGGAGGCCTGGGGGGCTGGGGGGTCCACACTGTTGATGAGTAATGACCTCTATGTGTCTCTTGCCATAATACCACTTGAAAGAAAATTATGTTCCCGCTGCCCCATAAATCTCACAGGCCCTTGTTTTCTGTAACATGTGACAATTTTATCGTGGCCAACTTGTAGGAACATTAAAGTTGAGGATCAGACCCAGACGGAAGAGGACATAGTCTCTACGTTGACGATGAAGGATGGGTCATGCTCTTTTAACTCCCTCTATCTGCTAATCCACTCTCTGGCTATTTACACTGCATCAAAGTACAGTAACAATAGACTGAAGAAATGTAATATTGTGTTTGTATGTGTCTGTGTGTGATTATTATTTCTGTTTAAACCCTGTGGCTTTTTATTTGAAACCATTAACCCTGAAATTACTTTTCACAATGCATAACAAACCTTTTCATGAAGTCCCTAAATGCACTCTAATGGTTTGTGTTTACAATAATTGCAGCAGTCAACAGTTTTGATATAAACCTTTTCTTATGACTTTCTTCGTTACGAATTCAGAAAATAATGTTTTATTTTTCAAAGCTGCACATTGAAATTCACACGCAACGACTTGTGCCATTTTACAGGATCAGTCTGCAATAATATAAATGCAACAGCTTTTTTTGTTATTTAACATGTCTATTTGGACTTGATATTCACTTTCTAGTTGTTCAGAGATACAATGAACTATTCTCAGGCAATAATATACTCAGGCACGCTGGAAATTGAAGCTCCAGTTATGAGTGGCAGACAGGCCATGGCAAATCCCTCTCCATGCTGCAGGAGTCAGCAGAGAGCAGCCACCGGACTGGACTGGCTGTAAGGTACACATGCCCTTCATGGAACAGCAGTACACACTTTCAACTTCTGGCCCACTCTCTGCACTGGTTCCAGATTCCCCGCACTATAACGTACCCCCCTCTGCTCAAGGCGTAGCAACATCATTGAACTCTGCCAAGAAACAGTCACTAAAGTTTTGGCCCAAACGCCACACATAATATGAGGTCTATCAAGTGGATCCTTTTTTCATTATATGCGTGAACAACAGCAAGGAAACAACAAAGACAGGCAGCAAAGACAAAAGAGAGGCTTGGTCTCATTCAAAGGTTCCACACTGAGCTCAGCTGCTCCAGTTGCTATTTTTTGCCCCCTCTCTCCCTTTTCTGGGAGTTACATTCCACGCCTAAAATATGCGACCCAGAAGCTTCTGGGCCCCCTAAGAAAGAAAGAGGACAGTTGCCGTGGGAACGTTGAACAACAGCAGCACACAACATCCCGTTGACGGACAGCACACTCCGGGAGGCGCTAGCACAGGTGCTATTTTCTTTCAAAACATCAAAAAATAGAAAAAATGTAAACGCATTAAGGTTCCCAAATATACAGTAAGGAAAATGACATTCCCAAACGGTCATTTTCTTGTGCAGGCCCCTTTGTAATTCCCTGCTCATGTTTCCTTGTGTCCAATCAATATTATTCCTCAGTTGAAGAACACAATTCACCTTATCACAACAGTTAGGCTACTGTAAGAGTTGTTTGGCAATGTAAAGTATTGTTCAAAATATATTCATACATATTGACTTTAAATACAGAGCAAAAGGAGGGTTCATCTTAGATCAACAAGGAAAGAATCACTCACAAGCCTCAGGGTCAGAGGGGCAGGGGAAATAGCACAAGTACAGAATATGGGAGCAATGAATAACATGATAATGCCCCATGCTAACAACAGGGTTTTGTATTAAGTGGAAGCAAAATTGTGTTTTAGCATTGACGTTTTCCATGCATGTTGATGGATATACAAAAGAGGTAGATAAAGAATAAAACGAAGAGAAAATTAGAGAAGGGGGGGCGACAGGGATAACGAGAAAACAAGGGAGATAAAGAGGACAAACTAGACAGAAGAGAGATTGAGAGAAGGAGAAAGAGAGTGGGAGTAGTGCTTGAGGATGTGTTAATGGCATGGAGCGTGGGTCCAATTCCCATAAAACACTTGATCAGCCTAATTAAAAGAGTCTTGGCGTGATACATTCCAAACAGTGGGGTGTCCGGCCATGTGCCAAATCCATCCTCGCCTCCTCTTCTCGCTCTCTCCCACACACGGAGGCACAGCCCAGCACAGCCCAGCAGTCATCCACAACAGCCAAGAGAGAAAGCGAGAGAGTCTGCTGTTTCCTGGGAGCTAGCTCCGCTTGGTGATCCACAGAAACAAAACAAAACAAGTTAAAGAAGTGTACTTGAAGCCCCCGCAGAAGCACACGTACACACAGGACAAGCGTGTCACTGCCACTGACCACTCGCCGTACTATCTATCCTCCACGTATCTGATGGTGCCTGGAAAGAGAGCCAGCATCTTGGAGCACTACTGTAAATGAATCAAACTTATGCATGTCGAGAGGCTGCCAGGGTTTAACGCGTTGCACATTGCTCCAGCATACAAACACACACATAGGGGCAAGCACACACACATGCAGGCGCACATGTTTATTTAAGAAGTTTTTCTCTCTTCTGGAGGGAAAATACACCAGGGTTGCTACAACAGTCATACACCATCTACTAAACAACTGAAGTAGAGAGAGATCATATTTCAGACGGAAACATGTTCATAAAAGCTTTTTCAAAGAGAAAGAAACTGGAAAATATTAGAAAACGGTCTGGACATGGACCTATTCTAATATCAAGATGAGAATCACAACTGCTGTGCTTGTTAAAAGCTTCACTATGTGTCTCTCTCGTTCTCATCTAGGAGCCTTTATATGCATGGGGATACACTCTCTCTAGCAACTGCACACCATCTACATGTAGCCTTCCAAAATCACCACAGAGAGCTACTTCCACAGCCATGGAAACGTTACTCCTATTCTAATGTTTCTGGCTGTCACCTTGTCCACTAGACTGTGGGCCTTCCAGACCCATTGGGTGAGGAAACGGGAGGACAGGTAGGTAATAGGCTTGCCGTGCCCTGTTTGGGTGCTCAGTAAGCAGCCCTCACCTCTGGTTAAGGCTAGGTGAAGTATGGGGTCTGTGGAGCGTCTACTACGTTTAGAACCTCTCGTCCTTCCCGGCTCATTCAGTACGGCGTCAGCCAGCCTGGGCTAAAGGGACGGAGAGATAGACAGGATCTAAGAGAGGGAGTGCAACAAATGCAAAGGCCGCCATGGCTCTGGACTGTGCACGTGCGCGCTCGTGTGTGTGTGTGCGGTGAGCATCATGATGTGGCCCTTTTTTCCTCCAAGTGTAAATGCTGGATCTGCACCATTGATAAAAGAGGCTCTTTGTGAGAGGCAGCCATTTTGCTTTTTCAGCCCTTACAGTATAATTATTCACATTAACCATCAATCCCCACTTTTCTCTTTGTCTCCGTCTCTCGATAACACACTGGTTTCGGCAACAAAACATTTAAATACCCAGATGCCTTGAGCCACCTTTCATGATTCATTGTCAATTCTCAAAGATGAGTGTGTTTCTTATATTCCGGGTTGCTGTTGTTGAAACATGATAGAGTGTTAACTTAGTATTTATAGTTTATATGTATGTGCAAGGGGGGGGGGGGTGTGTGTGTGTGTGTGTGTGTGTGTGTGTGTGTGTGTGTGTGTGTGTGTGTGTGTGTGTGTGTGTGTGTGTGTGTGTGTGTGTGTGTGTGTGTGTGTGAAAAGCAAGCGTATAGGGGCTTGTTTAGCAGTTAAGGACGAGAACAGAACAGTTTTGTGGGCCATGAGAAAGGAGAGCTCAAAAAGACCAAGGAAGAGAATGAGACGGGGAAGGCGTCTTGGTAGCTAATAGCGTGTGTGCGTGCGTACGTTTATGGGTGCGTGTTTATGAAAGATGTGCACGTGTTCTGTGAGTGTTCTCATCTCTTTTCCTGTGCGTCATTCTCTCCCTGATACCCCACCCTAAAAAGAGTGATAAATCCACCAGCCCTACTTGATGCATACATCCCCCTCCCCTCCGTCAACCTTCTCTCCATCGCTCCCCTCCTCACACCATCATCTAAATCCCAGAAGTAAAGGGAGGGAGAGTTAAAGGGAGGGAGAGGTAAAGGGGAGAGAGGTAAAGGGGAGCGAGGTAAAGGGGAGAGAGGTAAAGAGATGGAGAGGTAAAGGGATGGAGAGGTAAAGGGATGGAGAGGTAAAGGGGAGAGAGGTAAAGGGGAGAGAGGTAAAGGGGAGAGAGGTAAAGGGAGGGAGAGGTAAAGGGGAGAGAGGTAAAGGGATGGAGAGGTAAAGGGATGGAGAGGTAAAGGGGAGAGAGGTAAAGGGGAGAGAGGTAAAGGGAGGAAGAGGTAAAGGGGGGAGAGGTAAAGGGAGGGAGAGGTAAAGGGAGGGAGAGGTAAAGGGATGGAGAAGTAAAGGGAGGGAGAGGTAAAGGGGAGAGAGGTAAAGTGAGGGAGAGGTAAAGGGATGGAGAGGTAAAGGGAGGGAGAGGTAAAGGGGGAGGGGTAAAGGGATGGAGAAGTAAAGGGAGGGAGAGGTAAAGGGGAGAGAGGTAAAGGGATGGATAGGTAGAGGTAGGGAGAAAGCCAGTAATATGGGAAGAGAAATAAACAGAGAAATACTGTTTGGAAGAGGAAGTCGGAGGGAAAACAAGAAAACTCTAAGCTGTCGTTCTCCAACGTCCTTTAGCGGTGTGGGGAGGGGGGGACCTGTCAGCGATTGTTAACACATGTGTCCAGGCTTCCTCTGGTTCGTTTACTGGGAGACTGAAGGAGGCTCAGCGCGGCTCAGCGCCCAAGATTTATGGGTCCTGGGGAAGGAGTGGAAGTGTGTTATTGATAAGTTGCTGAGAGAAGGCGAGGGGCAACTACTGCAGTAATTAGAGGATGAACTTGCAGCTCATCGACTGGTTTAAGTCCTAGACTGACACCAGGGCACCTCATACCACAATCACACACTGCCCTCCGTGCAACCACTTGACCCTAACCACCAGTGGTCTAATGTCCTCCTCTCGAGTGCCAGATACACCACGTACCAGCATTCATAGCACTGTTGCATCTTCATCCACAATCACAACTGGTAGAGAAGAGACCACAAGTAGATAGATGGCAGCATCACTGGAATACCTACAATCATGATTTTGAATGGTGCATACATAATATGCTTGAGTTATCCTCAGACTCAGGCAAGTGCTTTGATTGGTGTCAGTTCAGGTGAAAATAGTATGTGTGCCTGCATTGACATGAAGGAACAGATTAGAATATGTAGGCCTATGTGATGGGTGGAGCAGTTTTACAGGGTGGAGGGGGAACTGGGTTACTTGCTTCTGTTGAGGCCTAGTGTTATCCCAGCATTCACCACTGTTTCCAGTGACCGCAGGGCTGGAGACCGGCCCAGTCCCTCTAGACACTGCTTAGCAATGGGAAGGTCCATTGTTTCATTTGGCTGTATATTTGTGTATTTTTCACCATTGCCCAGAAAAAAGAGAGGGGATGGGGATGGGGTCAGTGAAAAAAGTATGGATTGTACCGGGGCCAGCTAATCCAAAGAGTGGGAGGTAAAGGAGAAGGGCAAGGGGGAGGAGGAGGAAAAGGTTGAGGAGTAGGAAGGGTCGGCCTTGTTCCAACCCCTCTCTCTCTCACAGAAATCAGGAGATGTTGAGCTTTCTGCACTCTAAACCCTGCCTCCAACGTGTCTCCTTCCTTCTGATCACGCCTCTACAAGCCCTGTTGGTACTGACAAATCCCACAATTACAAACTGCTTTTAGTTGAAAGAGGCTGATTCTGATTGTCTTATGTAAGATGGAGGAAGCAAGTCCTCTTCCCGTCCCGTGAGGAAGTGAGGATTTCACAAGACTTTCTCCAGGTCAAAGCATAAAGGTGAAATATTGCAGCAGTTGTAAGGAGCAACAGAGTAGTTATGACCAAGTTCACTTCTGACTAACACTTAACTGGAACTGACAGTACATGAACCCACCTGATTCTTTTTGTCCCTCAGAGTCAACATGTATCATTGCAACGCTCCCATGCGTATAGGAGATGAACTGGAAATCTGAATTGCTCTAATTCATTAACAGTTTATGCACTCCAACCGAAGAGATAGATGCCTGAATAATTGTCTTCTGGGTTTTCATCATTGAAGTGTATTCCTCAAAATAAGACACCTGTTCTGGAGCCTAGGGTTCCCTCACTGCACTGCTCTCAGTGGTCTCCATCATCTGGACTGGAAGGAGACTGGGTCCATGGCTTTCTGCGCTGCTCTAGCTTCATGTTCAATGCATTTAATGGGCTACTTCCTGTGCTGTCCAGGAAAGACATGGAGGGGTAGCAGGAGGCAGGGACATAAAGTCAGCATTGTGAAGGCTGGACCTCTTACCTTTTAAACCTGATACTTCACAAGAGTCCCTGCTGTTTCTCCCTGAGATTTTCATCTGTCACTCATCCAAACATGGTCTCGATATCTTTTTGTGTTATAGATTTCAAAGACAGAATACTCAGTAAATCCGCAGTACAAATAAAGAGGTATTAATTAAATATTATGCCTTGTCTCAAAAACAAATAAGGCTAAGATACATTGATGTGACGAGACCTTAACGAGTCATAGCCTGTGTTTACTGTAGGCTCAGCTATATATTTTTATCACTGTAACAATGGATCCTACAGTACTTCTTCCTTTAACCACCACTTCCTTCAACCACCTTCCCTCCTACCATCCTTCCCCTCCTACCATCCTTTTCCCCCCCTACCATCCTTCCCCTCCTACCATCCTTTCCCTCCTACCATCCTTTCCCTCCACCCATCCTTTCCCTCTTACCATCCTTCCCCCCTATATCATCCGTTCCTTCCTACCATCCCATCTGTTCCCCCCTACCATCCTTTCCTCATACCATCCTTTCCCTCCTACCATCCTTTCCCTCCACCCATCCTTTCCCTCTTACTATCCTTCCCCCCATCATCCGTTCCTTCCTACCATCCCATCTGTTCCCCCCTACCATCCTTTCCCCATACCATCCTTTCCCTCCTACCATCCTTTCCCTCCACCCATCCTTTCCCTCCTCTCCCTGTTCTCTATCTCCTGCCTAGGTGAGTGTTGTGTGAGCTGCAGCAGCAGTGGAATTACACAGGAAAGACGAAGAAAGTGGACAATTATCTTCAATATCTGTCAGGCAGATGACAGCAGCAACCCCCCTCTCTCTATGAGCCAAGAGATGCAGGAGTGTACAAAGAACGGGGGGGGCTTCTCTTTTGATTGTTCAGAGGCACTGTAGAATTGTCTCTTTCTCTCTCCCCCTCCTTCTCCTTCCTCCCTCTCCCTCCCTTTCTCCCTCCCTCTCTCCCTCCTTCTCTCCCTCCCTCTCTCTCTTATTCGAAGCCTTTTTCTGCTCATTACCTACCACATTTGCATGCAGGCTGCCAAAAAAACAGGCAGTGATGGGGAGGGAAATAAAATAAACGGATTAGAATAATGGTAATCACTGCTCTGTGTGTGTGTGTGTGTTTGTGTGTGTGTGTGTGTGTGTGTGTGTGTGTGTGTGTGTGTGTGTGTGTGTGTGTGTGTGTGTGTGTGTGTGTGTGTGTGTGTGTGTGTGTGTGTGTGTGTGTGTGTGTGTGTGTGTGTGTGTGTGTGTGTGTGTGTGTGTGTGTGTGAGTGAGCATGTGTGAGTCTATCTGAGACAATGTGTAAAAGAGCGATAGAGGGAGAAAGCGGGAGAGATACAGGTTTAATTAAAAGCTGTTGTCAACCTTTCTTCTCAAGACAAAATAATATGCATTATTTTCTCAAATTCTGAGAATGTGTTATTAAAACCCAATTTTACTTCCTCAACCTCTATCTACATTAGCACAGCGTGACACAGATGAGGATCATATTTAACACTGAATAATGCCTATTGACTCATTTGAATAGTTGTAGTTGAGCAATTTCTGTATGAATATGATGCAAATCTAAACTACATCTCCATGTTAATAGCATGTGGAGTTGCAACTTCTCTTGCACGTATGGTTGCAGCTTAGCCTTGGTCTGTTTCTCCATTAACTAGCCTGCCATTTTGTAATTAAATAGCATTGTTGAATGCAGTAATAATTAGGTACCCAAGTTAGTTACAGTTATCCAGACATGAATATAAAGTGGAAGTGAGGTGTTACATGTATGCAACTTTTAGTCTGTCCTCAGGGACTTTTAGTTTGCAAAAGTACAGTAGAAATGTCCCTGGGCTATGAATGTTTCAATAACTGACATACGCTCATTAAGCATGCAGGCCACAACTGATAGAGCAGGAGCCTTATCAGTATTATGGGTCCTGAGGTAGGGAGGAACTGGTTGTATCTCTGCCCAGGATGGGGCCTGCAGGAGGGGATCCTTGAGAACATTGAAGGTCGCTGGAATCCCCTGAGCAATAAAATGGATTACGTCCTCTCTGCTCTCAGCATGATGATAACCACACCAGCTATAGGGGACCTCCTACAGGACTACCACAGGTGATGAAAGCTATGGAAAATCATCAATACTTGACAGCATCTAATGTATTTCAGGGGAATCAAAGAGGAAAAGGTGAAGTGAGAGTGCTGACTCCGCCCAAAAATCTGTCTGTGCAAGAATACAATGTGAAGCAGAATAAGTGGGGATTTATAGTATGAAGGTCAATGAGGAGCACGTGGCATCCTGGAAACTTTGAGAAAAACTATTTTATATCGGAGTTGTACCTGTTGTTCACATGCGTATCTGCCATCTCATTGGCTAGAATGTTCCCGCCTGCTCTCGCCTCCATTCCGCCTGCCTTTCGCCGTTGCGGAAATGTTATCCTATTGTTAGAGCAGACAGCCCACTATCTTTTCAATAAAATAAATCATATTTTGGGTGAATGAAAAGATGTAAAAATAATCCAGGAACAGGGACAGTTTCAGAAGGATGAAGTGGAAATAAGAGAGCAAGCAGAACGAGCAATACAAAAATATGAATTCTAACCTTCGAGGGCCTGCAGTTTGGGAGAGAAGGCAGAGGAGGGATCTGTGATGATAGCCCACACTTGATCACGCCATTACCTCGAATTAGAGATAATTAGCTTCGGTAAACTGGGCACAAAACCCGCCAATGATGTTGGGCCCAGAAGGCATGCTGTGGTACCTTTTACAGCCCGGTGGCTGATTTGGGCGCTCAACTGCTGCTCACAGCACAGCAAGGAAGTGATAAAGAGACAGGCCCCGGCTGGCTGGTAAGAAACTGCGAGTAATTATCAAAGAGAGCCTATAATCAAACATACAAATCGCAAACACGGACTATAAAACCCCCTTGGCTAACATCCAGGAGTCGCTTTATCCAATTAGGTAAATGGCTGTAATGTGAGAGTTGAATGTGGGGGAGGGGAGAGGGTGGGGGTGTGTGGGGGTATGGGGGATGATGAGGCTAGTGAAAGTAATAAACATATGAAAAAGCAGAACAAATAAATCAAAGGGGTATTTCCAAATTGTTTTTGCCTATTATCCTGTTGTTACTCATATACTGTAAAAGGGGTGTAACAAACTGTTTTCCACAGTCAACAAAGGTGTTATTAGATTTGTGTAAATGTGAGTATTTGAACATAGTGTTTCCCAACTACGCCTACATACACCTAATTGGGATAAAGTAGTGATGACCAGACCCTTTCACTGGGAGGAGCCTTAGCCATGTGGCCTGTAGCCTATCTTTGTTGATTACTGTATTTATATAGGCTAGGCATCCATTTAGGCATCCAGATGAAGTCCACTCCCATCATCTACATCAGTCTGGATTTCATACCATGTTGTATAAAAACAGAAGCCTAGTGATCTAAGTGGCTACAGCTAGACAGTTCCCAATTAGCTATGCCTAAGCTAGCTATATAGCTTGTTAGCTTATGTTTAGACAAACATTAGACAAATTATTAACATGGCATGCAACGTTCACGAAAACGACACGGACAGTAGCTGTTACGGACGACTGTGTGATCTCGCTCTCCATACTCGATGTGAGCAAGACCTTTAAACAGGTCAACATTCACAAGGCTGCGGAGCCAGACGGATTACCAGGACGCGTACTCAGAGCATGCGCTGACCAGCTGGCAAGTATCTTCCCTGACATTTTCAACCTCTCCCTGATCCAGTCTGTAATACCTACGTTTCAAGCAGACCACCATAGTCCCTGTGCCCAAGAAGGACTAAGGTAACCTGTCTAAAAATTGCCCCATAGCACTCACATCTGTAGCCATGAAATGCTTTGAAAGGCTGGTTATGGCTCACATCACCACCATCATCCCAGACACCCTGAACCCACTCCAATTCGAATACCGCCCCAACAGATACACAGATGACGCAATCTCACTGCCCTCTCCCACCTGGACAAGAGGAACACCTACGTTAGAATGCTCTTCATTAACTGTAGCTCAGCATTCAACACCATAGTGCCCTCCAAGCTCATCACTAAGAGTAGGACCCTGGGACTAAACACCTCCCTCTGCAACTGGATCCTGGACTTCCTGATGGACCGCGCCAAGTTGGTGAGGGTAGGCAACAACACATTCACCACGCTAACCCTCAACACGGGGGCCCCTCAGTGGTGCGTGCTTATTCCCCTCCTGTACTCCCTGTTCACCCATGACTGCATGGCCACACACGACTACAACAACCTCATTAAGTTTTCTGACGACACAACGGTGGTTGGCCTGATCACCGATGACAATGAGACAGCCTATAGGGAGGAGGTCAGTGACCTGGCGGTGTGGTGCCAGGACAATAACATCTCCCTCAACGTCAGCAAGACAAAGGAGCTGATCAAGGGCTACAGGAAGTGGAGCTAGTTGACAGATTTAAGTTCACTAAGGAATTATCATGGTCCACACACACCAACACAGACGTTAAGAAGGCACGACAACGCCTCTTCCCCCTCAGGAGGCCGAAAAGATTTGTCATGGGCCCTCAGATCCTCAGAAAAGTTTGCACCATTGAGAGCATTTTGACTGGCTGTATCAAGCTTAGTATGGCAACAGTTTGGCATCTGACCACAAGGTGCTACAGAGGGTGGTGTGTACGGCCCAGTAAATCCTTGGGGCTGAGCTCCCTGCCTCATCCAGGACCTCTATACCAGGCGGTGTCAGAGGAAGGCCTTAAATATTGTCAGACCCCAGGCACCCAAGTCATAGACTGTTCCCTTTGCTACCGCATGACAAGTAGTACCGAAGCACCAAGTCTGGAACCAACAGGACCCTGAACAGCTTCTACCCCAAGCCATAAGACTGCTAAATAGTTAGTTAAATAGTTAACCAATAGCTACCCAGACAATCTGCATTAAACCTTTTTGCACTAACTCTTTTGGCTTATCACGTACGCTGCAGCTATGGTTTATTAACTATCCTGTTTCCTACTCACTTTATCCCTACCTAAATGTATTTACAGTGCCTTGCAGCCTGGATTCAATAACAAAAATATTTTCACCCATTTACACACAGTATAGCATAATGACAAAGTGAAAACATGCTTTAAAATGTTTGCAAATACAGAAATATCTCATTTACATACAGAACCAGTGAAATGTTTAGACACACCTACTCATTCAAGGGTTTTTCTTTATTTTTACTATTTTCTACACTGTAGAATAATAGTGAAGACATCAAAACTATGAAATAACACATGGAATTATGTAGTAACCAAAAAAGTGTAAAACAAATAAAAATATATATTTTAGATTTGAGATTCTTCAAAGTAGCCACCCTTTGCCTTGATGACAGCTTTACACACCTGTGGCATTCTCTCAACCAGCTTCATGAGGAATGCTTTTTCAACAGTCTTGAAGGAGTTCCCACATTTGCTGAGGACTTGTTGGCTGCTTTTCCTTCACTATGCAGTCCAACTCATCCCAAACCATCACAATTGAGTTGAAGTTGGGTGATTGTGGAAGCCAGGTCATCTGAAACAGCACTCCAACACTCTCCTTGGTCAAATAGCCCTTACACAGCCTGGAGGTGTGTTTTTGGGTCATTGTCCTGTTGAAAAACAAATGATAGTCCCACTAAGAGCAAACCAGATGGGATGGCGTATCGCTGCAGAATGCTGTGGTAGAAATGCTGGTTAAGTGTGCCCTTGAATTCTAAATAAATCCCTACAGTGTCACCAGCAAAGCACCCCCACACCATCAAACCTCTTCCTCCACGCTTCACGGTGGGAAGCACACATGGTGAGATCATACGTTCAACTACTCTGCGTCTCACAAAGACAAGGTGGTTGGAACCAAAAATCTCTAATTTGGACTCATCAGACCAAAGGACAGATTTCCACCTGTCTAATGTCCATTGCTCGTGTTTCTTGGCCCAAGAAAGTCTCTTCTTATTATTGGTGTCCTTCAGTAGTGGTTTATTTGCAGCAATTCAACCATGAAGGCCTGATTCACGCAGTCTCCTCTGAACAGTTGGTGTTGAGATGTGTCTGTTACTTGAACTCCATTAAGCATTTATTTGGGCTGCTATCTGAGGTCTAATGAACTTATCCTCTGCAGCAGAGGTAACTCTGGGTCTTCCTTTCCTGTGGTGGTCCTCATGAGAGCCAGTTTCACCATAGCGCTTGATGGTTCTTGCAATTTTCCACATTGACTGACTTTCATGTCTTAAATTAATGATGGACTGTTGTTTCTCTTTGCTTATTTGAGCTGTTCTTGCCATAATATGGACTTGGTCTTTTACCAAATAGGGCTATCTTCTGCATTCCACCCCTAGCTTGTCACAACACAACTGAATGGCTCAAACGCATTAAGAAGGAAAGAAATTCCACAAATATACTTTTAACAAGGCACACCTGTTAATTGAAATGCAATCCAGGTGACCACCTCTTGAAGTTGGTTGAGAGAATGCCAAGAGTGTGCAAAGCTGTCATCAAGGCAAAGGATGCCTACCTTGAAGAATCTCAAATATATTTTGATTTGTTTAACACTTTTTTGGTTACTACATGATTCCATATGTGTTATTTCATTGGTTTGATGTCTTCACTATTATTCCACAATGTACAAAATAGTAAAACTATAGAAAACCCCTGGAATGAGTAGGTGTGTCCAAACTTCTGACTGGTACTGCAAGTATTCAAACCTCTTTGCTATGAAACTCCAAATTGAGCTCAGGTGCATCCAATTTCCTTTGATAATCTTTGACAATGTCACAACAACTTGATTGTAGTCCACCTGTGGCCAATTAAATAGTTTGGACATGATTTAGAAAGAAACACACCTGTCTATATAAGGTCCCACAGTTGACAGTGCATGTCAGACCAGAAACTGTCCGTTAATCTCTAAAATAGAATTGTGATGAGGCATATATCTGGGGAAGGGAATAAAACAATTTCTAGAGTTTTCAAGTTTTCAAGACCACAGTGGTCTCCATCACTGGGAAATGTTTTAAAAAATTGAACTACCCAGAACTGGCTGTCCGACCAAACTGAGCAACCGGGCAAGAAGGAACTTGGTCAGGGAGGTGACCAAGAGCCCAATGACCACTCTGACAGAACTACCGAGTTCCTTGGCTGAGATGGGAGAACCTGCCAGAAGGACAACAGTCTACAGCACTTCACAAATCTGGGCTTTATTATGGGAGACTGGCCAGACGGAAGCCTCTCCTGAGAAAAAGGCACATTGCAGCACGCCTAGAGTTTGGAAAAGGGCATGTGAATGACTGAGAGCATCAGGCAAAAGATACCATGGTCTGATGAGACAAACTCTTTGGCCTGAATGCAAAGCACTATGTCTGGAAAAAAACACCACTACCGTGAAGCATTGTGGTGGCATCATCATGCTATGGGGATGCTTTTCAGCGGCAGGGAATAGGAGACTGGTAAGGATAGAGGAAACCATGAACGGAGCCAAATACAGACAAATCCTTGATGAGAACCTGATTCAGAGTGCAAACTACCTTAGACTGGGGCAAAGATTTACATTCCACAGGACAATGACCCCAAGCATACAGCCAAACCAATGCCTAAATGGCTTCAGAACAAGAATGTGAAAGTCCTTGGATGGCCCAGCCAAAGCCCAGACTTGAATCCCGTTGAAGATCTGTGGAAAGACTTGAAGACTGCTTTTCACCATCCCTCCCCATCTAATTCAACAGAGCTTGAGAAAATCTGCATGGAAGAACAGGAGAAAATCCTCAAATCCAGATGTGCAAAGCTGACACAGACATACACAAGATGACTCAAATCTGTAATCGCCGCCAAAGATGCTTCAACAAAGTATTGATTCAGGAGTGTGAATACTTACGTAAATTAAATAAACTCATTAAAAGAAAAGTCCTCTCACTGTCAACTGTATTTATTTTCAGCAAACTTAACACGTGTAAATATTTGTATGAACATAACAAGATTCAACAACTGAGACATAAACGGAACAAGTTCCACAGACATGTGACTAACAGAAATTGAATAATGTGTCCCTGAACAAAGGGGGGTCAAAATTAACATTCAGTATCTGGTGTGGCCACCAGCTGCAATAAGCACTGCAGTGCATCTCCTCCTCATGAACTGCACCAGATTTGCCAGTTCTTGCTATGAGATGTTACCCCACTCTTCCACCAAGGCACCTGTAAGGTCCCGGACATTTCTGGGGGGGAATAGCCCTAGCCCTCACCCTCCTATCCAACAGGTCCCAGACGTGCTCAATGGGATTGAGATCCGGGCTCTTCGCTGTCCATGGCAGAACACTGACATTCCTGTCTTGCAGGAAATCACACACAGAACGAGCAGTATGGCTGGTGGCATTGTCATGCTGGAGGGTCATGTCAGGATGAACCTGCAGGAAGGTTACCACATGAGGGAGGAGGATGTCTTCTCTGTAACGCACAGCGTTGAGATTGCCTGCAATGACAACAAGCTCAGTCCGATGACGCTGTGACACACCTCCCCAGACCATGACAGACCCTCCACCTCCAAATTGATCCCGCTCCAGAGTACAGGCCTCGGTGTAACGCTCATTCCTTTGATGATAAACGCAAATCCGACCATTACTCCTGGTGAGACAAAACCGCGACTCATAAGTGAAGAGCACTTTTTGCCAGTCCTGTCTGGTCCATCGACGGTGGGTTTGTGCTCATAGGCGACGTTGTTGCCAGTTATGTCTGGTGAGGACCTGCCTTACAACAGGCCTACAGGCCCTCAGTCCAGCCTCTCTCAGCCTATTATGGACAGCCTCAGCACTGATGGAGGGATTGTGCGTTCCAGGTGTAACTCAGGCAGTTGTTGTTGCTATCCTGTACCTGTCCCGCAGGTGTGATGTTCGGATGTACCGATCCTGTGCAGGTGTTGCTACACGTGATCTGCCATTGCGAGGACGATCAGCTGTCCGTCCTGTCTCCCTGTAGCACTGTGTTAGGCGTCTCACAGTACGGACATTGCAATGTATTGCCCTGGCCACATCTGCAGTCCTCATGCCTCCATGCAGCATGCCTAAGGCATGTGTCACGCAGATGTGCAGGGACCCTGGGCATCTTTCTTTTGGTGTTTTTCAGAGTCAGTAGAAAGGCCTCTTTAGTGTCCTAAGTTTTCATAACTGTGACCTTAATTGCCTACCGTCTGTAAGGTGTTAGTGTCTTAAAACCTCTTACATCTAGACGTTCCGCTAGCGGAACACCTGCTCCAATATCCAATGATAGGCGTGGCGCGAATTACAAATATCCTCAAAAATACAAAAACTTCAATTTTTCAAACATATGACTATTTCACAGCATTTTAAAGACAAGATTCTCCTTTATCTAACCACACTGTCCGATTTCAAAAAGGCTTTACAGCGAAAGCAAAACATTAGATTATAATAGCAGAGTACCCAGCCAGAAATAATCAGACACCCATTTTTCAAGCTAGCATATAATGTCACAAAAACCCAGAAGACAGCTAAATGCAGCACTAACCTTTGATGATCTTCATCAGATGACACACCTAGGACATTATGTTATACAATACATGCATGTTTTGTTCAATCAAGTTCATATTTATATCAAAAAACAGCTTTTTACATTAGCATGTGACGTTCAGAACTAGCATACCCCCCGCAAACTTCCGGGGAATTTACTAACAATTTACTAAATTACTCACGATAAACGTTCACAAAAAGCATAACAATTATTTTAAGTATTATAGATACAGAACTCCTCTATGCACTCGATATGTCCGATTTTAAAATAGCTTTTTGGTGAAAGCACATTTTGCAATATTCTAAGTACATAGCCCAGCCATCACGGGCTAGCTATTTAGACACCCGGCAAGTTTAGCCTTAACCAAAATCAGATTTACTATAACAAAAATGTTATTACCTTTGTTGTCTTCGTCAGAATGCACTCCCAGGACTGCTACTTCAATAACAAATGTTGGTTTGGTCCCAAATAATCCATCGTTATATCCGAATAGCGGCGTTTTGTTCGTGCGTTCCAGAAACTATCTGAAATGGTAAATCAGGGTCGTGCGCATGGCGCAATTCGTGACAAAAAAATTCTAAATATTCCATTACCGTACTTCGAAGCATGTCAACCGCTGTTTAAAATCAATTTTTATGCAATTTATCTCGTAAAAAAAGTGATAATATTCCGACCGGGAATCTCCTTTTCGGCAAACAGAGGAAAAAACACAAAGACGGGGGCGGCCAGTGCATGCGCCTAAGCCCACAGTCCCTTGATCGGCCACTTGAGAAAGGCGATAATGTGTTTCAGCCTGGGGCTGGAATGACGACATTCAGGTTTTTCCCGGGCTCTGAGAGCCTATGGAAGACGTAGGAAGTGTCACGTTAGAGCAGAGATCCTTTGTAATAGATAAAGATGGCAAAGAAGTTCAAGAAATGGTCAGACAGGCCACTTCCTGTAAAGGAATCTCTCAGGTTTTGACCTGCCATTTGAGTTCTGTTATACTCACAGACACCATTCAAACAGTTTTAGAAACTTTGGAGTGTTTTCTATCCAAAGCCAATAATTATATGCATATTCTAGTTACTGGGCAGGAGTAGTAACCAGATTAAATCGGGTACGTTTTTTATCCAGCCGTGAAAATACTGCCCCCTAGCCATAACAGGTTAACGACCGTTCCACAGGTGCATGTTCATTAATTGTTCATGGTTTATTGAACAAGCATGGGAAACAGTGTTTAAAACCTTCACAATGAAGATCTGTGAACTTATTTGGATTTTTACAAATTATCTTTGAAACAGGGTCCTGAAAAAGGGACGTTTCTTTTTTTGCTGAGTTTATTTCTGTATTTCATTTTCAATAAATTTGCAAACATTTCTAAAAACATGTTTTCACTATGTCATTGTGTGGGTATTTTGTGTAGATGGATTATATATACACTGCTCAAAAAAATAAAGGGAACACTTAAACAACACAATGTAACTCCAAGTCAATCACACTTCTGTGAAATCAAACTGTCCACTTAGGAAGCAACACTGATTGACAATAAATTTCACATGCTGTTGTGCAAATGGAATAGACAACAGGTGGAAATTATAGGCAATTAGCAAGACACCCCCAATAAAGGAGTGGTTCTGCAGGTGGTGACCACAGACCACTTCTCAGTTCCTATGCTTCCTGGCTGATGTTTTGGTCACTTTTGAATGCTGGCGGTGCTTTCACTCTAGTGGTAGCATGAGACGGAGTCTACAACCCACACAAGAGGCTCAGGTAGTGCAGCTCATCCAGGATGGCACATCAATGCGAGCTGTGGCAAGAAGGTTTGCTGTGTCTGTCAGCGTAGTGTCCAGAGCATGGAGGCGCTACCAGGAGACAGGCCAGTACATCAGGAGACGTGGAGGAGGCTGTAGGAGGGCAACAACCCAGCAGCAGGACCGCTACCTCCGCCTTTGTGCAAGGAGGAGCAAGAGAAGCACTGCCAGAGCACTGCAAAATGACCTCCAGCAGGCCACAAATGTGCATGTGTCTGCTCAAACGGTCAGAAACAGACTCCATGAGGGTGGTATGAGGGCCCGACGTCCACAGGTGGGGGTTGTGCTTACAGCCCATCACCGTGCAGGTCGTTTGGCATTTGCCAGAGAACACCAAGATTGGCAAATTCGCCACTGGCGCCCTGTGCTCTTCACAGATGAAAGCAGGTTCACACTGAGCACATGTGACAGACGTGACAGAGTCTGGAGACGCCATGGAGAACGTTCTGCTGCCTGCAACATCCTCCAGCATGACCGGTTTGGCGGTGGGTCAGTCATGGTGTGGGGTGGCATTTCTTTGGGGGGCCGCACAGCCCTCCGTGTGCTCGCCGGAGGTAGCCTGACTGCCATTAGGTACCGAGATGAGATCCTCAGACCCCTTGTGAGACCATATGCTGGTGCGGTTGGCCCTGGGTTCCTCCTAATGCAAGACAATGCTAGACCTCATGTGGCTGGAGTGTGTCAGCAGTTCCTGCAAGAGGAAGGCATTGATGCTATGGACTGGCCCACCCGTTCCCCAGACCTGAATCCAATTGAGCACATCTGGGACATCATGTCTCGCTCCATCCACCAACGCCACGTTGCACCACAGACTGTCCAGGAGTTGGCGGATGCTTTAGTCCAGGTCTGGGAGGAGATCCCACAGAAGACCATCCGTCACCTCATCAGGAGCATGCCCAGGCGTTGTAGGGAGGTCATACAGGCACGTGGAGGCCACACACACTACTGAGCCTCATTTTGACTTGTTTTAAGGACATTACATCAAAGTTTGATCAGCCTGTAGTGTGGTTTTCCACTTTAATTTTGAGTGTGACTCCAAATCCAGACCTCCATGGGTTGATAAATTGGATTTCCATTGATTATTTTTGTGTGATTTTGTTGTCAGCACATTCAACTATGTAAAGAAAAAAGTATTTAATAAGATTATTTCTTTCTTTCAGATCTAGGATGTGTTGTTTAAGTGTTCCCTTTATTTTTTTGAGCAGTATATATTTTTGTATCCATTTTGAATTCAGGCTGTAACACAATGAAATGTGGAATTAGTCAAGGGGTATGAATACTTTCTGAAGGTACCTCAATTACCTTGTACCCTTGCACATCGATTCAGTACTGGAACCCTGTGTATATAGCCAAGTTATCGTTACTCATTGTTTATATTTTCCTATTATTTGTTTCTCTTTTTTTTCTGTGGATTGTTGGGAAGGGCCCGTAAGTAAGCATTTCACTGTTAGTCTACACATGTTGTTTACGAAGCATGAGACGAACAAGATTAAATGCAATTTCATTTATTACATTTTTTTTCAGAAACCGTGGATAGATGGCAGCATTCGCGCTAAACTGAAAGCGCGAACTACCACATTTAACCATGACAAGGTGACTGGGAATATGGTGGAATACAAACAGTGTAGTTATTCCTTCCATAAGGCAATCAAACAGGCAAACATCAGAACATAGACAAAGTGAAGTCACAATTCCACGGCTCAGACACGAGACGTATGTGGCAGGATCTACAGACAATCACGGATTACAAAGGGAAAACCAGCCACGTGCGGACACCGACGTCTTGCTCCCAGACAAGCTAAACATCTTCTTCGCCCCCTTTGAGGATAACACAGTGCCATCGATGCGGCCCGCTCCCAAGGACTGTGGGCTCTCGTTCTCCGTGGCCGACGTGAGTAAGACATTTCAGCGTGTTAACCCTCGCAAGGCTGCCGGCCCAGACGGCATCCCTAGCTGCGTCCTCAGAGCATGAGCAGACCAAGTGGCTGGAGTGTTTACAGACATATTCAATCTCTCCCTATCCCAGTCTGCTGTCCCCACTTGCTTCAAGATGTCCACCATTGTTCCTGTACCCAAGCAAAGGTAACTGAACTAAATGACTATCGCCCCGTAGCACTCACTTCTGTCATCATGGAGAGCTTTGAGAGGCTAGTTAAGGATCATATCATCCCTACCTTACCTGACACCCTAGACCCACTTCAATTTCCTCACCATCCCAATAGATCCACAGACGATGCAATCTGCATTGCAGTGCACACTGCCTATCCCATCTGGACAAGAGTAATACCTATGTAAAACTGCTGTGCATTGACTAAAGCTCAGTCTTCAACACCATAGTACCCTCCAAGCTCATCATCAAGCTCAGGGCCCTGGGTCTGAACCCCGACCTGTGCAACTGGGTCCTGGACTTCCTGACGGGTCGCCCCAGGTGGTGAAGGTAGGAAACAACACCTCCACTTCACTGATCCTCAACACAGGGGCCCCACAAGGGTGCGTGCTCAGCCCCCTCATGTACTCCTTGTTCACCCATGACTGCGTGGCCACACACGCCTCCAACTCAATCATCATGTTTGCAGATGACAGTAGTCAGTAGTAGGCCTGATTACCAACAATTACGAGGCTTTATCACTGCCTGGTATGGCAACTGCACCACCCTCAACCGCTCTTCCTGTGTTGGTGAACCATTTCAACCTTGCAAGGGTTAACACGCTTAAATGTCTTACTCACGTCGGCCACGGAGAATGAGAGCCCACAGTCCTTGAGAGCATGGCACTGTGTTATCCTCAAAGCAGACAAAGAGGGTGTTTAGCTTGTCTTCAAGCAAGACGTCGGTGTCCACTATGTGGCTGGTTTTTCCTTTGTAACCCGTGATTGTCTGTAGACCCTGCCACATGGGTGGCAGGTAGCCTAGTGGTTAGAGCATTGGACTAGTAACTGAAAGGTTGCAAGATCATATCCCAGAGCTGACAAGGTGAAAATCTGTTGTTCTACCCCTGAACAAGGCAGTTAACCCACTATTCCTAGGCCATCATTGAAAATAAGAACTTGTTTTCTAACTGTATTACCTAGTCAAATAAAGGTAAAACAAAACATAGATCGTGTGTCTGAGCCGTTGAATTGCGACTCCACCATATTCCCAGTCACCTTGCCGGGGTTAAAAGCGGTGGTTCGGGCTTTGAGTTTTGTGTGAATGCTACCATCTATTCACGGCTTTTGGTTTGGGTAGGTTTTAATAGTCACAGTGGGAACAACTACACTTCCTGATGAACTCAGTCACTGTGTCTGTGTATACATCAACGTTCTTCTCAGAGGCAACCATGAACATATCCCAGTCTGCGTGATCAAAACAATCTTGAAGCATGGATTCCGATTGGTCAGACCAGCATTGAATACATTTTAGCGTGGGTATTTCCTGTTTGAGTTTCTGCCTATAGGAAGGGAGGAGCAGAATGGAGTCATGATCTGATTTGCCGAAGCGAGGGTGGCGGAGGACCTTGTAGCCATCCCAGAAGGGGGAGTAATATCGGTCGATACTTTTTGAAGCGTGAGTACTACAGGCAATGTGTTGATAGAACTTTGCTTTGTGAAAATCCCCAGTTACAATAAATGTGGACCCAGGATGTGTGGTTTCCAGATTCCACAAAATCCGTTGTGGTATCGGCTTGAGGGGGAATATAGACGGCTGTGACTATAACTGAAGAGAATTCTCTTGGGAGGCAGTAAGGTCGACATTTGATTGTGAGATATTCTAGGTTGGGTGAACAAAAGGACTTATTTTCCTGTACGTTATCACAATCACACCATGAGTAGTTAATCATGAAACATACACCACTGCCTTTCTTCTTCCCAGATAGTTCTTAGTTCTTGTCTGCGCGATGTACAGAAAACCCAGCTGGCTGTATGGATGGGAACAGTATATCCGGAGAGAGCCATGATTCCGTGAAACAGAGTATGTTACAGTCCCTGATGTCTCTCTGGAAGGAGTTCCTCACCTTAAGCTCGTCTACTTTATTGACCAGGGACGGAACATTAGCGAGTAATATACTCAGAAGCCGTGTATGGTGTGCATGTCTCCTGAGTTGGACTAGAAGTCCACTCCGAATACCTCTTCTCTCCCGACGGCATCTTGAAGCAGTTCAATGCCCTGGAGGGTACGAACAAAGGATCCAATTCGGGGAAAGTCATATTTCTGATTGTAATGCTGGTGAGTTACCGCCGCTCTGATGTCCAAATGTTATTTCCGGCTGTATGTAATAACACAAAAAACTTTCTGGGCTAATAATGTAAGAAATAACACACAAAAAAGTTGCTTAGGTGCTAGAAGCAGAGCAGCCATGTCTTTAGTTTTAGTTTAGTTTTCCATGTGGGCCAATTTATCTGTGAATTCTGAAAAGCTATCCAAGGATTGTTCCATAGGGTTTTTTTTATGGATTGATATTGGTTCTTGTAGAATCTGTTTACTTTTCTTCCATCTTGTTATAGTGTTCTTAACTATGAAGTTGTTAATGTTCTTAGCTTTATCCTTTGAAAACAGACGTGAAAAGATTCTGGGGATGAGCACGCACATCTTCAATATGAACCAATTGTTCCTCTTTAGTGCGTTATTTAACAATATGTCGCAAGTAAATGTCTTATTTGCATCAGATTTAGGGACATGTAAAACATTCCTACTTATTTTATTCGTTTTGTTTGCCCATATGAAGTCTGTTATGGCCGAGTATACTTTTTTAAAGAATGTTTTCGGTGGGGTAATTTGTATTACCGAAAATAAATGTAAAAACTTTGGTAACCATGCCATTCTAAAGAGATTTATTCTATCTGTAAGATTATTTCATATTTTATTTTTTTGTGGTCCACTTAATGTATTGCTGTAGATTACGAGTTATTATTTTTCCTATTCCCTTTATTTCCATTTTTTCCATGTTCATTTTATATCCTGAGATTTTAGAGTATTCTGAAAATATTTTTAACAAGGGGTGCATTAAGTTTTCAATATTAGTCAGGTATATCAGAAGATCATCGGCAAATACGTTTATTTTATATTGATGTTTACCAATACCAAGACATCCTGATAACTTACAGGGAAGTAGACAAAGGTTCCCCAGGCGAAGTCCTAATGACTACTAAAATGAAAGTCCTGAGAACATCCTAAAAATGTCCTGACAGTCCACAGTGACATCCTGGTAACTTACAGGGAACTACACAAAGTTCCCCAAGAGAACTTTCCCTTGGGACCATCATGCAATGTCCCCTTGACCATCATGAAACGTCCCCTTGTCGTCATTGAGTGTCCCATGGATCTCGTCCTACCAGAACCAAATAGGAACCATTCCCTAATGGATATCAAAATACCTTATTATAACATTATACTGTAACCAAACCGGGACCTGTACTGAACGTCCTCTTATGGTCCCGAGGTTAACGTCATGTTTTAATATTCCTAGAACGTTCTCAGAACATCAGTGAGATGACGGCTCCCTGAAACCCTTAAAGGGACCTAATGACCTATAAGGTAGTTATTGTGAAATTGTTAGGTTAGCTTACTTGTTAGATATTAGTGCATGGTCGGAACTAGAAGGACAAGCATTTCGAAACACTCGCATTAACAACTGCTAACCATGTGTATGTGACAAATAAAATGTGATTTGAATTGATGAGAACGTCACCAAATGTCCTTAGGACGTCCCCTATTTGCTGGGTAGCTAAGCTTGCTATCTCATGTTGGACTTGACAAATTGCTAACGGGACATGCAACCATCAAGTAATGGAAATGAACAGCTATGAATCACCGTAAAATTGCAACACAGCTAAGACCAGGAAACATCAGTGAGGAATAATAATGATCTGCTTTGATAAAAGGGATGAGTGAATTCTCAAGCAACAAGACAGGGTCAAATTATACAGTAGGGCTACTGAAATGCAATGAGGCTGGTCTTACGTTTGCTGACAGAGCAGCCCCAGCTAACAGCAAACGTTTCCACAACTTTAGAGAACGTTCCCTTAAGAGTCTCGTTACGTTTTCATAGGAATGTTCCAGTGACGTGCAAGAACTGTGAAACATGTCCCATGAAAGAACATTTATATCTTATATTTGGAGAATATGCCAACCATGTTCTATGTATGTTTGGTATGACGTTGATGAAATATTCTCCTAACCCTCAGAAAACTGGACACATGAATGTTCTTGCATCGTTCCCTTGAAACGTGTCTAGAAGATTGATATTTAATATTCTGCAGGGGGAGGGTGGATTTGATCCCTGGGCGACCGAAATTAAGTGCCCTGCACACTAGTAGTGAACGTTTTGCAGAAACATCACGCTATGTTGCATATCTCACTGCTTTCCTCCATGCGCTGTGCTCTCCTGACGCCAAATAATCAACACCTCTTAATATTAATTCAACGGATTGTGGTCAGTAAACCCATGCAATATGGTGTCAATAATTTATTTTTTTATCTATTAGCAAATACAAATTACAAGTGCATAACTAAATCGTAATTTTCCATTAATAACATTTTTGTGGAAAAGTATTCATCATTTTGTTGCAATGTTTTCATAAACCATGTCCAATATTTCATTGGCAATAAAAAAAAGCCTCATGTTGATGTTGGTCACATTACTGCTAACTAATGTGAGCTAGTCATGCTGCGCACGATGTGCAGTTCCAAAATTGTGCAATATAGCAGGATTAGGATTTTAGTCTGCTATCCTTTGGATTATGTTGGAACTGAATAAACTCACATCAGTAGTAGGCTTGTATTATAACTGTGGAGTGGGGTGGACACACAACTTTTGCAGATAAGATGTACAAACGCAAGTACCAAACACGATTGAATATCATGATTTTATCATATTTGTGGAAATAAATCACATATTCCTAGGTCAATTAGCTACAGGACAATATTTCTACCTAGTTAATTACACAAAAACAAATACACCACCTCCAACACCCCTGTAGTAACAGCACTTCACAATTTTACACACGTACAGTTGAAGTCGGAAGTTTACATACACTTAGGTTGGAGTCATTAAAACTAATTTTTCAACCACTCCACAAACTTCTGGTTAACAAACTATAGTTTTTGGAAAGTGGGTTAGGACATCTACTTTGTGCATGACACAAGTAATTTTTCCAACAATTGTTTACAGGCAGATTATTTCACTTATAATTCACTGTATCACAATTCAGTGGATCAGAAGTGTACATACACTGAGTTGACTGTGCCTTTAAACAGCTTTGAAAATTCCAGAAAATGCTGTCATGGCTTTAGAAGCTTCTGATAGGCTAATTTACATAATTTTAGTCAATTAGAGGTGTACCTATGGATGTATTTCAAGGCCTACCTTCAAACTCAGTGCCTCTTTGCTTGACATCATGGGAAAATCAAAAGAAATCAGCCAAGACCTCAGAAAAAACATTGTAGACCTCCACAAGTCTGGTTCAGCCTTGGGAGAAATTTCCAAACGCCTGAAGGTACCACGTTCATCTGTACAAACAATAGTACGCAAGTATAAACACCATGGGACCACGCAGCCGTCATACCGCTCAGGAAGAAAACGCTTTCTGTCTCCTAGAGATGAACGTACTTTGGTGCAAAAAGTGCAAATCAATCCCAGAACAACAGCAAAGGACCTTGTGAAGATGCTGGAGAAAACAGGTGCAAAAGTATCTATATCCACAGTAAAATGAGTCCTATATCGACATAACCTGGAAGGCCACTCAGCAAGGATCAAGCCACTGCACCAAAACCGCCATAAAAAAAGCCAGACTACGGTTTGCAACTGCACATGGGGACAAAGATCGTACTTTTTGGAGAAATGTCCTCTGGTCTGATGACACAAAAATAGAGCACCATTCCAACCGGGAAGCACGGGGGCTGGCAGCATCATGCTGTGTGGGTGATTTGCTGCAGGACTGGGGTACTTCACAAAATAGATGGCATAATGAGGATGGAAAATTATGTGGATATATTGAAGCAACATCTCAAGACATCAGTCAGGAAGTTAAAGCTTGGTCGCAAATGGGTCTTCCAAATGGACAATGACCCCAAGCATACTTCCAAAGTTGTGGCAAAATTGTTTAAGGACAACAAAGTCAAGGTATTGGAGTGGCCATCACAAAGCTCTAACCTCAATCCCATAGAAAATTTGTGGGCAGAACTGAAAAAGTGTGTGCGAGCAAGGAGGCCTACAAACCTGATTCAGTTACACCAGCTCTGTCAGGAGGAATGGGCCAAAATTCACCCAACTTATTGTGGGAAGCTTGTGGAAGGCTACCCGAAACATTTGACCCAAGTTAAACAATTTCAAGGCAATGCTACCAAATACTAATTGAGTGTATGTAAACTTCTGACCCACTTGGAATGTGATGAAAGAAATAAAAGCTGAAATAAATCATTCTCTCTACAATTATTCTGACATTTCACATTCTTAAAATAAAGTGGTGATCCTAACTGACCTAAGACAGGGAGTTTTTCACTAGGATTAAATGTCAGGAATTGTGATAAACTGAGTTTATATGTAGTTGGTTTAGGTGTATGTAAACTTCCCACTTCAACTGTACATGCAGCATACAATCCTTTCTCCAACTAAATATTCACAATGATTGCAAGTTAAATTACACAGTACTAGGATGTTAGTCCATCCATGAAGATTAGAAATTAAACAAAATGAAACTGTACTGTAGGTGCAAACCTGACGCTGACTTCCTTCTTTCCCAAGCGTGTTAGTATGTATTTCTTTGTCAAAACCTTTTTCCCCTTTATTTAACTAGGCAAGTCGGTTAAGAACAAATTTTTATTTACAATGATGGCCTACCCAATTGTCATGATGCATTCTATCCTGGGTCATTGGGCTCCTAAACCAGGTATGTAGACGTCTCAATGCACTGAACAATGTTAACTCAGCTATCCAGCTTTGTTTTTTCAGCAGATAGCTAGCTAACTCAGCTGATGTTACCAAAAGTAGCTAACGTCGTGTTAGCCATGTTAGCCTTAAGTTACCTAGCTTCATTTATTAATCAATTTTTTGCTTATTTAGACAGTAATTGATTAGACAGTAATTGGTTAGTTAGTGATACTTCGTTGGGTTGTGAACAGAGCTCCTGCAGTTGGATTCAGTGTCCAGATAGCTAATCAATAACTGTACCATCAAAACCCTGCTCATAAAATGTGCTAGGTTGCTAATGAAGCAGCACTTCAAGCTAGGCTGGGTAGTCCCTCACATTAGTTGGCTTAACTTTATCTGTCATTACAGCTTTTGAGTCAACATGTTGAAATGTAAGTTCCTCGAATCTGGTTTACTTTGAGGTCAATAACTCTGAATGGGCTAACAAAATGTGCTATAGTAATAGCAAGCTAACAAAGTTTACCTCCGGTTCTCCTTCTCATCTGTGCGCTCTCTCCCTCAGAGAATGAACAGTCTCGCGCGCCGAAATATAATTTTTGGGGACGAATCTAAAATGACTTTGGAAAACTACTTTGACTCCGCCTCCTAAAGTACCACCATACACAGAAATGCTTTTAAAATGTTTTAGGCTGTACTAGAAAGGCAAGGCAGAGCTCATGTCTGGAGTATTCATTACAGTGTGTAATGCAGTGTAGCCTAGCTTGTTTTACACCATCCCAGCAGGGCAAAAGACTCAGGGCTAAAGCCCCGAAAGCCCAGGTCTGGAGACTTCAATGTTCAGAACCACGTTCTTGGTAAGTTCCGTTTGACATTGAGGGAATGCTTTCCTAACTCTAACGCAAAACATGTGAAATAAGTTCTCAGGAGGTTTTTGCTAACATAGATCGAATGTTCCCATAACTAACGGAATATTGGACACTTAAAAATCAGGGGAACATTACGGGTAACATTACAAAAACATTCTCTCTCCCTAGAATTATTAGCTGGGGCAGTCCAAGTCCTCGCTAACAAAATTCAGAAGATGGGTGTAGTTGATTATCATTGAAGGCGATTGGCTAAACCTTTATGAGAGACAGAACCCACGTTCTAGTCACACAAACTGTCAGATCAGTCTTTAAACTGTCAGATCAGTAATCAGGCTTCATTCACCCTTGACAAGACTTGTAGACCATGTATTTACTATTCACTAGGAACCAAACAGAACCAAACAGAAGCAAACGGAATGAAATGAGGAGCAACCTACCTGAATTTGGTTCACCATTTCCTCTGGGAACCAAACGGGGAGGGACCTACATTCATTTTACCAATGTTTTTGTGGCAAAACGTTTTCCGTTTGGAGTAAACGGTTTCAGTTGCAAAGCGTTTTTCAGGAGACAATACGTTTTGCAAAGGAATCCGACTAATGAATACACCCTTGTTGTGACAAAATTGCTAAGGAGAGTTCTACAAATTCGATTGATTAATGGCTGAATACCAATAGCCAATACATTTTAGTGGTTGGGTAAACATTTTTATTGGAAAATGTCAAGTCATCTTCAAATGTGACATAATCATTTTTGTGGTTTTGGATGTACATTAGTTTAAAGGCATTGTCAGAATCAGTTTAAAGATTAATAATGTGACATTGACTGTGACAGGCATCACTTTAAAACCTGCTTGCCTTGCTATAACTCAGTGGGTTAATTAGGAACAGGGTTGTTCAGTGTTGATTGAATCCAGATGCATCCCAAAGTGTGCAACAACCATGGACCAAGCCGGACCAAGAGGCCTTAGCCCTTCTCGCTACCACCACCACACCACAGAAAAATGTCCCAGGCAGGTGGAATGAGAGGAGATGTTGAACTTGTGGCCTTCTGAGCTCCCGAGAGTTAAAAGTAACATTCCACACTGTCTTGCCACCTTTGTGGGGTGCTAGGGAGACTGGGGACCCTCCCTTTGAGTGACAAGGTGAACACTGTAGACTGTTGTCATGTACTCGTTAACCCTGCTCCTCTTCCATTCTGTCAGTCAAACAAGGGCTCCAACTACACCATGGGCCAAACCATGGCATGACCCACAGACGGAGGTGTAGCTTAGAGGAATTAGGGAGTTAACATTTCTGAAAAAGAGAGCATCAACTTATCTTTACCACATAGTCATAATCAGGTGTGTTGATATGAAATTTAATCAGAATTGGGTGATGCAATCATTAAAGTGCGCTCTGCAGGCTTAATGGAGGGAAATAATCTCAATCACAGGTTGCACTATGTCGACTTTTATCAGGTAGGCTAGATACCCAGTTTAAGAAAATGACAAAAAACGTGCCACTAATGTTATTGTTTTATAGTAGATTATAAAAATGTAAAACCTCTTAAAGAGTAGCCAAAAGCCATGTAAAATAAACTGGAATATTATGTTACATCCATCACAATCCATGCATTTGCAGTGAATATGTTACATTACTGTAAAATATGGATAGCGTTGAAGTCTCATAATAGAAAAGGAAAGCGATGCACAGTGACAGCACAACAGAATAGCTATTTCTGTAGCTCACCTTTAACTCAATATATCAGATGCCTTACACAAAGCTTGGTGCTCATGGCTGCATAATGGTTTTCATGAGCTTAATCTTAGAATAGACTTAACTTCACACCAAGCTGATTATTTTATATATGTTTACATTAAAAGGGTTAAACATAAGATGCATATATTTGCTTAGGCATTAATTGTATGTATGGGGCAAACATTTTTTTAATATTGAAATAAAAAGTAAATAATACAGAAAATAATGACATAGAAAAGGAGAACAAAGACTAAAACCTAGGAAAACAAGATGGAGGGAGAGAAAAGGAGTCAGACAAAAAACGAGAGTGTGTTTGAGTGTGTGTACTAGTGTGTGTGTCTGTGTTTTTATGTCTTTAGTAATGTGTCAATGTGTTTGTGCACGGGTGCAAGTGTGTGTTCATGTGTGTGTGTGTGTGTGTGTGTGTGTGTGTGTGTGTGTGTGTGTGTGTGTGTGTGTGTGTGTGTGTGTGTCAGTGTCGGTGTGTGTGTGTCGGTGAGGGAGCCAGACGTTGACTCCTCCAGATGGGAATGCCTAGGCTCAGCCTCCAACTACTCTGCTAATAAACTCCAATATTAGTTACAGGCACTAAACTCAGGAATGTGCGACCGTAACCCCTTCCTGTCCGTGCAGGCTACACAGCCCACACCTCACAGCCCAGGGCCTGCCAGCAAACTCATTCAGGCATGAGATCTTGGCTGTGTGTGCATGTACGGGGCATGTCCTACATGAGCAGACACATACAGGGCTCCTGAGTGGAGAGGAGAGATGGCCTCTCTCCCCGCGGGGCCAGAACAGGCCAACACATGAGTGGCTGGGATGGTGTTTCCTGTAAACACCTTAGTGCTACTGTGCATGTGGCATAGATAGGGTTGCAAAATTCCGGGAACTTTCAATAAATTCCTTGGTTTTCACGAAATCCCGGTTGGAGGGTCCCGGGATCAGGAGGGATAATATCCCTGTGGGGACCTAAAATTCCCCACAAGGACAGAAGAACAAGGATAATTGAGGAAAAAGGTGATTTTAAACTTGGGGTTAGGTTTAGGTTTAGGTTTAGGTTTAGGGTAAGGGTAAGGGTAAGGGTAAGGGTAAGGGTTAGGATTAGGTTTAGGGTTAGATGTTCGGGAAAATAGGATTTCGAATGGACATTAATTTGATGTCCCCACGAAGATAGAAGAACATGTGTGTGTGTGTGTGTGTGTGTGTGTGTGTGTGTGTGTTTGTGTGTGTGTGTTTGTGTGTTGTGTGTGTGTGTGTGTGTGTGTGTGTGTGTGTGTGTGTGTGTGTGTGTGTGTGTAAAAGCAAGCGTATAGGGGCTTGTTTAGCAGTTAAGGACGAGAACAGAACAGTTTTGTGGGCCATGAGAAAGGAGAGCTCAAAAAGACCAAGGAAGAGAATGAGACGGGGAAGGCGTCTTGGTAGCTAATAGAGTGTAAGATAAAACAGTTGATAGTTGCTTGGTAAAGGTTGTGGTGGACTTTCATGTATCATTTTGATAAGTGCATTGTTTTACAGAAGCTTTGCATGTACATAAAGCAATGACTAGCTGTCAATCCTTATACGTACACAGAGCAGAACACTATTCCCTTCATTATATAGGCTATATGGCTGCCCAATCACATCTTTATTCTTCACCCTAGATCACTGTGTCTGTAAGGATCGACGCTGGTAGAGACGAGAAGCAGGTACAGGGAGTGAACATTTAATTATCAATGGACATGGAACTGAACAGGATCGGACAGCATATGGACAAGAACACATAACAACATTAATGCAGACACCGGGAACAAACGGGGGAGCAGACAGTTATAGACGGGGCAATCAACAAAGGGAAGGAGTCCAGGTGAGTCCAATGAGCGCTGCTGCGCGTAATGATGGTGACAGGTGTGCGTAATGAAGGGCAGCCTGGCACCCTCGAGCGCCAGAGAGGGAGAGCGGTAGCAGGCGTGACAGTGTCAGCCTGATGACGAGGGAAGGGGTGAGTGGTGACTGATGCGATTTATAGCAAGAGAATGGTAAATCATGATGGTCCCCTCCTGTTCAAAACCATTCCTGATCCTATGTTGGGTGTCCATGCCATATAAACAGCACAGTCCCTATCTTGTTATACAGCATGTGTTAGGTGTAGGTTTTTAGTGGTAACATGTTGTGCGTGTTTTAGTGGGAGCATGTGCGTGAGTGTCTGTATCTGTGTGTGTGCTCATGTGACATCAGCTCCAGACCGAGAGAGGCCCTCCTTAATGAGGTCATTAATCTGCAGACGAGTCACGCAGGCAACAGATGCAGCCGAAGACAACTTCTCTCACGTCCTTTCAGGTGGGTCTGGGGGGTGGGGGGGGGGGGGGCTCAAAGCACAGACAGTCCCCTACGATTCAACTTCCAGAGAAGTGTCAGCAAATCTGTGGTGTGAAGATGGGTTGTGGTAGCTCCCACTCAGACACTCACAGAAATAAAGACGAGATGAGTCATAGATGTGGCAATCACTGCTATAAATACTAAATACATGTCCCCCCCACATTCTGAAATTGCATTTGTGTCCCCCCAGTTTAATCATTCGAATATGTTACAAAACGAGGTAACGGTGTGCTTTAGGATTGTGCGGACGCCTCTGAACTGTCAAGTAGGTTGTTTGGAATGTTTATCTGACTGCATAAAATGTACAAAAAAAATGTATATGTCCCCTCTACTTCTAAAACCAAAGTTGGTACAGAGTACATTTCATGTATAACATCAGCGGACATAGTAGAATAGATAACATCATTAGTATTATCAATGTGGATAAACTAATAGTTACAGAGATGTTTTAAGTGATCAGTGAGTAGAGCGGAGGAGGAATGGTGTTAGAAGGAGAAGAAAGGGCTTGTTTTTGTGGTTAAAATGGCGATTTACGTGGGCTGGTGGATTGAATATGTCCCTGAGCGCGGGGCTGGGGTGTTAAGGCTCTAGCCTGCAGCAAGGGAAGCTGTGCAAGCATGACTGATCTATTGAGAGGAGCATCACTGAGAATGCACCCATGGCTCCAATCAATACTGTCTCATTTGTTTGTGTGCGTGCGAGTGTAAAATTGGGTGCTCTCTCTCTTTCAAGGTGTGTGAGTTAGGACCCTGGGTTTAGGGAGGGATGGCTGGGGCTGAGAGCAGAGCAGTGGAGGGTGGTATGGAGAGATGGTGGGCATGTGGATCTCAGGGGGATGCAGGGTGAGTCCTTGTGGGACTATCTCAGCCAATCATCCAATGATTGCAGCCACACCCTCCACACCTGTCAAGAATGGCAGTGGGACCATTGTTGTTTATCATGGGCCCTCTTGCTGCAGCACACTGTAGATAGCTTTCACTAAGTCCTCAAGCTGTGTCTCATAATCCAACTGGACTGTGTTACTGCCTGTTTTGATGTCATCTGTTTGTTATAATTTCACAAAAATATAATTGACTCAATCAATCAATCAAATGTATTTATATAGCACTTTTTACATCAGCAATTCCAACCCGAGTTAAGCGTGCGTAAATGGAACATAATTCCCTTTTTATGCACTTTTCTCTCTATATGTGTATCCTTACCTTGAACTTAAGCATGAGAATAGCGTGCTATTCACCTACTATTAGTTTGGGGTGGAGATCAAATAAATGAAGGAGTGGCAAAGGTGTGTCTACAGATACACCGTATTCTGACCTTGACTTAATTCCCTCACAATTCCACCACCTTTACATGTGAGGAAACCATGAATAAGGTCTAGCGAACCTACCGGTTCCAAGTGGAAAAGGCTTCTTCTTCTTTTTTTCTGATAAAAATATGGTCACTCTTGAATGTCTTAATAATAGGCCAACATGACTTTCTTTGTTTCCTGTTTCTATCATGTTAAATATTATCCACTATCAGTATTGACTATCAGGCCTAATAACAACATTCAACTGCCAATTTACTGTTACTTCCCTTCAGCTGGTGTAGCCTACATTATCGTTCCATTTAATTACACTGTTTCATTTACCTTCATTTGCTTCCTTTATAAACGCTGTCACTGCCATCTGGTTTTTGCTGAGGATCATTAGTAACAGTTGATAATCTAAAAAAGACATGTAGTCTAATTAAATCGTTATGGAGCGGAGTGCAACAGTTTGAACCCGACGCATGGCGCAATACTTGGCCGTGTCATCACACAGTTCCATGGTTAGTGCAGCAATAGATGAGAGGATAGAACACGGTTGTACACTATTCTCCCTGTTATAATTCTATGTACACTAATCTTCCAACATTACCATGGGTTGAAGAACTGAACGTTGCAATTTCCAAACCACCGTTTTCTTTCTTTTGTGCATGCAGGCTCTCCAAACCTGTTTTTTATGATTCATAAATACTTTCCTAACCCTAAATAATCTACAAGATTGGAGTATTTTTAAATCTACCAATTGGTGCTGAAAAGGAGATAAATATATGCATATATTTAAATGGCATTCTTTCATTAATCCCTAATATTCTGAACCTGTTCTCTCAATATATTCTATTGAGTCTGTCAACAAAATACACCGTATTTAAAGGGATGGCTTAAGATAAATGTACTGAGCAGCAGCAGAAACTGGATCAGCAGCACGGCCAGGTGGACTGGGGACGGGGAAAGCCAGGAGTCATCAGGCCAGGTAGTCTGGCTCAGGTCCTGCGGGAGGGGAGAGAGAGAGATGGGATAATTAGAGGGAGCATACTTAAGATCACACAGGACACCAGATAAGACAGGAGAACTACACCAGATAGGGCAGACTGACCCTAGCCCCCGTCGCTTAGACTATTGCAGCATAGATACTGGAGACTGAGACGGGGGGTCGGGGGACACTGTGGCATCATCCAAAGTTACCCCGGGACAGGGACAACCAGGCAGGATATAACCCCACCCACTTTGCCAAAGCACAGGCCCCACACCACCAAAGGGATATCAACAAACCACTAACTTACTACCCTGAGAGGCGGCCTATAGCTCACAAAGATCTCCGTACTGCACGAGCCCAAGGGGGACGCAAAACCGGACAGGAAGATCACGTCAGTGACTCAACCCACTCAAGTCGACTATAAAAAAGCCTGGCACGATGTGATGCACCCCTCTTAGGGATGACATGGGAGAGCCTGAGCAAGCCAGTGAAGCCCCCGTAATAAGGTCATAGGCAGAGAATCCCAATGGAGAGAAGGGAGCTGGCCAGGCAGAGACAGCAAGGGTGGTTCGTCACTCCCGTATCTTGTCACTTCGTACCCCTGGGCCTGACTACGCTCAGTCATTGGCCCTACTGAAGAGATGAGACTTAAAGGTTCAGACTGAGTCTGCGTCTCTCACATGGATCGGCAGACCATTCCATAATAATTTAGCTCTATAGGAGAATGCCCAGCCTCCAGCTGTTTGCTTGGAAATTCTAGGAACAGTAAGGAGTCCTGTGTCTTGTGACTGTAGCATAGGTATAGGTATGTACGTGTAGGTATGTACGGCAGCACCAAATCAGAAAGATAGGTAGGAGCAAGTCCATGTAATGCTTTGTAGGTTAGCAGTAACACTTTGGAATCAGCCCTAGCCTTAACAGGAAGCCAGAGGCTAGCACTGGAGTAATATGATAACATAAATTCTAGCAGCCATATTTAGCACTAGCTATTATACGTTTATTTAGGGCCTTATCTGAGTACCCGGAGAGTAGAGCATTGCAGTAGTCTAATCTTGAAGCGACAAACGCCTGGATTAGATTTTCTGCCTCATTTTTGGACAAAGAGTTTCAGATTTTTACAATGTCTCGAAAACATTTTTTATATGTTTGCCAAAAGAGAGATCAGGGTCCAGAGTAACGCTGAGGTCCTTCACAGTTCTTTAGATGACTGTACAACCATCTCGCTGTTAACAACTTTTTATCCTTGTGCATATTCCCTGTGTGTCTGTGTGTGTGGGCAGCAGGGGGCTCCTGGCTGCTCCACTTTGGTCATGGTTGACGCGTGTTCAAGCTTTAATCCCACTCAGGGCCTGGCGTGAGGGGAACCATAACTGCACCGCATGACCAAGTTCCTCCACCCATGACACAGTGATGGATGGACTAGCCTGGCCTCCTTTACCATTCAGCTCAGCATCCTCAACCTCTCCAGGCCACTCTTACCATTAACTGTGATTAGCACAAACACATTACTGTCACTTTAACTGCACTGGGGAACAAAGTCCTGTTTGAATTAGCCTAGTATGCTTTGAATTAGCCTAGTATGCTAGTATGCTTTGTTTCATTTTGTAATTTCTTGTGCCCACAGACTTTGCTCACATAAAGTAGGCCAACGCCAGACTTTTGAAAAATACATAGTTTTTGCCCATGGCCCAATTTTGAGTGAGGCTCATGTTAGTCTAGATAAATCCACCAGTTCAAACTGGGTAATTTAATTTAAATTAATACAGGCATTCAGCAAAATGTAGCAGTAATAGTTTCTTAAAAACCACATATGAAATGATAAATTAAATTTATAGAAGAAATACATGACATTGTCGGGGGCAGTGGTACATTTTGTCCATCCAAGCTTAACTTAATAACACTTGTGTAGGACTAGCAATAAACACGCCGATGACAACCCCATGATGAGAGGGGCTCAGAGCTGTGAGGCACATGACAGTCAAAGCCTCTGTCACAACACTCAGTCACTGGCTGGATAGATGCCTGGGCTCTGGGCTGGGACATGGCAGTTGGCAAGCTCAGAGCTCAGGGACAAATAGACATGCTGAAACCTGAAGCTGCCCCCCAGGGAAGCGGTTCACTGGGGGGAACAGGTGCCCCGCATCAGGCGCCACAGAGCAGCGGACAGAGGGGATGACGGTGACCCAGCCTCCTTAGCTTATAAGCCAACCTACCGCCTCTCAGGGATAGCCAAGAGTGGCCCGGACAGTATGTTCTGATAAAATGACCCTTCACATATTATCAGCTGTGAACTCTATGAAGCCCATCCCCATACTTCCCAAAGGAAGTCAGGACTCCTCCTCTAGTCCTGCCCAATCCTAGGAACAGCTAGCCTCATGGACCAACAGTATTTCCACCAGTTTGAGAAAATCATTAAAGAACATTTTTCTGACATAGATATCCAGATAATAAATAACGGTAACAGATATCCTGATAATTTCCTGATAACTGTTGTTGAAGGATTTTTGAGTAGCCTAATAGAATAGGGCTGCATTGAATCTGGAATCACACATGGACAAAATACACCAGACATAACATTCTGTAACCACAGCAGGTTGCTATAGGAGCAGAGAGGTGAAAGGTCAAGGCTGGGTACACGCACACACACACACACACACACACACACACACACACACACGCACACGCACACGCACACGCACACACACAGGGGATCTCTCTGACCTGTGCACACATGCTCTCCCACTCCAACCACGTCAGAATAATCCAAAGAGCACACAACCTTACTTAAACATTAAGTGACTTTGAGATAAATATTTCAGAGAATGATGAGACTTGTCTATTATTGGCATGGGGGCTTGACCTTGCACCTGTTCTGTGTTCTGCAAATGGAAGATGGCTGTATGTGTGTGTAACTGACTACTTCTCTGTGTATTTGTGCATGCCTGTTTACTTTTACTTCAGAGTATGGTATGCATGTGTGCGTGGGTGTACTGTAGTATTATATGTGTATGTTTGTGTATTTACATTTTGTATATCTAATGTGTATGCATTTGTGTGTGTGTGTGCGTGTGTGCGTGTGTGTGTGTGTGTTTGTGTGCGCATGTGTGTGTGTCTGTGCCTGTGTCTGTGTCTGCTACATGTGTGTGGTGGTCCCCCATTGCTTATTCTCCAGCCACACACAGGTACAATGCAATCAGACGTCACCACAGGAACCTAATATAATGCTGTGGTGTGTGCTAATTAACACTGAATAGAGCTCATAAGCACAATCCCACAGCAAAAGAATCAACACACTGCACACAGGCATCTATCTGTCAATGAACTGAGCAGACAACCAATGGAAGTGAACAAAAGTGAACACTGAGTGAACAAAACATGTTCTTTCTTTCCATGACAGACTGACCAGGTGAATCCAGATGAAAGCTATCATCCAAATCAAATCCAATTTTATTGGTCACATACACATGATAAGCAGATGTTATTGCGAGTGTAGTGAAAGGCTTATGCTTCTAGTTCCGACAGTGCAGCAATATCTAACAAGTAATATCTAACAATTCTACAACAACTGCCTAATACACACAAATCTAACTAAAGCAATGGAATAAGAATATATACATATAAATATATGGATGAGCAATGACAGAGTGACATAGAAAGATGCAGTAGATAGTATAAAATACAGTATATACATATGAGATGAGTAATGCAAGATATGTAAACATTATTAAAGTGACATTATTAAAGTGACTAGTGATCCATTTATTAAAGTGGCCAATGATTTTGAGTCTGTATGTAGGCAGCAGCCTCTCTGTGTTAGTGATTTCTGTTTAACAGTCTGATGGCCTTGAGATAGAAGCTATTTTTCAGTCTCTCGGTCCCAGCTTTGATGCACCTGTACTGACCTCGCCTTCTGGATGGTAGTGGGGTGAATAGACAGTGGCTTGGGTGGTTGTTGTCCTTGATGATCTTTTTGGCCTTCCTGTGACATTGGGTGCTGTAGGTGTCATGGAGGGAAGGTAGTTTGGCCTCCGTGATGCGTTGTGCAGACCGGACCACACTCTGAAGAGCCCTGCGGCTATGGGCGGTGCAGTTGCCGTACCAGGTGGTGATGCAGCCCGACAGGATGCTCTCAATTGTGCTTCTGTAAAAGTTTGTGAGGGTTTTAGGTGACTTATTGATGTCACTTGTTAAATCCACTTCAATATGTGTAGATGAAGGGCAGGAGACAACTTAAAGATGGATTATTAAGCCTTGAGACAATTGAGAAATGGATTGTGTATGTGTGCCATTCAGAGGGTGAATGGGCAAGACAAAATATGTAAGTGCCTTTGAACGGTGTATGGTAGCAGGTGCCAGGCGCACCAGTTTGAGTGAGTAAAGAACTGCAACGCTGCTGGACAATCAACAGTTTCCCGTGTGTATCAAGAATGGTCCACCACTCAAAGGACATCCAGGCAACTTTACACAACTCTGGGAAGCATTGGAGTCAACATGGACCAGCATCCCTGTGGAACACCTTCAGCCCGATGACTTGAGGCTGTTCTGAGGACAAAAGGGGGTGCAACTCAATATTAGGAAGGTGTGCCTAATATTTTGTACACTGAGTGTATATATTTACAAATGCACACTTTCACATTATGGGTGTAAATAGCATGACAAGACATCTGACTTTGAAGGAATTGTGTCCTTATTCAAATGCCCTCAGGCTGTTTTCTCTAGCTGCTGCAGAAAACAATATTATTATTTATATCCGCATTGGCTATGACATTGTATCCACTGGAAGTGCACTACTTTAACTGTTAGCAGCTACGTGCACACACACACACACACACACACACGCCGCTCTCCTTTGAGATGTCAGCGATCTGCTCACGGTTTGGTGGAGCTATTGTTCAGAAGTGCTCATATTCTTTAACGGGGGTCTTTTGTTGTTGTAAACAGCCTGCATTTTTAATCCAGTCCAAGATTCTGGGCTAGTAATGAATGTGTCTAGGCAGCCAGGCTCTCTGGGGAGGGAGACCTCTGGCTCCTGTTGCTAAGTTTCAGCAAAGCCGGAGTTCTGGAGGAATCAGACTGTTCCGCCCCACCAATCTGCCACACGCACACGCACACGGACACACACGCACACCACAGAACCCCTCACACTATCAATATAGAGATACATTACACTCACAAACACACATAGAAGCGAATTCAAACAAACACTAAAGAGCCCCTAGAACAGCAAATACAAAGCTGGTACACAAAAGGGCAAACTGATACTGTATTCACACAACCCCATACTCTACAGACTGTTGCATTACAAAAAGATACACAGAAATTCACTCTCTTTATCTCTCTTTCTCTTTCTAGCTCGTTCTCCCCTCGCCACTTTAATAAATGGAACACTAGTCACTTTAATAATGTCAATTGAATCATGTTTACATATTTTGCATTACTCATCTCATATGTATATACTGTATTCTATCCTATTCTACTGTATCTTAGTCTATGATGCTCTGACATTGCTCTTCCAAATATTTATATATTCTTAATTCCATTCCTTTACTTAGATTTGTGTGTGTTAGATATTTGTTGGGAAATTGTTAGATTACTTGTTAGATATTGCTGCACTGTCAGAACTAGAACACAAGCATTTCGCTACACTCGCAATAGCATCTGGAAATCAAGTGTATATGACCAATACAATTTGATTTGATTTGAAGAATTTACTAAAGACTAGCATTTTTTAATGAGCTGCCTCCATTTCTATTAACTATCTTTCTCTTACAGCGCTTCATTTCTTTGGCTTGCTCTTTCTTTTCTCCCAGAATCCATATCTTCCATGCTGCGGCCAGACGCTGTCAGTCACTTTATTGGCGGAAGGCTTGCTGGTTCAATAGTGTCAATTCCAAGCCTCGGACATTGACCTAAATTAGCTCTTCCTCAACGCCTAACCCCAAATCAACCATTTCTCATGAACCATGTTTTCCCTCCATTGAGCATTGTGGCCGTCAGGAGCTTCCTGCCTCTTGCCTGACTACTCAAACTGAATTTGCCCGCTGCTCTATCGTTCGTTATATACTTAGAGTCGTTTGTGGTGACGTCAAAAGGAGGGGTGTTGTACAAAAAAAAGTCATCAGCGATTGGATCATCTTTAACCAATCAGAGTATAAAGCCAATAAAGAATTTTCAAAACGCCGCTTTACCCACGTGTGTTCTGGCTCTGACCCAACCCATCGGTTTCTGGGACCAATCAGACGATCTAGAATAGATTTCCATTTCTAGAAATTGTTGGGAAGATAGTTAGATCGAGACTCATTGCGGATAAGGAAGCGTTTGGCGGGAGAAAGGAATTTGGGTAGCCAGACAATGCTGCCGCAGCCTCCCACCCAAACAGCCAACCCCTGACCTTCCTACTCTATCCGAACCTCTCACACATACAGAGGAGGGGGACTCTTACATCTAGAGACTAACAGATCACACACTGGATAGCATCACACCTTTAGACAAAATTACAACACACACACACACACACACATACAGTTGAAGTGGGAAGTTTACATACACCTTAGCCAACTACATATAAACTCAGTTTTTCACAATTCCTGACATTTAATCCTAGTGAAAAACTCCCTGTCTTAGGTCAGTTAGGATCACCACTTTATTTTAAGAATGTGAAATGTCAGAATAATAGTTGAGAGAATGGTTTATTTCAGCTTTTATTTCTTTCATCACATTCCAAGTGGGTCAGAAGTTTACATACACTCAATTAGTATTTGGTAGCATTGCCTTGAAATTGTTTAACTTGGGTCAAATGTTTCGGGTAGTCTTCCACAAGCTTCCCACAATAAGTTGGGTGAATTTTGGCCCATTCCTCCTGACAGAGCTGGTGTAACTGAGTCAGGTTTGTAGGCCTCCTTGCTCGCACACACTTTTTCAGTTCTGCCCACAATTTTCTATAGGATGGGAGGTCAGGGCTTTGTGATGGCCGCTCCAATACCTTGACTTTGTTGTCCTTAAGCCATTTTGCCACAACTTTGGAAATATGCTTGGGGTCATTGTCCATTTGGAAGACCCATTTGCGACCAAGCTTTAACTTCCTGACTGATGTCTTGAGATGTTGCTTCAATATATCCTCATCATTTTCCTACCTCATTATGCCATCTATTTTGTGAAGTGCACCAGTCCCTCCTGCAGCAAAGCACCCCCACAACATGATGCTGCCACCCCCGTGCTTCACGTTTGGGATGGTGTTCTTCGGCTTGCAAGCCTCCCCCTTTTTCCTCCAAACATAACGATGGTCATTATGGCCAAACAATTCTATTTTTGTTTCATCAGACCAGAGGACATTTCTCCAGAAAGTACGATCTTTGTCCCCATGTGCAGTTGCAAACCGTAGTCAGGCTTTTTAATGGCGGTTTTGGAGCAGTGGCTTCTTATTTGCTGAGCGGCCTTTCAGGTAATGTCGATATAGGACTCGTTTTACTGTGTATATAGATACTTTTGTACCTGTTTCCTCCAGCATCTTCACAAGGTCCTTTGCTGTTGTTCTGGGATTGATTTGCACTTTTCGCACCAAATACGTTCATCTCTAGGAGACAGAATGTGTCTCCTTCCTGAGCGGTATGACGGCTGCGTGGTCCCATGGTGTTTATACTTGCGTACTATTGTCTGTACAGATGAACGTGGTACATGCAGGCATTTGGAAATTGCTCCCAAGGATGAACCAGACTTGTGGAGGTCTACAATGTTTTTTCTGAGGTCTTGGCTGATTTCTTTTGATTTCCCATGATGTCAAGCAAAGAGGCACTGAGTTTGAAGGTAGGCCTTGAAATACATCCATAGGTACACCTCCAATGGACTCAAATGATGTCAATTAGCCTATCAGCAGCTTCTAAAGCCATGACATAATTTTCTGGAATTTTCCAAGCTGTTTAAAGGCACAGTCAACTTAGTGTATGTAAACTTCTGATCCACTGGAAGTGTGATACAGTGAATTATAAGTGAAATAATCTGCCTGTAAACAATTGTTGGAAAAATGACTTGTGTCATGCACAAAGTAGATGTCCTAACCAACTTGCCAAAACTATAGTTTGTTAACAAGAAATGTGTGGAGTGGTTGAAAAACGAGTTCTAATGACTGTAAACTTCTGACTTCAACTGTACATACACAGTATATGCAATAGCACATACAATCACAGACATTTAAATGGTGTGTTCAAATTAACTGGAACTGGAATAAAATCTAATATATTATTTATTTCACGTCACTGGATAAAGCTAGGTGATATTGGCTGTGTTTTTGTACAGCACCTGCACTGTTTTTCCATTACTCCTCTTTTATCTTTCTTCTTTGACTATTGTCTGGATTTTTGTCCATTTACTTTAAATGAGCGATCCCTTATGTGAAAATAGATCTGGTCTCATAGGAGCCTCAACTGTCATATAGAAATGCTTCAATCAAAATGAGAGATGTATACTATATGTCAAAGGGTTAAATCAAAGTGGTGTTTTTTAAAGTACAAAAGTGCTGGAATTCTCCTGTCCTCCCTTTTGCTCTCTCCCCCTCCCTGACTGAAGCGATTAAATTGCTGATTGATTTTTGTATCTTAGCTCAATTCCCTGGCCCTCGCTCTCCGTCTCCTGCCATTGATCCTCACAAGGCTGCTGACTCCAAAGTCAGAGGACCCATCCTCTCCAGCCTCCGGAAATGAACTTGTTAGATGGGCTCTGCAATTTATCGCTCATGAGGCCTGTCTCTGTGTGAATGTGTGTGTGTGTATGTGAAAGAGAGAGAGTGTGTGTGTGTGTGTGTGTGTGTGTGTGTGTGTGTGTGTGTGTGTGTGTGTGTGTGTGTGTGTGTGTGTGTGTGTGTGTGTGTGTGTGTGTGTGTGTGTGTGTGTGTGTGTGTGTGTGTGTGTGTGTGTGTGTGTGTGCGTGCGTGCGTGCATACAGGGTTGGAAATGTACTGCATGTCGGCATTTCTGTGTTGAGGAGTCTGCCTGTGTGTGTGCTTGTCTGCTGGTGAGCTGCAGTGTGCAATTTATTGTGGTCTGTTTGTGCTTGTGTGCATTTTTGTGTTTGTCTGTGTGTATGTACCATTGCAAGCCTCTGTTCTTAAACCTCATTCCTCCGATAGGAACAGAGTGGGATAGATGTGACTAACTAAGGCTCACAGGGGTAGTTGTTAATATTGTCTCCAATAGTCAAACATGTAACAAATAGAAACATTTGGTTCAAGGCAAAGAGGTTCATCTTGATACAGTATGATCACTGGAACAAGATTAGGACCCAACCAGTAATGCATCAAAGTGTCTGTGTCATTTCAAATGACATATATAATAACTGGCAGCCAATAAAAAACAACTGCCCATTCTTACCAGCTGCGTTAACATCTAGCTAAAGACTTTGTCCCGTTTGATTGTGCTCCCGTATTAGAACAAGGACCATCAGCACCAATGATATACTGAGGGAGTGGGTTAGAGACAAGGGTAAAACACACACACACACTCCCTGTATCACCCCTAGTGCTTGGTCCACCTGTGAGGGGCGTCAGACATTTCCTGTCCCTCAGTGCAGCCTTCTCTGACATATTGATTGGGCTCGTTTTTAAAGGCCCTGTTCTCCCACTGTTATTTACTCCAATAGTAAATCTTTACAATGCCGTAAAATTATGTTTTACACACGTGGGTTATACAATCTCCCTGCTGCAGCGGGTAGACCAGACAAGGCAGGACAAGGCTACCAGAGGGCAAAGTGAGGCTATTGGAGGGCACCTCCTCTCTCCCTTGATGCAAAGCCAGTGCAATAGTACTAGAAAAGGCCTTGGCACAACTTTAAAGTGTGTTTGAGAGAGTGATCTGACAACTCCATCCCCTCACTTCACTGCTCTTTGGAAGAGCTTCTCTTGTTTTTGGAGTTGTTGTTTCTTGGCTAAGGTCAGGTGGATGCTATGTGATTTGATGGACCAGTTACAGAGTTTACTTTACACTGATGCAGAAACCTATTTTTTTTCAGAACCTAACCTGATTGTCACTAAATTTATGAATACTAAATTAGTATCCACAATGACATATAGTAAACCTAATATTTTAGAGGTCACACAAATTCTTTCACTTGGCAGTCATCATATGTTATTGCTACAACGTAAATCATTCTACTTGGACATAGCAGAGGTCTTTACTTCATCAGCGACAGTGGACATGTGTTCAGCTTGTTGTCAGTATTTCTCACCACCTGGCAGCCAGGCTCCAGTCTCCTCCCTGCCCAAGTGGGCCTGCTGTAGTAATGGCCCACATGGCCAAGTCACGCCAGGGGTAATAATTACTTAATTTAGGACCAGGGAGGCAGGCCATGGCTCGCGTTTATTGGTGTTGATGCCGAGCAGACTTCAAAAAGCCACTAGGCCCCTAATTTATCTCTCTCACTGGACCCTGTGTGTCTAAGCAAGAGAGACAGCAGGAGAGATGGAGAGAGTGTGAGTGGGTGTTTAGTGCTGCTTGGCCATTGACTGTGATGCACTCGTTCTTTGATGTCAGTAACAAGATCATCAAGGCCCTGGGCCCACACCCTCATTTTTACACATCCCTCCTTGCATCCCTGGCCTGCTGAACTCATAGCCAAGCTGAACTTGGTAATCTGCTGCATCTAATGCTATTTGCATTTACATGGGTTACCCTATCTGAAAGTGTAGACCAACAAAAAAAAGATCATTTGGAATAAACAATAAATAATTAATCTGAGTGGTTAAATAAGTAATAGTGTGATATCTATTTCTTTGGTGGTGCTATTGCCTTGCTTTACTTATTAATGGGCTTAATAGACACCCTGTCTTGCCATAGAGTTCAGAGTCGACAGTCTAGCGAGAGCCTCTTGAACTGTGCAGTTTACTGAGGTCCAGGAGCTCAGAGAAAGTTCCGGCTTCTTTTACCCTCTCTGTCCATCTGCCTTTTCTGATTGATTCTGTGAAACTGGAAAGACAGAGAGAGTCTAGACTTTTTATTTTCTGCTGGCTAGTTGGGGGATAGGGTCAAGGAGTGACATGAGCCAGCTGTGGAATCCCCGGCACAGCCCCCCTTCCCTTCCCTACACATCCCCTCCCCAGCTCTCCTGTGACAGCCACGAGATGCTCCAAAAATACCCACTCACCCCCACCCTCCCTCCAAAAAAAAACATTCACCCGTCTAGAGGGATAAAATGTCTCTCTCCATACCTAAAAACCATGACTACAAATTAAGCGAGGGCTTCTGTGAAATTTTCCCTTTATGTGGCCCAGGGTTTTAAAGGTCCTGAGAGGAATGGAGAAACTCCTGGGACAAGACAAGAACATCGCTCTAAGCATTTACCGAGGGTGATGTCTTTTGGACATCTTTTGTTGGCGCTGTCGTTTTTTGGCAGATTTTTGGTGCAGCCCGGACAAGAGGTCTGTGGACGTTGAAATCAAAGCCGGTTCGGACAGGCCTATATTTTGCCGAAACATAGACGTCTATAATTGGTTCAGATTTGGTCTGGTCTGGACTGGCCTTGATTTCAACGTCCACAGACGTCCGGTCCGGCCTACATTTGGCCCAAACATAGACATCTATTTTTCACAAGTTTGGACAGCACAGTACAGAACAACACAGTACAGCAGACCACAGCAGAGTACAGTAAATAAAATATAGGTATAGTCTACTGTATTGTACCCTACTTTACTCTAATGTACTATACTGAAATGTACAGTACAGTACTGAATTGTACAGTACTCTACTGAATGAACCTGTACTGTACTGAACTACACTGAATTAATCTATATTGTACTGTACTCTACTGTAATGTACTCTGCTGAGATCTGCTCTACTGAATTAAACTCTACTGTAGTCTACTCTACTGAATAAAACTACAGTATTTATGCTGCAGTAGTTTATGTGTCGGGGGGCTAGGGTCAGTCTGTTATCCTGATATGGATAGGAGGCAGTATTTTCACAGCCGGATGAAAAAACGTACCCGATTTAAACTGGTTACTACTCTTGCCCAGAAACGAGAATATGCATATTATTAGTGGATTTGGATAGAAAACACTCTGAAGTTTCTAAAACTGTTTGAATGGTGTCTGTGAGTATAACAGAACTCATATGGCAGGCAAAAACCTGAGAAAAATTCAACCAGGAAGTGTAGGATCTGAGAAATGTAGTTCTTCTTTCTAGTCCCTTTCGAAACTACAGTATCTGTGCTGTCACGTTGCACTTTCTAAGGCTTCCATTGGCTGTCTAAAGCCTTGAGAAAGTGTTTTGAGCATTCCCCTGTCACTGGGCAGAGTATAGTAGCTCAGTTTCTGAGTGGACTGCCTGGGGACAAAGAGATTGGATATGCGCGTTCCCGCGAGCACGCGTTTTTTTCTTATCCTCCTTGAATGAATACACTATTGCCCGGTTGAAATATTATCGCAATTTTACGTAAAAAATACCATAAAAATTGATTTTAAATCTGGAGTATTTCTCCTGTCTTATCCGGTGTCCTGTGTGAATTTAAGTATGCTCTCTCTAATTCTCTCTATTTCTCTCTTTCTTTCTTTCTCTCTCTCGGAGGACCTGAGCCCTAGGACCATGCCTCAGGACTACCTGGCATGATGACTCCTTGCTATCCCCAGTCCACCTGGCCATGCTGCTGCTCCAGTTTCAACTGTTCTGCCTGCGGCTATGGAACCCTGACCTGTTCACCGGACATGCTACCTGTCCCAGACCTGCTGTTTTCAACTCTCTAGAGACAGCAGGAGCGGTAGAGATGCTCTCAATGATCGGCTATGAAAAGCCAACTGACATTTACTCTTGAGGTGCTGACTTGTTACACCCTCGACAACTACTGTGATTATTATTATTTGACCATGCTGGTCATTTATGAACATTTGGACATCTTGGCCATGTTCTGTTATAATCTCCACCTGGCACAGCCAGAAGAGGACTGGCCACCCCTCATAGCCTGGTTCCTCTCTAGGTTTCTTCCTAGGTTTTGGCCTTTCTAGGGAGTTTTTCCTAGCCACCGTGCTTCTACACCTGCATTGCTTGCTGTTCGGGGTTTTAGGCTGGGTTTCTGTACAACACTTTGAGATATCAGCTGATGTAAGAAGGGCTATATAAATACATTTGATTTGATTTGATACTGTCCTGTACCTTACTGTGCGGTACTGTATTATACTGTGCTCTACTGTGGCCTAATGTACTAAACTGTGCCATACTGTACTGGGATCTTCAAACTTGTGAAACATAGTCTAGTCCTCTATGATTCGTTCAGATTTAGATCTGGTCAACACGGTGTAACGGTCGACGTTAGATGGAGAAGTGGACCAAAGCGCAGCGTGGTAAGTGCTCATGATTCTTTATTATCACAACACACTCAAACAAAATAACAAAAGGCGAAAAACGAAAATGCACAGTTCTGTCAGGCAACAGATGCTAAACAGAAAATAACCTCCCACAAACACAGGAAGAAAACAGGCTGCCTAAGTATGATTCCCAATCAGAGACAACGATAGACAGCTGCCTCTGATTGGGAAATACACACTCGGCCCAAAAACAAAGAAACAGAAAACATAGATTTTCCCACCCGAGTCACACCCTGACCTAACCAAACATAGAGAATGATAAGGATATCTATGGTCAGGGCGTGACAGTACCCCCCCCCAAAGGTGCGGACTCCGGCCGCAAACCTGAACCTATAGGGGAGGGTCCTGGTGGGCATCTCCTCTTGGTGGAGGCTCCGGTGCGGTACGCAGATCCCCCTCCACTTGGGGCTCCCCCCACTTTTGTGGAACCGGACAGTGGATCGTCGCCGGAGGCTCCGGACCCTGGATCGTTGCCGGAGGAACCGTACCGTAGATCATCGCCGGGGGCTCTGGACTGGGAACCCCCGCTGGAGGCTCCGAACTGCCGACCGTCGTTGGAGACTCCGGACTGCGGACCGTCGCTGCAGGCTCCGGACTGGGGACCGTCGCTGCAGGCTCCGGACTGGGGACCGTCGCTGCAGGCTTCGTGCCATGGATCATCGCTGGAGGCTCCGGGCCATGGATCATCACTGGAGGCTTCGTGCCATGGATTATCACTGGAGGCTCCGGGCCATGGATTATCACTGGAGGCTTCGTGCCATGGATCATCACTGGAGGCTCCGGGCCATGGATCATCACTGGAGGCTTCGGACCATGGATCATCACTGGAGGCTTCATATGTGGAGCCGGAACAGGTCTCACCGGACTGGGGAGACGCACTGGAGACCGGGTGCGCGGAGCTGGCACAGGATATACTGGGCCGTGGAGGCGCACTGGAGGTCTGGAGCGTAGGGCTGGCACATCCCGTCCTGGCTGGATGCTCACTTTAGCCCGGCAAATGCGGGGAGCCGGAACGAGCGCACAGGGCTGTGAATGCGCACCGGATATACGGTGCGCATCACCGCATAACACGGTGCCTGACTGGTCACACGCTCCCCACGGTAAGCACGGGGAGTTGGCTCAGGTCTCAACCCTGACTCCGCCAATCTCCCCGTGTGACCCACCCCCCCAAAAAAAATTGGAGCTGCCTCTCGGGCTTCCGTCGTTGCCGTGACTCCCGATCTCGTCACCGTTCCTCCCTCGCTGCTTCCACCTGTTCCCATGGGAGGCGATCCCATCCGGCCTAGATCTCCTCCCACGTCCAGGATCCTTTGCCGTCCAGGATGTCCTCCCATGTCCACCAATCCTGGCCACGCTGCTTTGTCCGTTTTTGGTGGGAGGTTCTGTAACGGTCGACGTTAGATGGAGAAGTGGACCAAAGTGCAGCGTGGTAAGTGAATCTTTATTATCACAACACACTCAAACAAAATAACAAAAGGCGAAAAACGAAAATGCACAGTTCTGTCAGGCAACAGATGCTAAACAGAAAACAACCTCCCACGAACACAGGAAGAAAACAGGCTGCCTAAGTATGATTCCCAATCAGTTACAACGATAGACAGCTGCCTCTGATTGGGAACCACACTGGCCCAAAAACAAAGAAACAGAAAACATAGATTTTCCCACACGAGTGACACACGGACTGAACTTGTACTTGTTTGGGGTGGAGCTCATCAGAATAATACCCAGAATGCTTTGCAATGGTTTGTTTTTACATTTACGTTTTGGTCATTCAGCAGACGCTCTTATCCAGAGTAACTTACAGTCACCGCACTCAACTAAGGTAGATAAATAACAACATATCACAGTCATAGCAAGAAGAAAAACAATTCTGTAACCGTTACTGAGAATGTTATTGTAGTTGAAGTGGTCTGTTGGTTTATTCTGTAGGTTGGAATACTTTCAACATCATCACTGCCAGTTTTAAAGCTTTTGAAAGAGCTGACATAAGGGCATGTGACAGATGGGTGCAAAAATAAATATTCTGTTACTCTCTTTAGTTTGCTACTCTCTCTTATATTAAGAGGCTTGAATTATTATTAATGTGATATAATGCTTACTTCATTGACAATATAAGCGCAGTTGAAATTTGGCCATTGAATCAATGACTGAAAAATACATATTTCAACGTCTGGAAAATATGTCTTTTGTCCTTTCATTCAGCACCAAAATGCACCTGATTTCAACATCTGGAAAATCTCTCTTTTCACCTTTCATTCAGAACCTAAAATGAGCCTAACATCAACGTCTGGGAAATACATCTAAAAGAGATATTTTCAATGTAATTTTGCTTACTGGGATGTGTTGTAATTATTTTCTAAATTGTGATTATTTTGCCTCTATGGCCTATTTATTGCCTTACCTCCCTACTCTTCTACATTTGCACACACTGTACATATATTTGTCTATTGTGTTATTGACTGTACGTTTGTTTATGTGTAACTCTGTGTTGCTGTTTTTGTCACACTGCTTTGCTTAACCTTGGCCAGGTCGCAGTTGTAAATGAGAACTTGTTGTCAACTGGCCTACCTGGTTAAATAAAGGTGAAAGAAATGGTGTCAATGCAGTAACATCAACACACAGTGGAATGAGAGCTTAGCAGAGTCTAATTCTGAGCCATCCAGCTTTGACTGTCAGTTGTAGGATCAGAATGCTTTGACTGTCAGTTGTAGGATCAGAATGCTTTGACTGTCAGTTGTAGGATCAGAATGCTTTGACTGTCAGTTGTAGGATCAGAATGCTTTGACTGTCAGTTGTAGGATCAGAATGCTTTGACTGTCAGTTGTAGGATCAGAATGCTTTGACTGTCAGCTGTAGGATCAGAATGCTTTGACTTTCAGTTGTAGGATCAGAATGCTTTGACTGTCAGTTGTAGGATCAGAATGCTTTGACTTTCAGTTGTAGGATCATAATGCTTTGACTGTCAGTTGTAGGATCAGAATGCTTTGACTGTCAGTTGTAGGATCAGAATGCTTTGACTGTCAGCTGTAGGATCAGAATGCTTTGACTGTCAGCTGTAGGATCAGAATGCTTTGACTGTCAGCTGTAGGATCAGAATGCTTTGACTGTCAGTTGTAGGATCAGAATGCTTTGACTGTCAGTTGTAGGATCAGAATGCTTTGACTGTCAGTTGTAGGATCAGAATGCTTTGACTGTCAGCTGTAGGATCAGAATGCTTTGACTTTCAGTTGTAGGATCAGAATGCTTTGACTGTCAGCTGTAGGATCAGAATGCTTTGACTTTCAGTTGTAGGATCAGAATGCTTTGACTGTCAGTTGTAGGATCAGAATGCTTTGACTGTCAGTTGTAGGATCAGAATGCTTTGACTGTCAGTTGTAGGATCAGAATGCTTTGACTGTCAGCTGTAGGATCAGAATGCTTTGACTTTCAGTTGTAGGATCATAATGCTTTGACTGTCAGCTGTAGGATCAGAATGCTTTGACTGTCAGTTGTAGGATCAGAATGCTTTGACTGTCAGCTGTAGGATCAGAATGCTTTGACTGTCAGTTGTAGGATCAGAATGCTTTGACTGTCAGCTGTAGGATCAGAATGCTTTGACTGTCAGTTGTAGGATCAGAATGCTTTGACTGTCAGCTGTAGGATCAGAATGCTTTGACTTTCAGTTGTAGGATCATAATGCTTTGACTGTCAGCTGTAGGATCAGAATGCTTTGACTGTCAGTTGTAGGATCAGAATGCTTTGACTTTCAGTTGTAGGATCAGAATGCTTTGACTGTCAGTTGTAGGATCAGAATGCTTTGACTTTCAGTTGTAGGATCAGAATGCTTTGACTGTCAGCTGTAGGATCAGAATGCTTTGACTTTCAGTTGTAGGATCAGAATGCTTTGACTGTCAGTTGTAGGATCAGAATGCTTTGACTTTCAGTTGTAGGATCAGAATGCTTTGACTGTCAGTTGTAGGATCAGAATGCTTTGACTTTCAGTTGTAGGATCAGAATGCTTTGACTGTCAGCTGTAGGATCAGAATGCTTTGACTGTCAGTTGTAGGATCAGAATGCTTTGACTGTCAGTTGTAGGATCAGAATGCTTTGACTGTCAGCTGTAGGATCAGAATGCTTTGACTTTCAGTTGTAGGATCAGAATGCTTTGACTGTCAGTTGTAGGATCAGAATGCTTTGACTGTCAGTTGTAGGATCAGAATGCTTTGACTGTCAGTTGTAGGATCAGAATGCTGGGTCCCAGCTCCCCATGTAATACCCCTAAGTGATCTAAGTGATCTAACATGACTTCAGTTCATCCCTACAAGCCACTAAATTGACCAATGGACGGTTACAATTATCCTCAAAGGAACTGACCAGTAGAACACAAAGAGGGTGGAGTCTTCAGTACATGCTGACCTTTTCACCTTTGAATTGAAATCTTAAACAGTGGATAAGAGGTTATGCTGATTCTCTCCGGTACATCAGCAACGGTGGCTCGGTTTCAGAAACCTGGTACACTGCCTAACCAGAAACCCTGGCATGTGCCATCTGAAGCTTATAGGGATTTAATGGTGAATATCGTCACATTGGTGGTTACTGTCTATTGGGGTTACCATTGAAAACTTCAGACATGCTTAGAAGTGACAAGTCATGTCACACTGCCTACTAAACCCTATAGATGTTAACCAACCACTTCATCACACACACACGTACCCACACACAGACACACACATGGACTCAGACAGAGACACACACACAGACAGAAATTACCACCAACCCATATGTTTGTCCCCTTCTTGTCTTTCTTGGGTGCAGCACGGGATGGGGAGCAATGCTATGGATTGGGTGGGCTGAGGGACTGTTGTTCACGTGTTGACACACTCTAATATGTTGACAAATGTGTGCTTCAGCAGCCAGTCAACAACTCTTTAATATATGGCAGCAACCTGTCCGGTTTGCGGGAAGGCAGAGGGGAGACAGAGGGGAGGCGGAGGGGAGGCGGAGGGGAGGCGTAGGGGAGGCGGAGGCAGCCGTGTGGAGCGCGACGGAGGGGTGTAAGCGCTTTAGCAGACAGGTAGACGAGAACACGCCGTCATTCTGAAACATGGCCGTTGCAGCCAGAGGCAGTAAATTTACCAGCGCCGGCATTTCAGCACCGGCTACAGAATGAGCAGACACCTGCAGGCAGCCTGACTGCAATATACTGCGGCACTGCAGGGTGGGGTGGATACTAGATACACTTTGCACACACACAAGTATATATAACATATAGTAAACACATAAATGGAGTGCAAGGAAAAATGAAATCACACCATGCGTACAAGAGGTACATATTACGATGGAGCTACAGCTAATGTTCAAACACTCATACATCTGTCCCCACCCACACGCACTCACATAAACAGGCTCACACACACACACACACACACACATACATACACATACTCAAATCAAATTCAATCAAATATTACTTGTCACATGCTTCGTAAACAACAGGTGTAGACTTTAACAGTGAAATGCTTATTTACAGGCCTTTCCCCACAATGCATGGAGAAGGAAAATAGAGAAATTATAAAAGTAATAATAAATACACAATGAGCAGTGGCGATTTTAGCATGTAATTCTTGGTGGGGAAAACTCAACAAAAAAGTGTTTATGCATGCCAGCAAAGCCACAACACAACATTAAACAATACATTAATGGCACTATAACGGTGACAAATGGTGCCCACAATCAGTTAGGGCCTACATAAAGCTGTCCCAACAGCAGAGCTTTATTTTCAACTCCATGGAGTGAATCCTTACCACCGTTACACCTGGCTATCAGCGTAGCCTTGTCTGGTAGCGAAACAGTTCATTCAGCCTTGTTTACTGCCTTCAAAAATGTTTTTGCTGATATGGCTGACTTGCTTAAACATGTGGTTTCTACTGACAATAGAGATGTACAAAGTATGGCATAAGGAAACAATGAGCAGATAAGAGGCAATTCGTAATTTCGATTAAGACATTAATGATCGAGCTAAGACAGACATAGTCAAAATAAACATTTGTTCAGCACTTTTGAAATGTACAATGGACAGAATTCAGAACATGGGCTGTTCTTACATTATTCTCCCTGTACACAAGTCAGAACCATAGGATAAAAAAGGGGGCATAAAAGCAGACAATGAAAGGTCTTAAAATCACCTTTCTCTAAAACAGGCTATAGGCTACCTGTGCATCACCAAGTCAAAACAGTAGGCCAAGTTATGAGGGGGAAAGGGACCGAATTCTTAGGGTGAGGCACATAGGCTACTAACAGCTTACTACACAACATACACTTAGTATTACTTTCTTAGCTACTGTATACATAGCTCCCTGGCATATTACACCATTTATGCAGCAGCATACAAGACATTTTGGACTCACTTGAACAGGAAGGTGGTGCGACGGTCCTTCTTGTGGGCAAATTTTGTCATCAAAGTCTGACATTCTCTGGATTTATGGTGCTTTCAAGACAACTGGGAACTCGGAAGGTTGAATCATGATGACAGTGATCTTCAGGTCAGAGCTCTAGAAAGAGGCCCAAGTTCCCGACTTGGAATTCCGAGTTGGATGAGCGCTCAAAACATATTTTCCTAGAACGGAGAGTACCCAGTTGTCTTGAACTCATTGAAGTCTGAGATTTCCCCGTTCCGAGTTTCCAGTTGTTTTGAACGCGGCAGAAGTCATGCTGGAATGACAGCATGGCCAATGTATTCAACCTTTTCTGGCCCATTGTGTTGCATGTGAATGTTTTCCATTTTAAACTTGGAAAAGAGACCCTTAAACCCAGACTTGGACCACACACCCTCTCCACCGAATAGAAGACAGGGGAAGCAAAATAGTGATTGCTTTGCAACGCTGGCAGTTAACAACTGATTCCTTCCAAACCACTCATTGTTGAATTTGCGATTTCCAACTTGTTGTGTAATGTTTATGTCCAACGGCCGATAAGCACCGATACGTTATATCTATAATTTCTCTTTATATATCAAGGATTGAAAAGGATTTTCCAGTAGATTGTCGATGTGATTCATGATGATGGCATGTCTAGCTTGCTTGTTAAGATTTGTATAGGTATGATCAGTCCAATCAAAGCTACGATAGGTATAACATGGTTTTACCTCATTTTATCTGTGGCTAATGACCTTGAGCCTTTTTGGATGGGCACTTCTAATGTAAATCCATGGCAGCACCCATGGGGCTTGAACTGCCTAGCTCTCCCTGTAGATTCTGCAGCGACGTAGTGTCCCCGTTAGAGAATATTACCAACGCGCTGGCTGGCCTTCTACCACAGCCTCCTGATGGGGAAGAGGCGTTGTCAAGACTGTGTTGGTGTGTGAGGACCATGATAGATCCTTAGTGGTGTGGACACCGTATACGACGCTCTGTCGCTTCATTTGTGTAGAGTGTGTAGCAGGCTTAACTGTGCTCCTGTGTATTGACTGCAGCAGAGGAGCTCAGAGGGGAAGGAGAGGAGGGGTATGAGGAGAGAGGGATGGGACTAAAGGCTGCAACATCTGGGAACCATCAAGCCCAAAGAACCTTAGATCCTGAGATTCCAGTGTCTGACCCCTCTCCTCTCCCTCCCCTCTACTCTCCTCCCCCTCGTCATTACTCAACCCCTCTACCACCACCTTTTCTCCCCATCTGTCTCCCTCACTCTCTCCTTTCCTCCTCCTCTTCCTCTCCTCCCCTCGCCCCGTCTGCCCATCATTTCCATGTCTCTCCAGCAGTCTGCCTAATCCAAACTGATTGTCTAACTGCTTTAAAAACATACTCCCCTCTTCTCTCTTCTCCCTCCTCTCTCCCTTTCCGTCCAGCATTTATCCCCAGGAACAGTCACTTTCTTTCATGGAGGAGAGGAGGAGCTGGTGTCAGTCTGGCCCAGGTTAGAAGGTTACTGCCGCGTGGAGACGTTTCAGCAGGAGTGAGCTAGGCAGGCCCCAAAGCACTTTGGCAGACCCACATTTAACATTAGAGGCACAGACCTTCAACATTACACCTCACAACCCCCTCCTCTCCCCACTTCTCCTCTCCTCTCCATACTTCTTCCCACTTCTCCTCTCCTCTCCATACTTCTCCTCACCTCTCCCCACCTCTCCCCACTTCTCCTCTCCTCTCCATACTTCTCCCCACCTCTCCTCTCCTCTCCATACTTCTCCTCACCTCTCCCCACTTCTCCTCTCCTCTCCATACTTCTCCCCACTTCTCCTCTCCTCTCCATACTTCTCCTCTCTTCTCCATACTTCTCCCCACCTCTTCCCACTTCTCCTCTCCTCTCCATACTTCTCCCCACCTCTCCCCACTTCTCCTCTCCTCTCCATACTTCTCCCCACCTCTCCCCACTTCTCCTCTCCTCTCCATACTTCTCCCCACCTCTCCCCACTTCTCCTCTCCTCTCCATACTTCTCCCCACTTCTCCTCTCCTCTCCCCACTTCTCCTCTCCTCTCCCCACTTCTCCTCTCCTCTCCATACTTCTCCCCACTTCTCCTCACCTCTCCCCACCTCTCCCCACTTCTCCTCTCCTCTCCATTCTTCTCCCCACCTCTCCCCACCTCTCCCCACTTCTCCTCTCCTCTCCATACTTCTCCTCACCTCTCCCCACCTCTCTCCACTTCTCCTCACCTCTCCATACTTCTCCCCACCTCTCCCCACTTCTACTCTCCTCTCTATACTTCTCCCCACCCCTCTCCACCTCTCCCCACTTCTCCTCTCCTCTCCATACTTCTCCCCACCTCTCCCCACTTCTCTCCACCTCTCCCAACCTCTCCCCACTTCTCCCCACCTTTCCATGCTTCTCCCCACCTCTCCCCACCTCTCCGTACTTCTCCTCACTTCTCTCCACCTCCCCACCTCTCCATACTTCTCCCCACCTCTCCCCACCTCTCCGCACTTCTCCACTCCTCTCCCCACCTCTCCCCACCTCTCCCCACTTCTCCACTCCTCTCCCAACCTCCCCCTCCTCTCTCCACCTCTCCCCACTTCTCCCCTCCTCTCCCCACCTTTCCCCTCCTCTCCCCACCTCTCCCCTCCTCACACGAGAGCTGTGCTGGAATGGCCACAGCTGGACACAGTAGACACGCTGTGTGTGGGGCTTCAGCCCCATTGTCCCAGTAGCATTGTCCAAGGCTGACACCCCATCCCCAGAGGCAGGGGGAGGAGCAGGAGAAGCCTGGGGGAGCATAGGGGGAGTAGGTGGGGGGCACAGTAGGGGGTCAGGGGGTTGTGGGGTTATCCCAGTGGAGACCCGGACCCTGCCAGGCCCCCCACTGTACTGCCTCTCTACATCAGAGGCTGCCCCCCCCCCCCCCCCCCCCCCCAATTGCCTGCAGTACTCCTGGTTATTATGTTTTGTTTAGAAGGAAGCCCCGTCCCTGTTTACCATAATTGAATTAAGAAGATTAACATGGTCCCAGACTCCCAGTGTTGCTCACATCTGTGTTTTCTGCTATTCTCTCTCCCTCACTCTCTCTCTGTGTCTGTGTGTCTATGAGGCTCGGCTGTCCTATTCTCTCTCCCTCACTCTCTCTCTGTGTCTGTGTGTCTATGAGGCTCGGCTGTCCTATTCTCTCTCCCTCACTCTATCTCTGTGTCTGTGTGTCTATGAGGCTCGGCTGTCCTATTCTCTCTCCCTCACTCTCTCTCTGTGTCTGTGTGTCTATGAGGCTCGGCTGTCCTATTCTCTCTCCCTCACTCTCTCTCTCTGTGTCTGTGTGTCTATGAGGCTCGGCTGTCCTATTCTCTCTCCCTCACTCTCTCTCTCTGTGTCTGTGTGTCTATGAGGCTCGGCTGTCCTATTCTCTCTCCCTCACTCTCTCTCTGTGTCTGTGTGTCTATGAGGCTCGGCTGTCCTATTCTCTCTCCCTCACTCTCTCTCTGTGTCTGTGTGTCTATGAGGCTCGGCTGTCCTATTCTCTCTCCCTCACTCTCTCTCTGTGTCTGTGTGTCTATGAGGCTCGGCTGTCCTATTCTCTCTCCCTCACTCTCTCTCTGTGTCTGTGTGTCTATGAGGCTCGGCTGTCCTATTCTCTCTCCCTCACTCTCTCTCTCTGTGTCTGTGTGTCTATGAGGCTCGGCTGTCCTATTCTCTCTCCCTCACTCTCTCTCTGTGTCTGTGTGTCTATGAGGCTCGGCTGTCCTATTCTCTCTCCCTCACTCTCTCTCTCTGTGTCTGTGTGTCTATGAGGCTCGGCTGTCCTATTCTCTCTCCCTCACTCTCTCTCTGTGTCTGTGTGTCTATGAGGCTCGGCTGTCCTATTCTCTCTCCCTCACTCTCTCTCTCTGTGTCTGTGTGTCTATGAGGCTCGGCTGTCCTATTCTCTCTCCCTCACTCTCTCTCTGTGTCTGTGTGTCTATGAGGCTCGGCTGTCCTATTCTCTCTCCCTCACTCTATCTCTGTGTCTGTGTGTCTATGAGGCTCGGCTGTCCTATTCTCTCTCCCTCACTCTCTCTCTGTGTCTGTGTGTCTATGAGGCTCGGCTGTCCTAGTCTCTCTCCCTCACTCTCTCTCTCTGTGTCTGTGTGTCTATGAGGCTCGGCTGTCCTATTCTCTCTCCCTCACTCTCTCTCTGTGTCCTGTGTGTCTATGAGGCTCGGCTGTCCTATTCTCTCTCCCTCACTCTCTCTCTGTGTCTGTGTGTCTATGAGGCTCGGCTGTCCTATTCTCTCTCCCTCACTCTCTCTCTGTGTCTGTGTGTCTATGAGGCTCGGCTGTCCTATTCTCTCTCCCTCACTCTCTCTCTGTGTCTGTGTGTCTATGAGGCTCGGCTGTCCTATTCTCTCTCCCTCACTCTCTCTCTGTGTCTGTGTGTCTATGAGGCTCGGCTGTCCTATTCTCTCTCCCTCACTCTCTCTCTGTGTCTGTGTGTCTATGAGGCTCGGCTGTCCTATTCTCTCTCCCTCACTCTCTCTCTGTGTCTGTGTGTCTATGAGGCTCGGCTGTCCTATTCTCTCTCCCTCACTCTCTCTCTGTGTCTGTGTGTCTATGAGGCTCGGCTGTCCTATTCTCTCTCCCTCACTCTCTCTCTGTGTCTGTGTGTCTATGAGGCTCGGCTGTCCTATTCTCTCTCCCTCACTCTCTCTCTGTGTCTGTGTGTCTATGAGGCTCGGCTGTCCTATTCTCTCTCCCTCACTCTCTCTCTGTGTCTGTGTGTCTATGAGGCTCGGCTGTCCTATTCTCTCTCCCTCACTCTCTCTCTGTGTCTGTGTGTCTATGAGGCTCGGCTGTCCTATTCTCTCTCCCTCACTCTCTCTCTGTGTCTGTGTGTCTATGAGGCTCGGCTGTCCTATTCTCTCTCCCTCACTCTCTCTCTGTGTCTGTGTGTCTATGAGGCTCGGCTGTCCTATTCTCTCTCCCTCACTCTCTCTCTGTGTCTGTGTGTCTATGAGGCTCGGCTGTCCTATTCTCTCTCCCTCACTCTCTCTCTGTGTCTGTGTGTCTATGAGGCTCGGCTGTCCTATTCTCTCTCCCTCACTCTCTCTCTGTGTCTGTGTGTCTATGAGGCTCGGCTGTCCTATTCTCTCTCCCTCACTCTCTCTCTGTGTCTGTGTGTCTATGAGGCTCGGCTGTCCTATTCTCTCTCCCTCACTCTCTCTCTGTGTCTGTGTGTCTATGAGGCTCGGCTGTCCTATTCTCTCTCCCTCACTCTATCTCTGTGTCTGTGTGTCTATGAGGCTCGGCTGTCCTATTCTCTCTCCCTCACTCTCTCTCTGTGTCTGTGTGTCTATGAGGCTCGGCTGTCCTATTCTCTCTCCCTCACTCTATCTCTGTGTCTGTGTGTCTATGAGGCTCGGCTGTCCTATTCTCTCTCCCTCACTCTCTCTCTGTGTCTGTGTGTCTATGAGGCTCGGCTGGCCTATTCTCTCTCCCTCACTCTCTCTCTGTGTCTGTGTGTCTATGAGGCTCGGCTGTCCTATTCTCTCTCCCTCACTCTCTCTCTGTGTCTGTGTGTCTATGAGGCTCGGCTGTCCTATTCTCTCTCCCTCACTCTCTCTCTGTGTCTGTGTGTCTATGAGGCTCGGCTGTCCTATTCTCTCTCCCTCACTCTCTCTCTGTGTCTGTGTGTCTATGAGGCTCGGCTGTCCTATTCTCTCTCCCTCACTCTCTCTCTGTGTCTGTGTGTCTATGAGGCTCGGCTGTCCTATTCTCTCTCCCTCACTCTCTCTCTGTGTCTGTGTGTCTATGAGGCTCGGCTGTCCTATTCTCTCTCCCTCACTCTATCTCTGTGTCTGTGTGTCTATGAGGCTCGGCTGTCCTATTCTCTCTCCCTCACTCTATCTCTGTGTCTGTGTGTCTATGAGGCTCGGCTGTCCTATTCTCTCTCCCTCACTCTCTCTCTCTGTGTCTGTGTGTCTATGAGGCTCGGCTGTCCTATTCTCTCTCCCTCACTCTCTCTCTGTGTCTGTGTGTCTATGAGGCTCGGCTGTCCTATTCTCTCTCCCTCACTCTCTCTCTGTGTCTGTGTGTCTATGAGGCTCGGCTGTCCTATTCTCTCTCCCTCACTCTCTCTCTGTGTCTGTGTGTCTATGAGGCTCGGCTGTCCTATTCTCTCTCCCTCACTCTCTCTCTGTGTCTGTGTGTCTATGAGGCTCGGCTGTCCTATTCTCTCTCCCTCACTCTATCTCTGTGTCTGTGTGTCTATGAGGCTCGGCTGTCCTATTCTCTCTCCCTCACTCTCTCTCTGTGTCTGTGTGTCTATGAGGCTCGGCTGTCCTATTCTCTCTCCCTCACTCTCTCTCTGTGTCTGTGTGTCTATGAGGCTCGGCTGTCCTATTCTCTCTCCCTCACTCTCTCTCTGTGTCTGTGTGTCTATGAGGCTCGGCTGTCCTATTCTCTCTCCCTCACTCTCTCTCTGTGTCTGTGTGTCTATGAGGCTCGGCTGTCCTATTCTCTCTCCCTCACTCTATCTCTGTGTCTGTGTGTCTATGAGGCTCGGCTGTCCTATTCTCTCTCCCTCACTCTCTCTCTGTGTCTGTGTGTCTATGAGGCTCGGCTGTCCTATTCTCTCTCCCTCACTCTATCTCTGTGTCTGTGTGTCTATGAGGCTCGGCTGTCCTATTCTCTCTCCCTCACTCTCTCTCTGTGTCTGTGTGTCTATGAGGCTCGGCTGTCCTATTCTCTCTCCCTCACTCTATCTCTGTGTCTGTGTGTCTATGAGGCTCGGCTGTCCTATTCTCTCTCCCTCACTCTCTCTCTGTGTCTGTGTGTCTATGAGGCTCGGCTGGCCTATTCTCTCTCCCTCACTCTCTCTCTGTGTCTGTGTGTCTATGAGGCTCGGCTGTCCTATTCTCTCTCCCTCACTCTCTCTCTGTGTCTGTGTGTCTATGAGGCTCGGCTGTCCTATTCTCTCTCCCTCACTCTCTCTCTGTGTCTGTGTGTCTATGAGGCTCGGCTGTCCTATTCTCTCTCCCTCACTCTCTCTCTCTGTGTCTGTGTGTCTATGAGGCTCGGCTGTCCTGAAGATCACAGCTTTCATGTTTCCTTTTAAGTTAACGTAAGCCTAAGTGGTGATTATATACCATGGACCTTAGATATATACAAAAGGGAAATCACAAAATGTTTGTAGCCTACTATAAGAAGCATATTTTAAACTGGATGGTATTATTTGGTTTTTATCTCAATAAATCCCTATAGGTTTTACACTATATATGCTTTTCCCATGAAAGCTCTAAGGAACCTGTAATGGCTGGCATTGTGTCAGTTTGAGCTGGTGTGCTGATTTTACATGTCCACCAGACACACAGAGACACACAGGCCTTTAGTGAAGCAGCACTCCCAATTGGATTGTGACTGGAGGTCAGTAGAGCTGTGGCCTTGAGATCACAGTGTGGATTAATTGTTGACACACTCCTAGTCCAAACATAACCCTCCAGCCCACCCTGAGAGCACGCGCACGCACACACACACACACACACACACACACACACACACACACACACACACACACACACACACACACACACACACACACACACACACACACACACACACACACACACACACACACACACACACCCCGCACTATACGAGGTCCTGACAGATGCTTTGATTTATGTCTAGCCTCCACCAAAAAAAGGGAACAAAATCAATTGGCTATTACTGCACTTAGACACGTGGCTGGTCCACCTGGGAGTGGTGTGTTGAAAATAACTCCATACACTCTGTCCCACAGGAAAGACAAACACCACCGGGAGACCCATCCCTATACACTTACTCACTCACTCTCCACGCACACACACTCATACAGCCGACCTTCACACTGTCACAGACACTGACTCCTCAAGAGGCCCATCAAACCACTCATCTGTGTGTAAACTCTGTTAAAACTACAGGAGCACTGTGGGTATAATCACTATGCCTCTCTGGACCTGCATTCACAGCCCCCCCCCCCCCCCCCCCCCCGGCCGACCAGGGTGACTTTCAAAGAGAATGCCCAGCTTGTCTGTGTTGCTCTCTCTTTGCAGAACATCAGCTGAATGTTTGCGCAAACAAATACACCTATTATCCCCTTCCAAGCCCCCACCTCTGCCGCAGCCCTTCACCTTCTCCTGACCCTCGTCCCCATACTCAGAATCATCCCTCTGTATTTTGGTCTCTTTATTCCCCATGGAAGCTATCCCTGGCATGTGCCATGCTAGCACTGGAGGGGTGTTTTATGAGCAGGCTTTGCAGGGGGTATTTTGGTCCTGCTTGGAAAATCGGTGCATGTTTCGGAGGGACGCCGGGGGATCAGAGTGGCCCGGTGGTGGAGTTAGAGTGGTGTTAGAGTGGTAGGTCAGGTGCTTTCACGATGTGAAGTGGGTCAAGTTTAGGAGAGAATGACAGATAATTGCAATTAAGGACTGTTAACAAGGGAGAGAGAGAGAGAGAGAGACAGAGAGACAGAGAGAGAGAGAGAGAGAGAAGGAGAGAGAAAGAGAGAAAGAAAGAGAGAGAGAGAATGAGAGAGAGCGAGACAGAGAGACAGAAAGAGAGAGAGACAGAGAGACAGACAGAGAGAGAGAGAGAGAGAGACAGAGACAGAGAGAGAGAGAGAGAAGGAGAGAGAGAGAGACAGAGAGACAGAGAGAGAGAGAGAGAGAGAGAGAGAGCAATTGTCCAGGAGAACAGTACAACACCTCTTCTCTTTCCCCTTATAGGGGCGTGTCAAAGAGAGTGCAGTTGTCAGTGGTAAAATGGGTCACATTGCATCACCCTCTCCCCCCTCCCCGTCCATCCCTCTCCAGCCCAGGAATCATGTCTGACCCAACAACTGTGTGGCTGCCAACTGGAACGTGGGCCAGGGTCACTGCCGTCCGGGTCCGGGGCCGACCGGGCTCCTAGGGGCTATTCTGGGAACAGGAGCTCATCGCTACGCTAACCCAACACTGGCGTCTTGTGACTGTAGTTTAAATATGGCTCTGTGAGGTCACTCACGCACGCCTGCACGCACACACACTCTGACAAACCACACATGCTGCCTCACTGGGAGCTGAAGCTACAGCATAGTGCTGGAAGAGGAAAGGCTACGTAATGCAGCTCCCATAGATATACTGACACAGACATGACATGGTCCTTCGTCCTCTAAGATCATTCAGGGTAGAATCATCATCATCATCATCAACAGGCAATCATTGTGTGGTATGCATTATGGTAATAGAAATGGTCCTCATTAGTTTGATAATTAGAGTGATAGTAACATGCTCTGGTCATCATAGGGTAGATGGTGCTGATATTGTGTCTAAATAAAGAAAAAAAACATCCAACACACACTTTGCCTTGGCAGCAGCTAATGGGGATCCATAATAAATACAATACTTTGAGAGGTGAAAATCAGTGTGGATGTCTCCAGCCCACTGACCCCACACTGTAATCACTAGGAATGTAGCATTATCTTTAGTGAGCTAGCCCCAGTGAGTCCTCTTTAATGGTCTGGGTCTTAATGCTTTAACACCAGACCAGCCGCCCTCGGGGACCACAGAGCTTACTGAAAGAGAAGGAGCTTATACGATTGAACAGGAGAGAAAGGCAGTGTTGTCCAGTACAGCCACACCATACAGGCCACATCACTTCACAGCCAGCTGGGGTGTATTTAATGGAGCCAAACGGCCGCAAACGGGCCGAAACGGAGTGGGACTAAGCTAAACTTGTCCAATAAGAAAGACACATTTTTGTTGCAAAACACTTTGCTACCGTTTGGTATGGTGTGCATTAATGAACACACCACTGCTCTGTTCTTTTCTGTTCTGCCACTTAGTGTCCTGCCAGTCATGAGGATGTGTTAACTAAGCCTGGCACTTCTCCTTCAGTCCTACGCCCCTCCTTCTCTGTCTGCTGTCTGCCCCTAACCCTTCTGGGTGTTTCAGCTGAGAGAGTGGAGGTGGGCAGCGAGGCCAGTGTTCCTTCCCCTCCCACCCTACATGTGATGGAGAGGCCTCTCGCTGCTAAATCAGTCGCTGGCATTCTCTGTATTTTTTGTTGTTGAAAGGGGCTATTAAAGCCCGGCTGTGTTAATGCAGCCACCCATTAAAAATCCCCCATGGAGCTGAGTAAAGGAGAAACACACACACACATACAGTGCCTTCAGAAAGTATTCAGACCCCTTGACTTTTCCCACATTTTGTTACGTTACAGCCTTATTCTATAATGGGTAAAATATATTTTTTTCCTCATCAATCTACACACAATAACCCATAATGACAAAGCGAAAACAGGTTTTTAGGAATTGGTACTAATTTATTCAAATTAAAAAACAGAAATACCATATTTAGATAAGTATTCATACCCTTTGCTATGACACTCGAAATTGAGCTCAGGTGCATCCCGTTTCAATTGATCATCCTTGAGATGTTTCTACAACTTGATTGGAGTCCACCTGTGGTAAATTCTATTGATTGGACATGATTTGGAAAGGCTCACACCTGTCTATATAAGGTCCCACAGTTGACAGTGCATGTCAGAGCAAAAACCAAGCCATGAGGTTGAAGGAATTGTCCGTAGAGCTCCGAGACAGGATTGTATCGAGGCACAGATCTGGGGAAGGGTACCAACACATTTCTGCAGCATTGAAGGTCCCAAAGAACACAGTGGCATCCATCATTCTTAAACGGAAGACGTTTGGAACCACCAAGAATCTCAAAATGAGCAATTGGGGGAGAAGGGCCTTGATCAGGGAGCTGACCAAGAACCCGATGGTCACTCTGACAGAGCTCCAGAGTTCCTCAGCGGAGATGAGAGAACCTTCCAGAAGGACAACCATCTCCACTAATCAGGCCTTTATGGTAGAGTGGCCAGATGGAAGCCACTCCTCAGTAAAAGGCAAATGACAGCCCGCTTGGAGTTTGCCAAAAGGCACCTATAGACTCTCAGACAATGAGAAACAAGATTCTCTAGTCTGATGAATCCAAGATCGAACACATTGGCCTGAATGCCAAGCGTCCCGTCTGGAGGAAACCTGGCACCATCCCTACAGTGAAGCAAGGTGGTGACAGCATCATGCTGTGGAAATGTTTTTCAGCAGCAGGGACTGAGGTACTAGTCAGGATCGAGGGAAAGATTAACGGAGCAAAGTACAGAGAGATCCTTGATGAAAACCTGCTCCAGAGTGCTCAGGACCTTAGACTGGGGCGAAGGTTCACCTTCCAGCAGGACAACGACCCTAAGCACACAGCCAAGACAACACAGGAGTGGCATTGGGACAAGTCTCTGAATGTCCTTGCATGGCCCAGCCAGAGCCTGGACTTGAACCCAATCAAACATCTCTGAAGAGACCTGAAAATAGCTGTGCAGCGACACCTCCCATCCAACCTGCCAGATCTTGAGAGGATCTGCAGAGAAGAATGGGAGAAACTCCCCAAATACAGGTGTATCAATCTTGTAGCGTCATACCCAAGAAGACTCGAGGCTGTATCGCTACCAAAGGTGCTTCAACAAAGTACTGAGTAAAAGGTCTGAATACTTATGTAAATGTGATATTTCAGTAATTAATTTTGTATAAATTCGCAAGAATTTCTAAGAACCTGACTTTTCTTTGTCATTATGGAGTATTGTGTGTAGATTGATGAGGGAAAAAAACTGTTTAATCCATTTTAGAACAAGGTTGTACTGTAACAATGTGGAAAAAGTCAAGGGGTCTGAATACTTTCTGAATGCTCTGTACATACATATAACGTCAGACACACACACAGTGTCAGTCCCACAAGCTCCTTTGCACAAACATAATGCTTCTATAAAATGTAAAAACAACATAGTGTACATATTTTGCGAGTCACAAACAAAAGTTTGTGTATATATTTCTAACCTTTATACACACAGTATCACTGCTCACCCAACCCATACTGAACATTCAGAGAAGCATATAAACAAAGAACCAACACAGAAGCACACACACATACTTAACACACACACACTCACTCAGCCTCTATATTTCATACACACTCTCTCTCTTGCACACCCACACACACCTATTGTGACACTCTGGAGCAGAATGCGATGTCCCCCAGATAGCCTGGCATCTCTGTGCTCACGTGAGCTTGAGGGTGATACTATGGGGTTGGGACTGAGCTGGGCTGTCATCTCTCTCTGGCAATGCAAGCAGGACTTTTATAGGCATGTTTACGAGAAGGCAGTCCTCCCCTGGCCTGACCGGAGACACAGTAGAGAGAGAGAGAGAGAGAGAGATTGCGAGAGAGAGAGAGAGAGAGAGAGAGAGAGAGAGAGAGAGAGACAGAGACAGAGAGAGAGACAGCGAGAGAGAGAGAGAGAGAGGGGGGGGGGGGGGGGGGGGGGCTGGGCAGGGCAGGGTGGAGCAGAGATCGATGTCAGCCCTTACGGCTGGCGCGCTGCTCCTCTCAGACAGCCTGGTCAGGACTTCTGGGTCATCCTCTGGGCCTCTCTGGTCTCAGATCAGATCTGGCCTCTCTGGTCTCTACCTGCTGGGAGAAACAACTGTGAACACGGCTCTTCTGTGAATGGTGGAGCTGACAACATATAGTCCTACCTGGGTTGTAGAGTGGTTGCCTGCTGGTCAAAACAGACCATATACAAAAGTCTATCATAATAAGTAGTCACAGACTTACTACTTTACTGTAACACGGCACACTATACAACCTATTCAAATTAGTTTGAAAGGACATATGGGGAAAGGTCATGACCCTACGGGCCGGAGGAATCATTAGGTCCTCATAAAGGGCCCTCCACTCAATAGTTCTGGATCCACATGTAGCCAATACACCTGATTAATTAGTCAAGCAATCAATTGGCTGTACTTTCCAGTCACTGAGATTTTCCTCTAGTAGCAGCAATTACTAGGTGCTCACACAAACACACACATGCAGAAACACACACACACACACACACACACACACACACACACACACACACACACACACACACACACACACACACACACACACACACACACACACACACACACACACACACACACACACACAAACACACATACGCAGAAACACACACACACACAAACACACACAAACACACAGAAACACACACACACACACAAACACACAAACGCAGAAACACACACACACACAAACACACACACGCAGAAACACACACACACACACACAGAAAAACTCCTTCACTTTCTCTAACACAAACAAAATTATAATAGGATACAAATACAAACAAAAACATCTTGAATTAGGGATAAGATGCATGCACAGAGCGGAGGGAGAAAAAAGAGCAAGAATATTTAAGAATATTCTCCCCTTCAAAGCGGTGAGTGTGTGTGTGCTGGCTGGCTGTCAGTCAGGAGAGGGAGGTGCCATTTGAAGGATCAGTCATCCCTGACAGTGCTGTCATGGAGAGGCTTAATTAGCCAGGATTACTTCCTCACTTAATGAAGCATGCGCTCCTCCTCTCTGCCTGAATAACACTCTATCTCTCGTTTTTGCCTTTTCTCTCTCGCCCTCTGTCTCCTCCCCTCTCCATCACCCTCTCTCTTACTCACTCTCTCCAGCTCAATTCCCTCTGTTTTTCACTCTCTCTCCAGCTCAATTCCCTTTCAAGGCAGCTCAATTCCCTCTCTGTTGTGACTGCTCTGCTCTCACTACCTATCGTAGAGATACTGTCACTTCCAGTGGCCCGAGAGAGTGCATCTGCATCCTCACTCTCTCTCCTCGTCTTTCTCTGTGTCTTATTGAGAAATAACGAACCTTCATCTAGAATGCTAGACTGACAGATTGGTTCAGTGAATGACTGACTAACTGACCGGCTGACTAACTGACCGACTGACAGATTGATTGACTGGCTATGGGTTCAACGTGTGTAAAAACATTTTTTCCATCATTGAAACATGAAGCAGTGTCCAGGACAAGACATTTGGGACAGAGTCCACATAAAGAAAGGTTCCTTGAAAAGACGGGGAAATAAAAGCTAAGGAGAGTGACAGCAGGGTGACGTAGGTGATGGTGCAAGGAGAGGAGAGGAGAGGAGAGGAGAGGAGAGGAGAGGAGAGGAGAGGAGAGGAGAGGAGAGGAGAGGAGAGGAGAGGAGAGGAGAGGAGAGGAGAGGAGAGGAGAGGAGAGGAGGGCTCTGAGGAGCGAGTAGGGAGGGTAATTTGCCGCCACAGCGAACACAATGTCCCCTCCACGCCTGTGGGCCATGTGAAGACTGCTCCTTCAATTACACTTCACACTGGTCAGAGGGAGGGAGGGAGTCATTTATGTAACTAATATCAAACATACAGAATCTTCCCACTTCTTGTTGCTACTGTCCTGTAAAGTTCCTTATTTTTTAAAGATTAAAAAACCAACAGTGCTTTTGTATAGTCCCTAACCCTAACATGCCAGGTGGTCTTAAGGTACAGCGCCTCATGGCGAGTAAGATATCCACTCTACATAGGGCAGGCTAGCATGCACAGAGGGACCACTACCACATTGCTCTCATCGTTCTAGATGAAGTGATAGAGGGAGCGTTGCTAACAGATATATGAACAGAGCAGTGTGGGTGAGTGAGGGTGACAGAACGCTATGTTCTAATACAGGCCACAGTCAAGATGGAAGCCGAGCCGCCTTCATCCCTCCTCAAACCATCCACTCTGAAACATGCCCGCCAGGCATGGGCAGGCTGGCTGCTGGAGAGGCGGATGGAGAAGAGGGGGATGAGGGGGAAGGCAGGGGGAGGGGTGGGGGTGTCCGTATCAATCCGTCACGGGCTGACAGCTGCCTCCCGCTCCCTCCCGCTCCCTCCCGCCGCGGCCACGGGCAACTGACCAGAACCAGGCCAGAGCTGCCTGCCTGCTTTGCCCAGCTGTGTGTGTGTGTGTGTGTGTGTGTGTGTGTGTGTGTGTGTGTGGTGTGTGTGTGTGTGTGTGTGTGTGTGTGTGTGTGTGTGTGTGTGTGTGTGGTGTGGGAGTATGTGTGTGTGTAAATTCCCTCCCCCTTCTACCTATCTCTCTGCTCTTTCTCTCTTCTCCATCCCGTAGTACTCATATCCTCCTCTCCATCTCCCTCTCTACCTGCCCAGCCTGCTCATGACATCTAACAAATCAATCAATCATCCTCAGAGAGCTGGCATGAGAGCTCTGCATTTATCTAGCGCACACCCTGAATGTCATACTTGCAGTGAAGTATTTTTATTTAATCTGACCTTCAAACACATCCACTTCTGCCTTCTGCTAGTGCCTCAGGTACGTGTGCAACATAACAGAGTCTTCGCTGAGACAGGAGAAACAAAGGAAACATCTCCTGTCTCCTACACCCTCTCCATCCTCACTGTCTCCTACACCCTCTCCATCCTCACTGTCTCCTACACCCTCTCCATCCTCACTGTCTCCTACACCTTCTCCATCCTCACTGTCTCCTACACCCTCTCCATCCTCACTGTCTCCTACACCCTCTCCATCCTCACTGTCTCCTACACCCTCTCCATCCTCACTGTCTCCTATACCCTCTCCATCCTCACTGTCTCCTACACACTCTCCATCCTCACTGTCTCCTACACCCTCTCCATCCTCACTGTCTCCTCCACCCTCAACAGCCTCACTGTCTCCTACACCCTCACCAGCCTCACTGTCTCCTACACCTTTACCAGCCCCACTGTCTCCTACACCCTCTCCATCCTCACTGTCTCCTACACCCTCTCCATCCTCACTGTCTCCTACACCTTCTCCATCCTCACTGTCTCCTACACCCTCTCCATCCTCACTGTCTCCTACACCCTCTCCATCCTCACTGTCTCCTACACCCTCTCCATCCTCACTGTCTCCTACACCCTCTCCATCCTCACTGTCTCCTACACCCTCTCCATCCTCACTGTCTCCTACACCTTCTCCATCCTCACTGTCTCCTACACCCTCTCCATCCTCACTGTCTCCTACACCCTCTCCATCCTCACTGTCTCCTACACCCTCTCCATCCTCACTGTCTCCTATACCCTCTCCATCCTCACTGTCTCCTACACTCTCTCCATCCTCACTGTCTCCTACACCCTCTCCATCCTCACTGTCTCCTACACCCTCTCCATCCTCACTGTCTCCTACACCTTCTCCATCCTCACTGTCTCCTACACCTTCTCCATCCTCACTGTCTCCTACACCCTCTCCATCCTCACTGTCTCCTACACCCTCTCCATCCTCACTGTCTCCTACACCCTCTCCATCCTCACTGTCTCCTACACCCTCTCCATCCTCACTGTCTCCTACACCCTCTCCATCCTCACTGTCTCCTACACCCTCTCCATCCTCACTGTCTCCTACACCCTCTCCATCCTCACTGTCTCCTACACCCTCTCCATCCTCACTGTCTCCTCCACCCTCACCAGCCTCACTGTCTCCTACACCCTCACCAGCCTCACTGTCTCCTACACCTTTACCAGCCCCACTGTCTCCTACACCCTCTCCATCCTCACTGTCTCCTACACCCTCACCAGCCCCACTCCTACCTGCAGTCATGCTATTCCACACTACTGATACTCTCTCCTCCATGTCCTCCCAAAGTCAGATGAATAGTTTTATCTACACAATAATATCTTCACGTTATGCATTATAGAATGTTTTGTTTGATAATTGAGCTACTAATCATTGGAGGTGGAGATGCATTGATGAGCACATTTACCTTGCTGACTGTGTCGGCTACTTAATCCCTGTTTTACTGTCTGGTAGCAGCTGAAAGTGGTCAATCTACCATGCTCTCACAGTAACAATGTTAGGGTCTATGGTGTTGGAGTGTTTCTGCTCTCTACTCCGATTAACCCTCCACCACCACACACACAGAACACACACACACACGCACACGCACACACACACATACACACACAGAACACACACACACACACACGCATACGCACACACACACACACACACACACACACACACACACACACACACACACACACACACACACACACACACACACACACACACACACACACACACACACACACACACACACACACACACACACACACACACACAGTCCCTCCCGCCCCTTCACCCTACTTGGAATTTAGAAGGGCCCTATGTGCCTTTAGTCTGTTTTTTCGCCCCTTCTGTTCACCCCTCAACCTCCTCCACCCCCTCCTCTCCTCCTCCCCTGTTTCCCCTGCAGGCCTGGCCCCTCTCCCTGTGACGGGGTGTGGGGGTCTGGGTTCTGACAGTACCTCAGCAGGAGAGCACGGCCCTGATGGATGCCACAGATGGGCCTTTCCCTCGGAGCTCCCAGGCCCGGCGCAGTGTGAGCTTGGCGGGGTCAGAAGCCAGGCCTCCCCATGAAACGCGTGTTGTGACAGAAAACAAAAGAAGGGCCCCCCATTCCCCCCCCATCCCCCCCCCCATCCCCCCCCCCCCCCCCCGACCGAAAAAAAGCTGTGCCAGCCAGACACGGACGGGAGACATGGAAATGAAAGAGGGTGGGAGAAAGAGAGAGAGAGAGAAAGAGAGAGAGAGAGAGAGAGAGGGGAGCTGGGGGGGGGGGGGGGGGGGGTTAAAGGGGGATGGGGTCCAAAAAGGGGGTTAGTAGATTAAAAAAATAACACAAAAAGATGTTGGGGGACATTTCATGTGGGGCGTCAGATAGAGGGCTCTGTTCTGTTGAGGCTTTGTCCATGCTTTTTGTCTCTGGTGATTGTGGATCTGTCTCTGTGTGTGTGCATGCTTTTCATGTTAATGCACGTGAGTGTGTTTGTACCCTGTTTTTTTTATGTGTATGTGTATTTTCGTGTATTGTTGTGTTGTCTTATGCAGTTGTAGTTTCTCAGAGTGTCAGTTCAAAGTCCTCCCACATCCAAACAGATCCTCGACAGTGTTGTTTAATCTGTCCGTGTTGTGAATAGATGTTAGATAGATGTCCTGAGTGACATTGAGAGACAGACAAACTGTCTTTCTCTCCTCTAGACTGCTGCAGAGCACATAGACAGACCTTTGATGTTCCCAGGATCACTCCAATCATAATTATCCTCCTCTCGGGCAGCTCAGCAGCAATCCTCTGACTGGAGAAAACCATCCATCCAACTTTATGGACTTTCTCCACGAGGGTCAGCAGCCACTCAACATCAGTAGGGTTGACAATAACTTGGGTCAATATTCCAATCAGTTAATGATTTGAATTTGAATTGAGATTTACATTTTCTACTTTCCACTAGTTTTTCCACTAGTATGTATCTGTCGATACGAGGTAAATACCAGCTGAAACAGAACTGTAAAATAAGAATCACTGCTCTATGTACACATAAATCCCTCCCTCTTTCTCTCCATCCCCTCTTCTCTCTCTCTCCATCCCCCCTTCTCTCGCTCTCTCTCTCTCCTCATACAGAATATACAATATTGGAACAGTAAACATAAAACATTAAACTCTGGGGCATAGGAGGATTACATCGGAAATATATAACTCTCTCTCTCTCTCGCTCTCTCTCTCTCTCTCTCGGAGCTAAAAAGGTGTCAACAAGAGGTCTAAGACCGTGTTAGAGGTGATATGGACTTGCTCTGTATGTGTCTGTGTCTGAGTGTGGGGGTGGGATTTGTCGTGATTGTGTGTACGCTGTGTGTACACTGTGTGTGTGATTGTGTGTGTGTATGTGCCCCAGAGAGATGGGCGGGCTGAGGTTGTGTTGGCAGCAGTTTGTTTGTTTCCACCAATCTTGGCTGTCCCCCATAGAGGATTGCAGAGACTTAACCCACTAACCTTGAAAAGAGGTGCTTTGTTTATAAATAGCCCCCCACCAATTAGAGCTGTTTTTCTGTGTCCTCCCCACTGCGCCCGGCACAATGGAATCCCTGACGAGTCGGCTCGTTAGCAGGACTGCACAGGAGCCACCACCTCTGTAATTAGAGTATGCTATCATTCACCTGCCCCTGCCACACTGCCTGCCCTGCTACACACACACATATGCTTGCAACATACAGAGACACAAAAACACAGACACCCACAGTACATACACACGGTACACAGAAAACACACACACACGTTATCTATGGGTCCACACCCGAAATAAGGGGTCAAAGACAAACATTTCAATCATGAAGTGTTCCTCACAGACTAATTCGACCTTAGTCCCACTTCTCACACTGTGGTCTTTTATCATGGGTGCCAACAACAAGACACACACACGAACAGAAGTGCTATAATTCTCTAGCACGTTAGGGAAGTGAGAAAAGGTGATCGGAGGGAGGCGAGGGAGGCTGAATGTTGAAGCGGGAAACGTTTGAATTACACTTAAATCGCGTAACTATTAATTATAGGTGCTGGAAATCTGTTGCGGTTTGGGTCATTTTTCTTCTCTCTCCCTCCGGTTCCAGTCTTTATGAAGTTATCCATTAACAGCTTAATTGGCGCTTGGTGGGCTGTGTATTGCTGTGGCGGCCACAGTGAGTAAAACACAGTGCCACCACCATGCTGTCTGTTGGAGGCTGGGCCTACCAGCTGGCTGGCTGGCTGGCTGACTGGCTGGGGGAGGGAGGGACTTCAGCTGGATCATTAACACATAACCAATCAGCAGACCGGCATGATACAATGATTGTCCATCACTAGCGTCAGTGAGTCTAATATATTACAATGAAAAGCCATTCTATTTCCTAAAGGGAGTGTTGATTTCTGTAGTCTCTTGCCTCTCCCCCTCTGCTTCTCTCTTTGTTATTGTCGCGGCTGTGAAATTGCCAGGCCTGATGTTGCTGATGACGAAGAGGGAGAAACGTAATGAATTCTATGTGGCCCATAAGAGGTTGACCTAGGGTTGATCAGGGGTTAACACCACTTCACCCCCAGGACAGGACACATTAGCTATTATATCGTGCATTAGCAATCACTGTGTGGTGTCTGTGTGGCTGTTACCATGACTACCTGTCAGTGGGTGCTGCGAGTATACTGTACATCTGAACCTGTCTGTGTGTGAGTGTGTCCTATGTGTTGTGTGAGGCTGGGTGATTGGTGATATGTCATTGATACCCACCCCCAGACCACAACAAGAGCCTTTGTCTATCTGTCTATCTGTCTATCAGGATCTAGATCCTGTCTACTGATGAGCATACTGTGTTAAGTGGCATTTTTACACATTAATGCATTTGATTATTCAAATGTTGGGGGTTAGGGTGTGCTGGCGGTATTGAAGAAGCCTCACCCCCCACCCAACACACACAACAATACCCCTGCATTTGACATTTGAGGTAACATCATTAAAGGCATCATGGGTGCCCGAGGGCAGGGGGAACTTGTTCATCAGGTATTGTGGAGGCTAGAGGGTGGAGTGGGGGCAGGGGAGTAGGAGGGCAGGGGAGTAGGAGTGTCAGAGCCTCTGGGTTTGACATTCACAGAAGAAGAGACAGCAAAGATGGATGCACAGCAGAATTGCATCCATGCACGCATGAGAGAGCCCCTACCCGCCCCCCCTCTCCTCCTCTCACAAACACTACCCAACCAAACTCAATCCCAGACCTGACCTTTGAGGAAAACTTGGGTCAACCTCAGGGTTTGTCTGTCTCTCCACCCCACGCAGAGATAGTTAAGATACAGTATCAGAAACCCTGGTAGTTGTTTCTCTGTCCTCCTTCCAGAACCAGGAGAAAACCAACAACCATCACGCATTAGACATGTGGGAGAGATGTCTTGGTATTTTGGGTAACTTCTCATTTCTCTCAAGGGGTATACCGGTTTCCCTCTCAATCCTACCTGCAGCATTCACAGGGTCCATGACAGTAGAATGTTGAATACTCTTTTCAAAATATACTGTTTGTGTTGGAGGAAACACAACTGAAAATATGTGCAGTAAAAACCATAGAATTCTGGTTGTGTTCCCTGTGCACCCTGGGACTATTCCCAGAGATGGTGAACAGCAGGCCCCAGCCCAGCCGTCCGGATTAGCCAAGCTGCCTGTCATTATTATCAGACAGGGGATCTCAGCAGACACACAGACCAGGGCCTAGAGACCTATTTTTAGGCCCAAGCTAAGGATCAAGGTAATGCCATGCTGTTTTATGCTATGCTGTCGGGCTCCCGAGTGGTGCAGCGGTCTCAGTTCTAGAGGCAGCACTACAGACAACCTGGTTCGAATCCAGGCTGTATCACAACTGGCCGGGATTGGGAGTCCCATAGAGCGGAGCACAATTGGCCCAGTGTCGTCTGGGTTTGGCTGGTGTAGGCTGTCATTGTAAATAAGAATTTGTTCTTAACTGACTTACCTAGTTAAATAAAGGTAACTTTTAATTTTTTTTACTTTAAGAAAATATCAGGATAAGGGAAGACCCAGATGCAGACGGTGTCGAAGTAACAACGTTTATTACAGCAACAGAGGCAAAGGTACAGGACGGAAGGTAGGCTCAGGGTCAGGGGAAGGCAGAGTGGTCAGGCGGGCGGGTTCAGTGTCAGGACAGACAAGTGTCAAAAACCAGGAGGGCGAGAAAAAGAGAGGCTTGGAAAAACCAGGAGCTGACAGGACAAACGCTGGTAAGCTTGACAAACAAGACAAACTGGCTACAGACAGACAGAAAACACAGGTATAAGCACACAGGGGATAATGGGGAAGATGGGCGACACCTGGAGGGGGGTGGAGACAAGCACAAAGACAGGTAAAATAGATCAGGGCGTAACAAAAAATCCCAGTCTGTCCACTGCAGTCTGCAGGAATGGGCTAGTCAGGCAAACCCTACATCAGTCACAGGCATGTTAAAGAGAGTGAGCTGTCTTTCTGCAGGTCTGCAGGTCTGCAGTACTGCACGCAGGGCTAGGAGATGCTGCTGCAGGCAGGCAGGGCTGTGATCTCTAGGTCTACTCGATGCTGACGGCTGGAGGAAACCAATCAACCTTGGCCCCCTATTCCCCGACCCATCGTTTTGTTAATGACCTGGTCTGACAGGAGCGCTGCAGGAGCTGCCCCCTCTCCCCTCTGCCGCTCAATGGCTGACCAACCCCCATCAACAACATGTAAATGAGAAGGGCCTGAGAAGGGCCTGAGACCATCACAACACACCACTGCATCACACACCACTCTGATTACTTCATACATTACTTAAGTATTGTTGTATCTGTATGTAATGGCGTCAGTCTGGTTTTAGACCCCATCGTAGCACTGAGACTGCACTTGTGAAGGTGGTAAATGACCTTTGAATGGCGTCAGACCGAGGCTCTGCATCTGTCCTCGTGCTCCTAGACCTTAGTGCTGCTTTTGATACCATCGATCACCACATTCTTTCGGAGAGATTGGAAACCCAAATTGGTCTACACGGCCAAGTTCTGGCCTGGTTTAGATCTTATCTGTCGGAAAGATATCAGTTTGTCTCTGTGAATGGTTTGTCCTCTGACAAATCAACTGTAAATTTCGGTGTTCCTCAAGGTTCCGTTTTAGGACCACTATTGTTTTCACTATATATTTTACCTCTTGGGGGTGTCATTCGGAAACATAATGTTAACTTTCACTGCTATGCAGATGACACACAGCTGTACATTTCAATGAAACATGGTGAAGCCCCAAAATTGCACTCGCTGGAAGCCTGTGTTTCAGACATAAGGAAGTGTATGGCTGCAAACGTTCTACTTTTAAACTCGGACAAAACAGAGATGCTTGTTCTAGGTCCCAAGAAACAAAGAGATCTTCTGTTGAATCTGACAATTAATCTTGATGGTTGTACAGTCGTCTCAAACAAAACTGTGAAAGACCTCGGCATTACTCTGGACCCTGATCTCTCTTTTGACGAACATATCAAGACTGTTTCATGGACAGCTTTTTTCCATTTACGTAACATTGCAAAAATCTGAAATCTTCTGTCCAAAAATTATGCTGAAAAATGTATCCATGCTTTTGTTATTTCTAGGTTAGACTACTGCAATGCTCTACTTTCCGGCTACCCGGATAAAGCACTAAATAAACTTCAGTTAGTGCTAAATACGGCTGCTAGTATCCTGACTAGAACCCAAAAATTTGATCACATTACTCCAGTGCTACCCTCCCTACACTGGCTTCCTGTTAAGGCAAGAGCTGATTTCAAGGTTTTACTGCTAACCTACAAAGCATTACATGGGCTTGCTCCTACCTATCTTTCCGATTTAGTCCTGCCGTACATACCTACACGTACGCTATGGTCACAAGACGCAGGCCTCCTAATTGTCCCTAGAATTTCTAAGCAAACAGCTGGTGGCAGGGCTTTCTCCTATAGAGCTCCATTTTTATGGAATGGTCTGCCTACCCATGTGAGAGACGCAGACTCGGTCTCAACCTTTAAGTATTTATTGAAGACTCATCTCTTCAGTAGGTTCAATGATTGAGTGTAGTGTGGCCCAGGAGTGTGAAGGTGAACGGAAAGGCACTGGCGTGACGAACCACCCTTGCTGTCTCTGCCTGTCCGGTTCCCCTCTCTCCACTGGGATTCTCTGCCTCTAACCCTATTACAGGGGCTGAGTCACTGGCTTACTGGTGCTCTTCCATGCCATCCCTTGAGTGGGTTGAGTCACTGACATGGTCTTCCTGTCTGGGTTGGCGCCCCCCCTTGGGTTGTGCCATGGCGGAGATCTTTGTGGGCTGTACTCGGCCTTGTCTCAGGATGGTAAGTTGGTGGTTGAAGTTATCCCTCTAGTGGTGTGGGGGCTGTGCTTTGGCAAAGTAGGTGGGGTTATATCCTGCCTATTTGGCCCTGTCCGGGGGTATCATCGGATGGGGCCACAGTTTCTCCTGACCCCACCCTGTCTCCGCCTCCAGTATTTATGCTGCAGTAATTTATGTGGCGGGGGCTAGGGTCAGTCTGTTATATCTGGAGTATTTCTCCTGTCTTATCCAGTGTCCTGTGTGAATTGAAGTATGCTCTCTCTAATTCTCTTTCTCTCTTTCTTTCTTTCTCTCTCTCGGAGGACCTGAGCCCTAGGCCCATGCCTCAGGACTACCTGGCATGATGACTCCTTGTTGTCCCCAGTCCACCTGGCCGTGCTGCTGCTCCAGTTTCAACTGTTCTGCCTGCGGCTATGGAACCCTGACCTGTTCACTGTGATTACTATTATTTGACCATGCTGGTTATTTATGAACATTTGGACATCTTGGCCATGTTCTGTTATAATCTCCACCCGGCACAGCCAGAAGAGGACTGGCCACCCCTTATAGCCTGGTTCCTCTCTAGGTTTCTTCCTAGGTTTTGGCCTTTCTAGGGAGTTTTTCCTAGCCACCGTGCTTCTACACCTGTATTGCTTGCTGTTTGGGGTTTTAGGCTAGGTTTCTGTACAGCACTTTGATATATCAGCTGATGTAAGAAGGGCTATATAAATAAATGTGATTAATATTTGATTTGATGTTGATGTTCTATCCAGCAGCCATGTTGGTGTACATTTCCTTCCCCTCCTCCTCTCTTCGTTCTCTCCTCCTCTCTTCTCTCCATCCCTGGTCTGTGCTGCTCCCTGGTCATTAAGGTCATTGACCTGTCATCTGATATCTGATAGCAGTCAATGAGCTAACCAAATGAGCAACCTAATATCTGACTCCCACTGCAGGCACAGACACTCTCAATGCCGAGGTGTACATTAGCAACATATGCAAGAAGTAGGGAGAAGAAAGAGTGAAGGAACGAGGGAAAAAGAGATATAAAGAAAATAAAAAAGACAACTTTTTTTTCAGCTCAGTGGGACACTAGTATGCATACAGTCTATCGTCTTTTGTGTATTGCAATTGATGTACAGTGGTCCATAAAGCCCAGTAAAATGAATATGTTTCTCTTGAATAAATGGTGGATATATTGTGTGTATCTGGTGTGTTTGTGCTGTATTTAGCATGCAGCTAGAATCCCCTGGCAGGCACAAAGAGGTTTGGGACTTTTAAGCTGTTTGTTTCATCTCAGGTATTAACCCCAGTTTCATACCCACACAGAATATAATCATGGTTCCAAGCTGTTAGCATTTCCTTCCCTCTCCAAATCAGCACAGTTTTAATCCCTGGAAACTAATTACGTTTTGTATAATTATCACTTTTGCCCATTTAGCCTGTTTATGAGTGTGTGTGTGTGTGTGTGTGTGTGTGTGTGTGTGTGTGTGTGTGTGTGTGTGTGTGTGTGTGTGTGTGTGTGTGTGTGTGTGTGTGTGTGTGTGTGTGTGTGTGTGTGTGCGCGCACATGCATGTGTGTGTGTGCGCGCACATGCATGCGTGAGTGCATGTGGGAGAGAGTAAGATAAGGAAGAGAGAGAGAGAGAGGGATAGAGAGAGCATTGAACAAGGCCTTCTTTATGCTTGTGTGGGAGCATCAGCCTGCAGGCCTTGGGGTGGGCACTGACCACCCTCCTGAGACACCCACAATCCTCTGACAGTCAGGGCCCTGAACATACCTCACATTCCTTCCGCTTCACTGACTCCTATATAGCCCGCTGCTATACAGCCTGGGAGAGATAACAAAGGAATGGATGGCCGATGAACATTGGGCTCCATACTGACTGAGAGGGGCAGACATAAAGCTTTCAAAAGCATTGCATGACACCTTGTCTAACCAATTCTAGACATAGAAATGTAATCTACTGTATGTACTGTAGGTCTGAATGAGAAGTGTGTGTGTTTGTAATGAGTGACTCTACCTCTCCTCCAACTCACCTGTTAATACTATCCTGCTGAAACCCCATCCTCTTAGCGTGTGTGGTGAGCGATCGTCTTCGCCCTGTAGTTGGCCCCAGTCAGTCCTATCCAGACTAGACCCCCCCACCGACACTCTCCCCTGGGATCAGGGTTTCTCTTTCTTCCAGGCTCAGGTTGCCGGCTCAGGTGTCCTGAATTCCCTCAGTCCCTCTGCTCCTGTTTCAAAGGGTGTAACATGCCTCCCCCCTCCGTGACCCTACTTGTGTCAGCTACACCGTGTCAGCTTTTCATCCACCCCAGTCAGGAGTCTTCACTAGGGACGGCTGGGATGACAAAGAAAAAACATTCAACTGCATATACAGTATCTAATATCACAACTTAAACATCTAGAACACAAATGACATGGCATTCTACTTGATAATGCTCTATAACAAATGTACTAACTTGTATAGAGGGTTACTGCACAATAAGGTTCATGGCCCTTTCCCTCCCGGACACACAAAGAGTAATCAGTTAGGATAGAAAAGACAGACCGAAAGGAGTCACTCAGATTTAGGTGAAATTTGGAGGGGCAGAAGGGTGGAAGAGCGAACAGCAGGGCAGGAGGCCTTATCCCCCTGGGAGGTGTGGGTACAGTTTGTAACGTCCCAGAGGGACAGAGATATCCATGGAGGTGTGGGTACAGTTTGTCACATCCCAGATGGACAGAGATATCCATGGAGGTGTGGGTACAGTTTGTCACGTCCCAGAGGGACAGAGATATCCATGGAGGTGTGAGTACAGTTTGTCACGTCCCAGAGGGACAGAGATATCCATGGAGGTGTGGGTACAGTTTGTCACGTCCCAGAGGGACAGAGATATCCATGGAGGTGTGAGTACAGTTTGTCACGTCCCAGAGGGACAGAGATATCCATGGAGGTGTGAGTACAGTTTGTCACATCCCAGATGGACAGAGATATCCATGGAGGTGTGAGTACAGTTTGTCACGTCCCAGAGGGACAGAGATATCCATGGAGGTGTGGGTTCACTTTGTCACGTCCCAGAGGGACAGAGATATCCATGGAGGTGTGGGTACAGTTTGTCACGTCCCAGAGGGACAGAGATATCCATGGAGGTGTGGGTACAGTTTGTCACATCCCAGAGGGACAGAGATATCCATGGAGGTGTGGGTACAGTTTGTCACGTCCCAGAGGGACAGAGATATCCATGGAGGTGTGGGTTCACTTTGTCACGTCCCAGAGGGACAGAGATATCCATGGAGGTGTGAGTACAGTTTGTCACGTCCCAGAGGGACAGAGATATCCATGGAGGTGTGGGTACAGTTTGTCACATCCCAGAAGGACAGAGATATCCATGGAGGGGCAACATGATGGTAACGGTGCCAGGCACCAGACTCACCTCCCACCGCCGCCCTGTCCTTGCCTAAATGCCAAACAGCAGCATACCTTTTGGAGGGGGGAAGGGGTTTTGGGGTGTAGGAGGAGGAAGTACTGTGGTGCTAACATGGTCTCGTGGTAATCCCACATGGCAAAGAGACACCTCCTGTTAGTGTTTAGGAGCTAGGCAATGGTGTCTGTTTCCTGGCCGGCCTGGGCTGATGAGGTAGGGTGATTCCCTAATGGACAGCCCTCAACCATGATATAGGCTGAGGGCAGTGTGTGTGTGTGTGTGTGTGTGTGTGTGTGTGTGTGTGTGTGTGTGTGTGTGTGTGTGTGTGTCGTGCGTGCGTGCGTGCGTGCGTGCGTGCGTGCGTGCGTGCGTGCGTGCGTGCGTGCGTGCGTGTGTGCTTGCGTGTGAGACTCACGAGGGTGCTTGTTGGTGTTGATGCAGTCCAGACATCTTTCTCTGAAGGTGATGTGGTTAAAGCAGCCTCTTAAGCCAACCTCTCCACGCCTCTGTGGTCTGAGCTGCTGTGAAGAGATGTGCTAATCGCCCTGCCGTGTCTGAGGGAGAGAGAGGCTGCGTCGGGGAAAGATGGGGCTCTCTCCGGTCTCCCCCTGGCACACAGATCTGATTAGAGACATGCGGAACACAGGGAGATGCACCCAGGGATAGTCAGAGACGTTCCCTTAAGAGGACAGGAGGAGGACAGGGCAGAGACAGGAGCATTAGCATATTGCTAACTTGCCATTGGGCAGTCATAGTGAGAGTGTAAGCTCTAGTAACCAAGGGTCAGTCCAAAGGAAGTTGTATGGCCATGTTTGAGTGTGTTTGTAATAGCAGATGTGTTCATCTACTGCTCTGAAGCCTCCCTGTCTCACCCATGCTCCCTGTCTCACCCATGCTCCCTGTCTCACCCATGCTCCCTGCATCACCCATGCTCCCTGTCTCACCCATGCTCCCTGTCTCACCCATGCTCCCTGCATCACCCATGCTCCCTGTCTCACCCATGCTCCCTGTCTCACCCATGCTCCCTGCATCACCCATGCTCCCTGTCTCACCCATGCTCCCTGCATCACCCATGCTCCCTGTCTCACCCATGCTCCCTGTCTCACCCATGCTGCTTGCATCACCCATGCTCCCTGTCTCACCCATGCTCCCTGTCTCACCCATGCTCCCTGTCTCACCCATGCTCCCTGCATCACCCATGCTCCCTGCATCACCCATGCTCCCTGCATCACCCTGAGTGCAGGAGAACAGAACAGAACACAGCAGGAAACCTCTCAAAGGTTCAGTTAATCCTTGACTAGTGAGGAGTGGCTGCAGACAGACACTGCTCCTTCACTGCTGGAGTGCTGCTTAGTGGGCTACCTACCTGCCTGGGGCCTGTTGTGGCTGGCTGGGTGCTGCTGTCCAGGCCTGCATGTCAGAGTGAGACAGGCTCCCCCTGACCTCTCCAGCACTGGGGGCCTCCCAGCCCAGAGGAGGGGCCCCCCGCTCCATCACATCCCTTCCAATTACTGACATCCTGCCGCCTTTGAACACGCAGGAATCAGAGTAAAGAATAGCAGAGGTCAGACTGCAGATGGAGAGGGGTGGAAACGACAGAGTCGAAAGTATGAGGGAGAGAAAGAGAAGAGGGGGGAAATAGAGGAGTGAAAAGCTATTTGTGGCATTGATACTACCATACGCCCCCCTCCAACCCTTCCAGAGCTCCTGACTGAACTCTAACCAGGAGCCACGGTTTCAACAACAAAGAGTGAGAAGCAAAGAGAGTTAAAAATGGCCTTCCGATTGGAGAAAGGGAGAAAGGAAAAAGGAAGAAAAAAATCACGTTGCCATCTGGAGAAAAAAGCCGGTTTGGGTCAGTTTAAACCGGTTTAAGCCTCTGTCTTGTCTATGGATGTTCTAGTAGAGGAAGGATGGTTGGTTGGCTTATCCCTCTGTAGTTTCATTTCTACTCATCCCCTGATCATGCAGACCATCTAAATTCCTACTTGGAATTGACTTTACCATGATGCAATATAATATGTGTGTGTTTGTGTGCGTGTACATGTTGTTTGTGTGTTTCTGTGTGGCAGTCTGGAGGTTGACGATAGCTACACTATGATGAATGGCATATGAGATTGGTGTGGCTGGCGAGGGGCCCAGTGCCCTTAAACCCAAATTAGCCTTTTCAAACCCATATCCCCTTGGCACAATGAAGGATCATACACAGAGAGTCGCACAGGACCTTAGACTCTCTGAGCCCAGCGCACACGGCCAGCCATATAGCACTCTGAGGCCTGCCTTTTAGAGTGACTGAGCACTGGGCTGCTGAATAGACACATCCTGGGTCACTATGGGGTTCCGAGAGGGCTGCCATTAAACTCAATAAATATAGATTACTTTTATCCACGGGAGGCTGCTGAGGGGAGAACGGCTCATAATAATGACCAGAACAGAGCAAATGGGATCAAACACCTGGAAACCATATGTTTGATGTATTTGTTACCATTTCACTGATTCCGCTCCAGTCATTACCACGAGCCCATTATCCCCAACTAAGGTGCCACCAACCTCCTGTGAGTTTATCATAATACAATTACATTGGATTTAACATTTATAAAATGGTTATTGCTGGGTAGGGTTAGAGTTAAGGGCTCTGCACAGTCTAAACAATGCGTCGATCTCCACATAGATATACGTACATTTGTACGGATGAATTTTTGGAACACGATGCAAACGGACCTCCGCGTAGAGCCCGTAGGCTAGGGTTTGGGTTGGACCAGGGTGTGGACATGAAGCTTGGGTTAGGGTTATCCCTCTCTTAATCTTAAGTGTTTTTAGCCTGGGCAAATAATGTATCTTGCTTTACTCGATCAGGATGGTGTGTGTGTGTGTGTGTGTGTGTGTGTGTGTGTGTGTGTGTGTGTGTGTGTGTGTGTGTGTGTGTGTGTGTGTGTGTGTGTGTGTGTGTGTGTGCATGCGTGCATGTGCGTGCGTGCGTGCGTGCATGTTCGTGCATGTGTGTGAAGGGTTTGAAGGCTGTTGAAAACATTTAGGGGCTGTGCAGAGACTGTGATGAATTATGAAAGTGGTTCTTTGGTATGAATGAAGTGTTGAAAATGTCTGCTGCTATGGAGAACTCTACCGCTCCTCAGCAGTACGGGCCATGTGATATGTCCTTAGGTTGATACAGCCTAGATGACTGGCTTACTACAATCATCGCTTTGAGTTTATACAGATGTTTTATACAGATGTAGGATCTTACTTTGATCAGCCTTTTGTTGCTGATAATTTTCCTGCACAACAGGAAATGCAAACTTGTAGTGTATTCAAGGTTTAGGGGAAGATGGGTTATTGTCCTGCTGAAAGGTGAATTTGGAAAGCAGACTGAACCAGGTTGTCCTCTAGGATTTTGCCTGTGCTTAGCTCTATTTCGTTTATTTTTATCCTGAAAAACTCCCCAATCCATATCGATGAAAAGCATGCCTATAACACAGTGGAAACTCCTCAGAGGAGCTTCAAAATAAAAATAGTGAAACATTTAAAAAGTTATCCTTTTTAGAATAAACTATAGAAAATATATTCATATATTCATATATTCATATGTCACCAAATAATTGATTAAAACACACAGTTTTGCCATGAAGGTCTGCAGTAGCCTCAGCAGCACTCTCTGGGGTAGCACCATGTTGTAGCCGGAGGACAGCTAGCTTCCGTCCTCCTCAGGGTACATTGACTTCAATACAAAACCTACTAGGCTCATGGTTCTCACTCCCTTCAATAAACTTACGCAGTAATTATGACAACTTTCAGGGGACATCCTCCAACCTATCAGAGCTCTTGTGGCATGAACTGACATGTTGTCCACCCAATCAAATGATCAGAGATAGAATCTAGTACTGAAAGAATAAGCTACAGCTAGCTAGCACTGCAGTGCATAACATGTTGTGAGTAGTTGACTCAGAGAAAGAGAGACAATAGTTGAACAGTTTTGAACAAATACATGTACATTTCTTCAAAAATGAAGGGGAGAGAGAGAGAGAGGAGAGAGAGAGAGAGAGATGTTTGTAAGTGGCATTTGAAAGAGAACTGTGTTTGCGTGAGATCAGGGGTGTATTCATTCCTCCGATTCTGTAGGAAAACGTTTTTTAAACAGAAGCAAACGGAACGAAACAGGGATAAACTGTTGGACTAATAATTACACCCTAGCTAGATGCAGGCAAGAGTGTGCGATATTGAATGTGTCACTGTCTGCCTCCTCAAATCTTTCTCCCGACCTGTGTGCACCTACATTGTAAACTTTCATTCATAGGCTAGGTTGTAGCATGATGGGTATAGATAATTAGGGTATCATGTAGTAGCCTAAACCTATCGACGTTACATTGAACTGTATTCTGTACAGGCTTCATTCTTTTCATTTTGTCATTTAGGTTAGTATTGTGGAGTAAACACAATGTTGTTAATTCATCCTCAGTTTTCTCCTATCACAGCTAATCACAGCCTTTAAACCCAGCAACTGTTTTAAATCACCTTTGGCTGCATGGTGAAAACCCTGAGCGGTGTCCTTCCTCTCCAGCAACTGAGTTAGGAAGGACGCCTGTATCTTTGTAGTGACTGGGTGTATTGATACACCATCCAAAGCCTAATTAATAACTTCACCATGCTCAAAGGAATATGTCTGCTTTTTTATTTTATAGGTGTCCTTCTTTGCGAAGGATTGGAAAACCTTCCTGGTCTTTGTGGTTAAATCTGTGCTTGAATTTCACTGCTGGACAGAGGGGCCTTCCAGTTAATTGTATGTGTGGAGTACAGAGATGAGGTAGTCATTCAAAAATCATGTTAACCACTATTATTGCACACAGAGTGAGTCAGTGCAACTTATGTGACTTAGCAAATTTTTACTCTTGAACTTATTTAGGCTTTCCATAACAAAGGGGTTGAACACTTACTGATTCAAGACATTTCAGCTTTCATTTTGTATTAATTTATAAACATAAAAATATATATATATTTTGACATTATGAGTATTGTGTGTAGATAAATGACAAAAAATCTAAATGTGATCCATTTTAAATTCAGACTGTAACACAACATTTTGGGAAAAAGTCAAGGGGGTTGAATATTTTTTTACCTAACTCTTTCTTTCCACACTTCCCATCTCTCTGCTTCTCTTCTCAAATGTTTTTCTCTCCTTTTTTCTCTCTTTTCCTCCGTCGCTACCCCCGTCTCTCCCCTCCCCTCCCTCTCACTGGGTTTCTCAGAACTTCCTCTCGTTATAGCAGAGTCAGTGAGCAGTCACTGTGATCCTGCTCTTTTATGTCTTCCCTATTTCAAAGAGACGTTGCCGTTGGGGAGATAGTGAACAGGAATCAGAACCAATGCTTTCCGACAGCAAGGCTGCTCCTCTCCGCCACGACACACCCCGACAGCACCATTGGCGAGGGGAGGGGTGTGGGATGAAGGAGGGGGGAGGAAGAGATCGCTCAAACACATATCACACATGAAAGTCACCTCACCCAAAGCAGGAGAAATCACGGACCCGGGCGGAAAGTTAACAGCCGGCCACAGGCACTTCTCCTGTTGCTAAGAGACGGGCAACGCTGTGCGGTCGATGGGAAGAGTGGTTGGCTGGACTGACTGCTCGATCTAATGAAGCTCACTGATACATACAGTACACACACACTGAAATACCTGTATCATGAGATACGAAAAGCTTATAGAAGGATATCTGATAAATCATTTGGACCCTTTTGTGAAGAGAAACCTGATATTTATAGTCTATAAACAATAAACCATTGCAACAATTACTATGCTCATGATACTATATTTAAGTAATAAGGCACGAGGAGATGTGGTATATGGCCAATATACCATGGCTAAGGGCTGTTCGTAAGCACGACGCAACGCGGAGTGCCTTGATACAGCCCTTAGCTGTGGTATATTGGCCATATACCACAAACTCTGAGATGCCATATTGCTACTATAAACTGGTTACCAATGTAATTAGAGCAGTAAAAAAAGTATGTTTTGTCATACCCGTGGTACACGGTCTGATATACCATGGCTGTCAGCCAATCAGCATTCAGGGCTCGAACCACCCAGTTTATAATACCATTTATACCATGGCATTGTTGAATACTCGTTTTGAATACTTATTTCCCTATAATGCAAGGTAGAATTCAATGGCTATGAAGATTATTCTTACATGTTCTATGTTTGAGCTGCTTTTGAAAGCAAAAGTTGAATTGAAAACAGTATTTCTTGCATTAACCTCAGAGATGTACAGGGCCGAGGAGACAGAGTATGTCAGTACTGCTGCACAATTAATGTGATGTGATGTAATGCAGAAATATTAGAGGTGCAGCGTACTGTGTTGATCAAAACACTGTCCGTAGAGCTACGATGGATGTTTAATGTGTACTCCCAACAGGCCCATGTTTTATTGCTGTAGCTAGTAATACAATGGCTGCTGTGCTCTGCTTTGGTTTCTCTTTGACCTACAACAGCTGTGACCCTACCAGGCTTAGTATGAGCACATCAGAGGAATGGGAGATGGAGATGGCAAGACCCATGCAACTAACATTACAGTGTTCAGTCAACAAGAAAGGTAGCTGGCTGGCTACAGCTCTGAGCCTGAGCCGCTCAACCTATTCATTTCAATCTCCCTTTTCTGACCCAGAATTATTCCCCTCAATGTGACCTGTTAGTTCCTTAGACCTTCCTGAGGATTAGACATGACGTGATGCATTCTCAATGATTTAGCTGCCTCACTATGTGGTGAGCGCTGCTGGCTGGAACGAGACACAGCCCACAAATAGTGAATTGTATGGACCAGGGGAGTGGAACTAGGCCCTATCTAAAGTATTTGAGAGGGAGGACATGGAAGCTATCTCCGCCATTATGTAAACACCAGGCTATAACCCCACAGGTTGACACACTGACTCCTCTTCAGAATAAAATGGGAGAGAACGAGGTTCGCTGTACTCACTGAAAAATCAGTCTCAACTTTTGCACCCTCTTGGAAATAGGTCATATGAATTAGGAGAAGCTTCTAGAGCCCGGTAGAATACGATGCCCTGGGCTTCAGCTTCAATCACCCTGTGACCCAAGATACGTCTCGTCACAGGAAGCATGCTATCATATGAGTTTAACACATGACCACTACTAACTAGTTAATACAGGAACAGGGATCTTCCAGAGGATCATGTTCACTCATGACTGCGTGACCACACATGACTCCACCACCATTATCAAGTTTGCTGCCGAGAAGACTGTGGAAGGCCTGATCACCGGTGGCGATGAGACAGCCTACAGAGAGGTCGTCAGTGACCTGGCAATGTGGGGAACAACAACCTCTCCCTCAACGTCAGTAAGACCGAGGGTCTGATCGTGGACTACAAGAAATGGGGGGGGTGAGCTTGACCTTATCCACATCGACGGGGCTGCAGTGGAGCAGGTGGAGAGCTTTAAGTTCCTCATTGATGAATCACAAAGAACTTAAAATCATCCACACACGCGCACAGTCGCGAAGAAGGCGCGACAGCATCTCTTCCCTCTCAGGAGATTGAAAAGGTTTTGCATGGGCCCTCAAATCCTCAAAAAGTTATACAGCTGTAACATTGAGAGCACCTTGACTGGCTGCATCACCGCTTGGTATGGCAAAAGCACCGTCCTCGATCACATGGTGCTACAGAGGGTGGTGCGGACAGCCCAGTACATCACTGGAGCCAAGCTCCCAGGATCTCTATGTCAAGCGGTGTGGAAGGAAGGCCCGGAAAATTGTTAAAGACTCCAACCACCCAAGCCATAGACTGCTTCTGCACGTCAAGCAGTACCGGTGCATCAAGTCTGACATCAACAGGCTCCTGAACAGCTTCTATCCCAATGTCATAAGACTGCTAAATAGCTAGCTAAATAGCTAACTAAATAGCTAACTAAATGTCTACATGGACTATCTGAGTTGACCTTTGTATTTCATTTGTATTTTTACACACTACACACACTGATACTCCAACACACATACACTCACTCCATCATTTGCTCTCACACACATAATATGCACATATATTTATACTGACTCTACACACCCACTCACATACAATCATCATACACGCTGCTGCTACTCTGTTTATCAGATATCCTGATGCCTAATCACCGTACCTCGATACATATCTACCTCTGTAGATCTAATATCCCGGCACACTTTAAATATAGTTCTGAAACTGACCCTATATATAGTATTCTTCCTTACTTTGTCATGTTCTTCTTATTTTTGAATCTGTTTTTGTTCTACTTTGATATTTTTTGTATTACATTGGTATTGATTACTGCATTATTGGTGTTTTCAAGGAAAGCATTTCACTGTACTTGTGCATGTGACATTAAAACTTGAACGTTGAATAGGAGCCCACTACTGTGTCAAGGCAGGTTTCTTTACATGGACTATTTTGTATATGGTTCTTTTTTTCTACCAACACAAGTTGGGTCAATCTCTCTCCCCTGCTTTAACTCACGACAGCCATTTTAACATTCACAGCTAGCCACAGCATGGCACAATAACAAGTGGTCTATTTAAATGAAATCCATAATGGCATTGTCCATATTTTAGGCAGATCACACGTTTTTATTTATTCAAAGAATGAAGACAGGTCAGTTCCTCTCACAAGTATCTCGTTTCATTTAAAGAGTGAATGTGCGTAACCAAGTTGTCTAACTCTCTTTCCTTCCATTCCACGTAACCCCCATCACCGTGTGACAGTAGAGGTTGTTAGTGGAAGAGGGATGATGCCAAACTTGAATGGAGTCGAGCCTTATCTCTGTTCTTTACACTCTAGCTTTCGTTTTAAGGGTTATGTTTACACACGCACCATTAATCACCCAGTGCCTTCTCACAATCCTCCAGCATTTAAAGTGGGTGCTCGTTGTGGGGACAACGAGGTGCTCAGGTGCCAGTGTAAATCTCTCTCTCTTCTCTTCTAAAAGGAAGAAATGGAGATTCCCAGACCTTTGACCATTTCTTCCTTTTTGATTCCACTACTATCAACTCATCTCAACCATGTCCTTGGCTTTGATCAGTATCTCTGCATAGTGCTATAAGTAGGTTCTATAAATAGTAATAATACTGTTATGAGCAAGTCTGACCTCATACAGTAAACCTGGTCACGGGTCTGACCCACAAACCCTCACAGAGAACCAACCAAACCCAGAATTGAGTCTGACCACTGACTGACTGACTGACTAACGGACTGACTGACTAACACTCCCCTCTAGTCGTGACAGTGAGGTGAGAGCGGATGCAGACGGGATGTTGTTGAGCAAACATGAATCAAACCACAGGAAGCCTTAGACAGACATAGACAGACCCAGAGGGAGGAGAAGATGGAGGACACTGGAGAGAGAGAACTCAGTAGCAGTGCTCCAAGGTCTGAGAGGTCACCTTTAAGATAGCAGCCTGTTCTGAGCCCAGGGGTTAGACAGACCATCCCAGCCCCAGCCTGGCTTAACAGCTGACATCCTCCTCATACTGGACCAGCTCCACATCTCTCTCCGTCTCAGTCTGCTGGGTGTGGCAGAGACATTGGGTTATTTGGACCATAATAAGACCTGGTTAATTAACAACCAACAAAGCCATGCCTCTGCTACTGTTTCTATACAGTAATGGGTGACATGTCCATGTTTGTGTGCAGTACGTCAGGTGTGCCACCAGGAACCAGGACTGAAATGGGGCATCATAGAAATGTGGCTGTAGAATACATATACGCTATATTCTCTTTACCTGTTCACTGAAAGAGCTGTAAGCAAGGCAGAGCACATGTTGTAGGTTGCCACAATATTCTGAAGGCTTGTTTGACAAATTGAATGTTGAACGTGGTTAAGGCGATATTCCATCGTCATATTTTTCAATTACATTCTCGTGTGCCTTAATCTCATGGTTTTATACATTTGATAGGGAACTATAGTGTCTGTGTGTGAATTGATGTGTGTGTGCGAGTGTGCTTGTGTACGTGCGTTTTTGCATGTGTGTGTGCATGTGTGTGTGCGTGAGTTCGTGTGTGCATGTATGTGTCCTAGGTGCGTGCATGTGTGTGTGCAGGAGTGTAGTACGTGCGCTTTAATACATAGGCCTGTTTAATTGCATAGTCAATGCATTCATCATTGGGAATGCAGAGCCTGGCTAAAATGAATTGAATTATCTGGCGGGGAGAACAAAGAGATGTACATTGAGTTAGTGTGTAATTTATTGCTGCAAGCAAGGAGGAAGAAAGGCTGGGAGAATTAGTATGTGAAAGAGGGGAGAATACAGAGGCCTGGAGCTGTGGAGAGGGAGAGAGAGAGATGAGGAGAGGAGAGAGAGAGAGAGAGAGAGAGAGAGAGAGAGAGAGAGAGAGAGTGAGGAGAGAGAGAGAGATGAGGAGAGAGGGAGATGAGGAGATAGAGAGAGAGATGAGGAGAAAGAGAGAGAGATGAGGAGAGAGAGAGAGGGAGATGAGGAGATAGAGAGAGAGATGAGGAGATAGAGAGAGAGATGAGGAGATAGAGAGAGATGAGAGAGATGAGGAGATAGAGAGAGAGATGATGAGATAGAGAGAGATTAGGAGAAAGAGAGAGATAAGGAGATGAGGAGAGAGAGATGAGGAGATAGAGAGAGAGAGATGAAAGAGATGAGATAGAGAGAGAAATGAGGAGATAGGGAGAGAGAGAGAGAGAGAGAGAGAGAGAGGGAGATGTGGAGATAGGGAGAAAGAGAGAGAGATGAGGAGATGGGGAGAGAGAGATTTGGAGATAGAGAGAGCGAAAGAGAGAGCGAGAGAGAAAGAGAGAGATAAGGAGATGAGGAGAGAGAGATGAGGAGATAGAGAGAGAGAGATGAAAGAGATGAGATAGAGAGAGAGAAATGAGGAGATAGAGAGAGAGAGAGAGAGAGAGAGAGAGAGAGAGAGAGAGAGAGAGGGAGATGTGGAGATAGGGAGAAAGAGAGAGAGATGAGGAGATGGGGAGAGAGAGATTAGGAGACAGATAGAGAGAGCGAAAGAGAGAGCGAGAGAGAGAGCGAGAGAGAGAGTGAGAGAGAGAGAGAGCACGCGAGAGAGAGAGAGAGGGAGAGAGAGAGAGAGAGAGAGAGAGAGAGAGATGATGATGAAGAGATGAGGAGATGAGGAGTTAGAAAGACAGATGAGGAGATGAGGAGATAGAGAGAGAGATGAGAGAGATGAGGAGACAGAGAGATAAAGATGAGGAGATACAGAGAGAGAGAGAGAGAGAGATGAGGAGATAGAGAGAGAGAGATGAGGAGATGGAGAGATAGATAGAGAGATGAGGAGATGGAGAGAGAGAGATTAGGAGATAGAGAGAGCGAAAGAGAGAGCGAGAGAGAAAGAGAGAGATAAGGAGATGAGGAGAGAGAGATGAGGAGATTGAGAGAGAGAGATGAAAGAGATGAGATAGAGAGAGAGAAATTAGGAGATAGGGAGAGAGAGAGAGAGAGAGAGAGAGAGAGTGAGATGTGGAGATAGGGAGAAAGAGAGAGAAATGAGGAGATGGGGAGAGAGAGATTAGGAGACAGATAGAGAGAGCGAAAGAGAGAGCGAGAGAGAGAGCGAGAGAGCACGCGAGAGAGAGAGAGAGGGAGCACGCGAGAGAGAGAGAGAGGGAGAGAGAGAGAGAGAGAGAGAGAGAGATGATGATGAAGAGATGAGGAGATGAGGAGTTAGAAAGACAGATGAGGAGATGAGGAGACAGAGAGATAAAGATGAGGAGATACAGAGAGAGAGAGAGAGAGAGATGAGGAGATAGAGAGAGAGAGATGAGGAGATGGAGAGATAGATAGAGAGAGATGAGGAGATGGAGAGAGATGAGGAGATTGAGAGTGAGAGAGAGATGAGGAGAGAGAGAGAGATGATGAGATAGAGAGAGAGGAGGAGATAGAGATAGAGAGAAATAGAGATGAAGAGATGAGGAGATGGAGAGAAATATAGAGAGAGATGAGGAGGAGATGGAGAGAGATGAGGAGATAGAGAGAGAGTGAGAGAGAGAGAGATAGAGAGAGAGAGAGATGAGGAGATAGAGAGAGATGAGGAGAGAGAGAGCGAGAGAGAGATGAGGAGAAAGAGAGAAAGATGAGGAGAGAGAGAGAGAGAGAGAGAGAGAGTGATGAGGAGATAGAGAGAGAGCGAGATGAGGAGAGAGAGAGACAGACAGATGAGGAGAGAGAGAGAGATGAGGAGAGAGAGAGCGAGAGAGAGATGAGGAGAGAGAGAGAGAGATGAGGAGATCTAGAGAGACATGAGGAGATAGAGATAGAAAGAGATGAGGAGATAGAGAGAGAGTGAGAGAGATGAGGTGATAAAGAGAGAGATGAGGTGATAGAGAGAGAGATGAGGAGATAGAGAGAGAGATGAGGAGATGGAGAGATAGATAGAGAGAGATGAGGAGATGGAGATAGAGATGAGGAGATAAAGGGAGATGAGGAGAGAGAGAGAGAGAGAGAGAGAGAGAGAGAGAGATGAGGAGAGAGATGAGGAGATGAGGAGAGAGATGAGGAGATGAGGAGATAGAGAGAGATGAGGAGATAGAGAGAGATGAGGAGATAGAGAGCTAGATAGAGAGAGATGAGGAGATAGAGAGAGAGATGAAGAGGTAGAGAGATAGAGAGCGAGATGAGGAGATGGAGAGATGGAGGGGAGAATACAAGAATACAAGAGGGGAGAATACAGAGGCCTGGAGCTGCGGAGAGGGAGAGAGAGAGATGAGGAGAGAGAGAGAGAGAGAGAGAGAGAGAGAGAGAGAGAGAGATAAGGAGATAGAGAGAGATGAGGAGATAGAGAGAGATGATGAGAGAGAGATGAGGAGATAGAGAGAGAGATGAGGAGATAGAGAAAGGGAGATGAGGAGATAGAGAGAGAGATGAGGAGATAGAGAGAGAGAGATGAGGAGATAGAGAGAGAGATGAGGAGATAGAGAGAGAGATGAGGAGATGGAGAGAGAGAGAGAGATGAGGAGATCGAGAGAGAGAGAGCGAGAGAGATGAGGAGATAGAGAGAGATGAGGAGATGAGGAGATAGAGAGAGAGATGAGGAGATAGAGAGAGATGAGGAGTTAGAGAGAGATGAGGAGATAGAGAGAGAGATGAGGAGGTAGAGAGATAGAGAGCGAGATGAGGAGATAGAGAGACAGAGATGAGGAGATAGAGAGAGAGACATGAGGAGAGAGAGAGAGAGAGATGAGGAGATAGAGAGAGATGAGGAGATAGAGAGAGATGAGGAGATGAGGAGATAGAGAGAGATGAGGAGATAGAGAGAGATGAGGAGATAGAGAGCTAGATAGAGAGAGATGAGGAGATAGAGAGAGAGATGAAGAGGTAGAGAGATAGAGAGCGAGATGAGGAGATGGAGAGATGAGGAGAGAGAGAGAGAGAGAGAGAGAGAGAGAGAGAGAGAGAGAGATAAGGAGATAGAGAGAGATGAGGAGATAGAGAGAGATGATGAGAGAGAGATGAGGAGATAGAGAGAGAGATGAGGAGATAGAGAAAGGGAGATGAGGAGATAGAGAGAGATGAGGAGATAGAGAGAGAGAGAGAGAGAGAGAGAGAGAGAGAGAGAGAGAGATGAGGAGATAGAGACAGAGAGCAAGATGAGGAGATAGAGAGAGAGATGAGGAGATAGAGAGAGATGAGGAGATAGAGAGAGAGATGAGGAGATGGAGAGAGAGAGAGAGAGATGAGGAGATCGAGAGAGAGAGAGCGAGAGAGATGAGGAGATAGAGAGAGATGAGGAGATGAGGAGATAGAGATAGAGAGATAGTTAGAGAGAGATGAGGAGATAGAGAGAGATGAGGAGATAGAGAGAGAGATGAGGAGGTAGAGAGATAGAGAGCGAGATGAGGAGATAGAGAGACAGAGATGAGGAGATAGAGAGAGAGACATGAGGAGAGAGAGAGAGAGATGAGGAGATAGAGAGAGATGAGGAGATAGAGAGATAGTTAGAGAGAGATGAGGAGATAGAGAGAGATGAGGAGAGAGAGATAGAGAGAGATGAGGAGAGAGAGATAGAGAGAGATGAGGAGATAGAGAGAGATGAGGAGATAGAGACAGAGAGCGAGATGAGGAGATAGAGAGAGAGAGCGAGATGAGGAGATAGAGACAGAGGGGGAGATGAGGAGATAGAGAGATAGAGAGAGAGCGATGAGGAGATAGAGATGAGGAGATAAAGAGAGAGAGCGATGAGGAGATAGAGATGAGGAGATAAAGAGAGAGAGCGATGAGGAGATAGAGATGAGGAGATAAAGAGAGAGAGCGATGAGGAGATAGAGATGAGGAGATAAAGAGAGAGAGCGATGAGGAGATAGAGATGAGGAGATAGAGATGAGGAGATAGAGAGAGAAATGAGGAGATAGAGATGAGGAGATAGAGAGAGAAATGAGGAGACACAGACAGACAGACAGACAGACAGACAGACAGACAGACAGACAGACAGACAGACAGACAGACAGACAGACAGACAGACAGACAGACAGACAGACAGACAGACAGACAGACAGACAGACAGACAGACAGACAGACAGACAGACAGACAGACAGACAGACAGACAGACAGACAGACAGATAGATAGATAGATAGATAGATAGATAGATAGATAGATAGATAGATAGATAGATAGATAGATAGATAGATAGATAGATAGATAGATAGATAGATAGATAGATAGATAGATAGATAGATAGATAGATAGATAGATAGATAGATAGATAGATAGATAGATAGATAGATAGATAGATAGATAGATAGATAGATAGATAGATAGATAGATAGATAGATAGATATGAGGAGATAAGGAGAGAGAGAGAGCCTCATCTAGAAGGGAGTTTCTGTAGAGATAGAACACAGAAACAGAACTGACACCTTCCTTCAGATTATTGAGGGGATAAAACAGAAACATAAACGTGTGTGCATGAATGCGTGTGTGCGACTTTTGGAATGTTACCGAAAAAGGTTTCTGAATGTTTCCATCATTGTAATGCATACAAATGTTGAGTGAGCAATCCAAAACCAAATAGTAAAGTAACTGGTCCTATTCGTTTAAAAAGCCGAGGCATCCCAATTTGAACTACCTGACACTGAAGTGAACATACATCAAACTACACAAACACATCCACGATTGAGCACATACTACATATGATCACACACACTCCCACACAAGCACTCATGGCTAATCTCACATTTTCTCTGCCAAGTCTTCCTCCATCTTACTCCTTGGCTTGTGAAGTAATTGCAGCATGTATTGAAAAGGAGGGCTGGGAGGGGGATGGAGGGGGACTGGAGAAAATCTATTTGCCAATACTATCTAACTGCAGCTTTCCACCAATGGACTGGCATTCCTGGTACTGACTGTGTCCCATTGATTCCTTCCCTGACATCATCTGAAAATCTATGAGCATAAAGGACAGCCAGAAGAAGCACAAACCACATAATGTTCTTATACACTCGCTCCAGAGGACTCTCTCTCACCCACTCTCTCTTCTCTGGCTTATTCCTCTCCCTTCCTATTCACTTCAGCCCTACCCCCCTCTAAGTTGTACCACGGGAGGGATGGATGGAGGGTTGGAAGAGAGGAGTGGACGATCGAGGAGCTTGGAGAGAAGGAGAGGGTCATTGGGGAGAGGCTGTATGGATAATTCTGTGCAGGTTGTGACAATGCATTATACAGTATAGAGCTAAGCACTCTTCATGTTCACATCACATCCTGTCACAGAGGAATAACTCACTGCCCTCAATGGAAACCTAGCATTAAATAATGGTTCACACTTTCATGGTCTGATGACGATTCGAGCATTTTCAGAACTGCATCACTCACCGTAAATCTCCTCTTCATCCTGAAATGCTCAGCCTATTAAACATTTGCGAGACAACATTTGCTGGACTGATCTTTATGGCCTGCACTCACCTAAACGGAGTTGTTCTGTGCCAGACAGACAGCTCACTGCATAAACTTGTGTGTTGGAGTGGGGAGGCTATTCTTATCTACCTGCCCATCAGGTAAAATACACTTTTTTCTGAGCAATGTCAGAACAACTTCTATCACAGTCAAGAGTCAAATAATCAAAGCAGTAAGAGAAAAAAACTATCAACATTCTTGGAAATTGTCACCACCGAGAAAGTGTTCCAAGGGGCTTTATAAACATTGGCGTGTCAATCAGACCCAATGCTATTGATCGTCTTTACCACACGTGGTACCAGAAAATTATGATTATTTCCTGACTGTAGGCTGCCTCTGAAGCACTACAGGGAAAAATAAAGAGCACTTAAATATTTATGAGTGTGTGGGGCAGGTGGTGGTGGAATACCTCTGGTTCTAGATGGTCAACACACATTTAATTCAGGTATATTGTACCATTACAGCCTTTGTCAAAGGGTCTGGGGTTAGCTTGATCCAAGAAAATTTTCATTATTATATTTTCAGACCACAGCTAGTGTATGAAAGAGAGGATCATTGGTACAGTGAAGGGATGCAGACAGACAGACAGACAGACAGACAGACAGACAGACAGACAGACAGACAGACAGACAGACAGACAGACAGACAGACAGACAGACAGACAGACAGACAGACAGACAGACAGACAGACAGACAGACAGACAGACAGATCAGTCACATATTGTCTGCCTTTCCTCTCTGTCGCCACCACTAATTAGTCACAGCTGAGTTCATACGGAGGCGTCTGCAACGGAGACCAGGGAGCGCAATGCAAATATCGCTAGCTCGTTCACACTCACACACACACTCACCACACTCACCAGACATTCCTGCAGTGTTGCTTCTGACTATATCTCATATAAGGTAATCCGATGCAAAGTAAAACCTTCAAATAATTTCAAAACGTACAACATATTCAGAACTTTACAGGCAATCTTATAGAATAACATGAAGCTGCATGAGACAGCAGTAAATGTTAACCTGTTTAGGATAGGGGGCAGTATTTTCACGGCCGGATAAAAAACGTACCCGATTTAATCTGTTTATTACTCCTGCCCAGAAACTAGAATATGCATATAATTGTTTGATTTGGATAGAAAACACCCTAAAGTTTCTAAAACTGTTTGAATGGTGTCTGTGAGTATAACAGAACTCATATGGCAAGCCAAAACCTGAGAAGATTCTATACAGGAAGTGCCCTCTCTGACCATTTCTTGGCCTTCTATAGCCTCTTTATCGAAAACAGAGGATCTCTGCTGTAACGTGACATTTTCTAAGGCTCCCATAGGCTCTCAGAAGGCGCCAGAATGGGGAATGATGACTCTGCAGTCCCTAGGCGAAAAATAGTAGCGCATTTGGATAGTGGTCGATCTGAGAACAATGAAACGGTCGCGCGTGTGCACGTGAAGAGTCCATTTTACATTTTCAGTCTTTGAACGAAAACAACGTCGCCCGGTCAAAATATTATCGCTATTTTACGAGAAAAATCGCATAAAAATTTATTTTAAACAGCGTTTGACATGCTTCGAAGTACGGTAATGGAATATTTTGACATTTTTTGTCACGATATGCGCCGGCGCGTCACCCTTCGGATAGTGTCTTGAACGCAAGAACAAACGCAGCTATTTGGATATAACTATGGATTATTTGGAACCAAACCAACATTTGTTGTTGAAGTAGAAGTCCTGGGAGTGCATTCTGACGAAGAACAGCAAAGGTAATCCAATTTTTCTTATAGTAAATCTGAGTTTGGTGAGTGCCAAACTTGGTGGGTGTCAAAATAGCTAGCCATGATGGCCGGGCTATCTACTCAGAATATTGCAGAATGTGCTTTCACCGAAAGCTATTTTAAAATCGGACATAGCGATTGCATAAAGGAGTTCTGTATCTATAATTCTTAAAATAATTGTTATGTTTTTTGTGAACGTTTATCGTGAGTAATTTAGTAAATTCACCGGAAGTTTCGGTGGGTATGCTAGTTCTGAACGTCACATGCTAATGTAAAAAGCTGGTTTTTGATATAAATATGAACTTCATTGAACAAAACATGCATGTATTGTATAACATAATGTCCTAGGAGTGTCATCTGATGAAGATCATCAAAGGTTAGTGCTGCATTTAGCTGTGGTTTTGGTTTTTGTGACATTATATGCTAGCTTGAAAAATGGGTGTCTGATTATTTATGGCTGGGTACACTCCTGACATAATCTAATGTTTTGCTTTCGTTGTAAAGCCTTTTTGAAATCGGACAATGTGGTTAGATAAAGGAGAGTCTTGTCTTTAAAATGGTGTAAAATAGTCATGTTTGAAAAATTGAAGTTTTGGGATTTTTGAGGAGTTTGTAATTCGCGCCACACCCATCATTGGATATTGGAGCGGTGTTCCGCTAGCGGAACATCTAGATGTAAGAGGTTTTAACTTGCTGACATGATGCGGTACCATAGCAGGTGTCCATAAGTCACCAGTCAGGAGAAGTAGTGATGTGTAGTCACTCTGTCCTCCACTCTTAGCCACTGTTATCAGCCAATGGCTATCATGATTTGAAAAATCCTCCACTGTGTGTGTGTGTGTGTGTGGTGTGTGTGTGTGTGTGTGTGTGTGTGTGTGTGTGTGTGTGTGTGTGTGTGTGTGTGTGTGTGTGTGTGTGTGTGTGTGTGTGTGTGTGTGTGTGTGTGAGTGTGTGTGCGTGCGCGCCTGCTGGACTGGTTCTGTGTTGAAACCTGTGTCAAGGTGTGGCACAACCCTATGAGCACACGCAACTCTAAAATCACCTCTCCCAATGAAAGGGTACTACACAGCCCCACCAAGCTATGATTCCAACCAGCTAAAGTCCATACGTCACGTAAGTGGCATTGCCAACAGCAACCACATGGTGAACTTGTTCAGTTTCCTGATCTCTATTTCTATGCCCTACCTGCCTGCCTGCACACCAGGTCCTGTGACGAGATGTGTTCTGACACAATCAACATGCCCACAACATGAGGTGACTTCCTCCATAAAACAGTTATTGAGAAGTTGGCTCCTTGCCACACACATGAACACAAGTAAACAATCTGAGACATCACTGAAGTGCCCTGTGGTTAACAAACATGTCAGAGATGCTGCACAGCACAGTGCCACAGCTGTGTCCAAACAACCAGCCATGTCCTCTGGCTCCTCAAAGACAACACGTCTGTGTCAAGAAAATGACAACCCAGAGCACTTGTCATTTATCGCTACAAGCAGGGAGTTTAGAGTCTGGACGGTCTTGGGTCATGTTGAGCTGTCTAAAAGAGGAATAGACCAGCTTTAGGTTAGTTAGGGAAGGAACAGGGTGTACACAAATAGTTCTGGAGGAGAGAGAGGGAGAGGGTTAGGGTAGAGGGAGAGGGAAAGGGAGAATGTAGAGGGAGAGGGTATAGGGTATAGGGAGAGGGTAGATAGAGGGAGAAAGAGAGGGTAGAGGGAGAGGGAGAGGGTAGATAGAGGGAGAGGGAAAGGGTAGAAGGAGAGGGAGAGGGTAGATAAAGGGAGAGTGAGAGGGAGAGGGTAGAGGGAGAGGCTAGAGGAAGTGGGAAAGGGTAGAGGGAGAGGGAGAGGGAGAGGGAGAGGGAGAGGGAAGAGGGAAGAGGGAAGAGGGAAGAGGGAAGAGGGTAGAGGGAGAGGGAGAGGGAGAGGGAAGAGGGAAGAGGGAAGAGGGTAGAGGGAGAGGGAAGAGGGAAGAGGGAAGAGGGTAGAGGGAGAGGGAGAGGGAAGAGGGAAGAGGGAAGAGGGTAGAGGGAGAGGGAGAGGGAGAGGGAAGAGGGAAGAGGGAAGAGGGTAGAGGGAGAGGGAGAGGGAGAGGGAAGAGGGAAGAGGGAAGAGGGTAGAGGGAGAGGGAGAGGGAGAGGGAAGAGGGAAAGGAAGAGGGAAGAGGGAAGAGGGAGAGGGAGAGGGGCTCAGGAGCAAGCAACACAGGGTGGTGTCTGCTCCCTGCTACAGGCCTTCGGAGAGATGAAAGGTAGAATGGAGAAAGTGTCAAGGAGAGATAGAGGGGAGAGAGAGCGAGTCAGGACAGCGAAGAGAAAAGACAGTGCTGAACACAGAGGAAGAGGGAAGGGGAGGGGCCAGGGACAGAGACTGGTGCAAAGAGACGATCCTGTTTTCTCCCTTGATACAGTACACACACTAAATAGTCTTCACAGGGGATTTCTGAGACAGACACTTTCCTTTGTTCAGTTAATAGGCAGGCCACTCTAAATGGGCAGTTTTTCAACCCTCTGACACAAAGACACTTTTTCATGACTCCTCAGCACCATCATTTCGCTGCTCTTCTTCCTCACATACCTCAGACAGAGGTCCCTCTGTGTGCTGCTCTCCCACAGAACATGGACACTGAGAAAACTCTCTCACACAGCTTACCACGGCCAGCCCCACTGTCCCTGCCCCTGAACACCCTTATACACTACCAGGCAACACACAGATACTCACCCACAGGGAACAACAATGAAAGACACAACAGGCTCCTTCCCTGGGTCTTCCCTGGGTCTTCCCTGGGTCTTCCCTGGGTCTTCCCTGGGAGTTTGTGAGGCATTCAATGGTCAAATAATTGTCATTCATAATGCCCAATGGCTGAAGTCAACACTTATCCTCATAAAGGTTTGCTTGTGAAGAAACAAATCAATAAAACAAAGTGATATCCTGGCCCTGACAGTTATAGGGTTTCAACTGTTTAGAAAAGAGTTGTGTTGACCAAAGCGTTATTCTTCAGAGCCATCATATACATTGTAATGAGGTTGATCCGGGCCCTATTTCGTGACTGTCTCCATTCCTCAACAGTATTCCTATGTGAGTAACTGCTCCTACTTAAAGTGGTATACACACTGACAACTGGAGAAGATCCTCAGGCCTTTTGGCTCACGTTGGAGGTGAGTTGAGTCCGTTATCTAATAATAATTTCCGCAGGTGGTTTTGTGCTTCGCTGTTTTTTCACTCACTACATTCCCTCATGCAAACAGGAAATTGGTTATCTCAAGACAGACATGAAATATCATGTCTTGTGGTCAAATGTTTTTTCATGATTACTGGAATCCGGTTGCATATTAACATGAGACCAATTGGCATGCCAGTAATTCATATGTCTACAAAAGGTCCACTAACAAATCAAATCAGATGATTTATACACAACGGTATACATTAATGCATCCACGTAGAACTTATTCTGACTCTTAGGTACAGCCAGTCAATGATGATGTTTTCTGTGTGTAGGTTAGGCACCATATAGCTCCTTCATAGACCTGTCTGCCGTCTTTTGACAGATCAATCTCCCTCCCAGCAGCCAGACGTCCCCTGGGCCTCCCTCTCCTTATATCTAGCCTCTGCCTGCCTCACACTTCACTCACACTCTGATACTGACGTGCCACATTGCACCACACACCACACGGAACCACACTGCACCACACCACACCACACCGGCTGCTCAATCACACAGCTCCCTTGACCCATAGAGAACCTCCATACACACACACACACACACACACACACACACACACACACACACACACACACACACACACACACACACACACACACACACACACACACACACACACACACACACACACACACACACACACACACACACACACACACACACACAGCTGGCCATGCCCCATAGCCAAAGACATCATCACATTTTGGAATTCTCAAAAGTCAAGGATGTGGAGATAGACAAATGCTGTGTATGACTCTACACCCTCTTCTACATTGTCTCCGCTCTGTGGATCGCAGCGTTCCTGGGCCTCCCTCAAGCCCATTCATGCCCTCAACCAGCATATCAATACATGTACAAGCAATTTGTCTTCCCTCCTCGGAAATTTGGTAAATTCCATCCTCCCCTTCCCTCAGGGTATGAGAGCTGCATAACCATTAGTTGTGGTATTTTTGTTTTTTTAAGAGGAGCATGTGTTTGTTCTGTCTTTAATGTGTTACACTGTGTCTTCATTGGATTATCACTGTTTCAACTCAGCAGCTCTGACTGCAGCGATCACAATCTGTGAAACTCAGCCTTTCTCAGCCACACCGTCAACACTATCTGTAATCCACTAGCCATTGCCATGTCCTAAACTGGGGCATGCTAAGTCTCTCTGCTGCTGGACAATTTCCCGCCTTGCTTCTCCACAAGGACTTTTCATCCCCTGGGATGCCTGGTGGTAACGTAGTGATGGGATTAGGAGAGGCCCAGAGCGTGTCTCTGTCTGCAGCCAGGAACGACCATAGTCCTATGACCTGCTAACCCCGCAGTCATTGTCCCGCTTCCCAGAGACCCATTCCAGGTGCCAGGCAATAGAGAAGATGCTTTCCCAAGAATGAAACAGACTGACTGAAATAGTTCCTTCCCTCACTGCACCCCCACCACCACACAAAACAACTCCACTCTGAAAGGGACACCATCTCCCCTTATTTCACACACACTCTCTCTCTCTTTTAAAGAGCGGCAACAGGAGTGTCCTGCTCTTTCTCTCTCTTTCAAAACTAAATTCTCCTCTTTTTTGAGGTGGTTGGGGGGCTGGTGGGAGGACAGTTGTTTTGTCTCGCTCCATTTGCTGATTTACATCTCCACAGCTTCTCTATCAAAGTGCCCATTGTCACGACTGACCTATGAAAATTTCAGAGGACACTGGGGACCGCACTCCTTTGACAGGCCAGCCAACACACACACACACACACACACACACACACATAAACACACACACACACACACACACACACACACACACACACACAAATATAAACTATTCTAAGCCCTGTTCTAACACTCACACACACACACACACACAGAATCCCACAGACCATCTCTCTCTCTGCTCTTCTCCCTTCACATCCAGAGACTCCAGAAGGGAGGGAGGGGGACGGTTCCTCCTGGAATTAAGGAGAGAGAGCCATTTGCACACCAATTGTTTTTCCTTCTCTCTGAGCCAGGAATGAGAGAAAGACCACCTCTCTCTCTCACCCTGGGGCCACTGTCCCCCTCCTCCTCTTCCTCCTCCTCCACCTCCTCCCTCCCTCCCTCCTTCCCTCCTCCTCTGTGAAATCAGTGTGAATGGAGAGCCATATTCAGAGGGGATGAATGGGATGGGGTGGGAATGGGTGGGGGGGTCACTCTGACCCCCACAGCCCTCCAATGCCAGAGCCACATGTGCAGCATATTAACATATGAAGCCCTGTCACTGCTCTGTCCACCCTCCCAACTGACCCCATTTACATTCACACACACACAGTGAGTGTTTGGGTCACGCACTATACGGTTATATCACCATAAAGCATAAAGCTCTAAGCTCCAGTACAAACCCTTATAGAGTGTTGCTGCCCAAAAAGAGGAGTGGACGTGTGAGCTGGGGGGACACAGAGGGTGATTGGGGCCAGGGGCAGGCAACAGGGACGCGCCAGAAACCGGCAGAAAACAGAATTAGTCCCACAATGGCAATAAAAGACGAGGATTCCACCACCGGAATAAAAATAGGAACCTCTCTGCAGTCACCATATCAGAAAACCATTGAATTGTAGTTAAGCAAATTGTATAAACAAGTGCAAAAATGTGAGGAGAGGGCCAAAGAAAACGTACCTTGGGCCTGGGCTGCACAGGGACCTTTTTTAGACTGTTTTTCCTGTTAGAGTTTCCCTCTTCGAGACAGTGCGTCACGTACAGACATTAACCCTTCACTGGCTACGCACCACACTTTCCTGTGGAGAAACCCACAGTCCCCGTTCTCAGAGTGGATGTGTCTTCACAGGATCTTCTGGATCCAATGTGTTTGGACAGAACCTCCACAGAACACTCATCAGGCTGTAATGCATCTCACGGTAGAGGAGTTTTATTATCATATTACAGCTTGTGGTTTGGGTCGGGTTGTGGCGTGATAAATCATGATTGGATTGAAGATTCATTTCTAGGAATATAGTAAACAGATTGCACAACAGGGCACTCTCAGTTGTGGAAGACCAAGGCAATGCATCCATGCCGTAAGGTGTGATGAGTATCTTTACACAACCAGGTCTACATCCTCTCTAAAGGGGGGTGAGGGGAGGGAAGGGTGAGGGGAGGGGAGGGGTGGGGCTCAGTGGCTCCCACTAGGCATTATTCATCTCTGCCAGAGAGCTCTCTGACACCAGGCAGCCAGTAAACCTTAATTAGGACCACCCAATGGCCGGCCCAGTGTCATTAGATAATTACGTTTGTTTATATGTTTGTGTTTAGTATGGAGCTGAATGGAGTGAGACAGCAGGAGCGATAGAGGGAGGGAGAAAGGCAGGAAAGGAGAGAGAGAGGGGGCAGGAGAGAGTGAGAGAGGGATTGGAGAATGAGCAAGAAGGAGAGGAAGAATAGGTGTTCGCAAGCTCTATCTCCTGTCCTCTCTCTTTCCCTCTTTCTCTTTCCCTCTCTCACTTGTTCTCTTTTTCTCTCTCCCTCTCTCAGCTGCCCCTTGCATCCTATCCCTCTTTCCCAGAATGGAGGAACTGAGTCTGACATGAGCACAAATAAGGAACCTCAGGCCAGAGCCACGACTGGAAAGTTTCCCCACAGGCAAGGCAGAATACATTTTTTTACAAAAAAGGAGGACAACAAGCTTTTTCCCCTCATTCACTTCAACATTTTATTCTCCTCAAACATACATGCACGCACAAACAGGATAGCATGCACATGCACAAACAAACACTCTAACACACACACAGACTACAACACATGTAATCACACGCACCCTCCATTGCTTCCGTGGTGGGTTTAGCTGTAGTGATGCTGTGTGTTGAGAGAGAGGCCAGCCCAGGCTCTCAGAAGGTTGGTGTGGCTGTCTGTGGTTATGCCTGTTGAGTCCCTCTGACCGCCACATGATGAATTACATCCCTGCTCCGTCCAAATAACATAAAACACAGCCCAGCCAGACCTGCTGCCACTCTGCACAGCCGACACAATAGAAACAACTGTCCTCTCCACTCTGTATACACAGAGATTCGTTTTAACAACCCAAGCCCAAGCTCTGTCCAAAGGCAGTGAGGGAAGAAAGGGGGAACAATCCACAGAGAAGAGGAGAGGAAAAAGCAGAAGTGAAAGTGTGTGATGTCAGTGCCTCTCTTGATCTCCCGTTCTGTTTCATGCCCTTGGCCAGGTCCGATTCGTGTCCCCCAGATATCTCAGCACACGCCCCAGTAGGCTTGTTAGACCAGCTCAGTGAACGCATACATGCTACACTCTGGCCCCACAAGCCACGGCAAAAACAACAACAAGAAACAAACCCATGAGGACACACAACAAAATGAGACATTACCAATTCTTTTCGTTTTTTCATACTTTTCGTGATGTTTTTTTTGCGATGAGAAGTTCAGACCTTTCCTATTTTAATCAAAAGGTAAAAGACAAAACATTACTGACCGTTTAACCAGCCCCCTTTCTCTCTCTCTCTCTGTCTGACTAATGCACCAAGCCCAAGAGGAGCACAGAGAGGACTGAATTACAGGGTTGAGTACGGATGAGCAACTTCATCAAGGATAAAGAGATGCCCCCTGAAGAGTGTCCATCAGCCCTGTGGAAGGGGAAGTCTGCCCTACTGTAAGCCACAGTAGCTTGCCACCTTCCTGTTTGCCAATGTGGGAAAAGTGAAAGCAGGATCAGTGAGGGTGAAATAAGCACTAAAAAAGGGGTTGTGCCATCTCAGTGACTAAAAGCAGAATATTCTCCAGACTGAACTCCGGTCCCACAATGATTTAAGCATTACCTCTAATTGCAAATTCTAATAGACCCCCAGGGACCCAGCGAAGCCAATCACATCACAGCTCACGCTGTCGCGTGGAGAGCAGCACACATTTCAGTGAACAGAGAGGGAGGGGGAAATAAAAGGCAGAAAACAGAGAAAAGGAGAGACAGTCATTCACCAGAGGGGTAAACTCCTGTTTCCATGACACCTTGGTAGAGTTTAGGTGTATGGAACGGTGAGTTACCCCCTGTCTCAGCCCCTTGGTAGAGTTTAGGTGCATGGAACAGTGAGTTACCCTGTCTCAGCCCCTAGAGCCACAGTCACATGCCCTGGAGGAGCGGAACAGCGCTTGGTAGAGCAGATCCAGGGGAGAGATGCTCCACAGGCAGAGACTCTAAAATTAGCCCCAGTGTGGGGTGCAGGAGCAGGGGACGTGGGTGGGGGAGTGGGGGTGGAGGGGGTGGTGACAGCACACATCTCTGCACACTCACCAGGCTGTGTCAAATTAAACTGCTCAGCTCACACTTCATAAACACACATCGCTTAACACACAAAACACAGGCTACGCATGCACACATAACATACATTCACCAGCAGACACACACATGTCTACACTTACACACCACCCACACCATTAAGGGATTTACACATTATGAGATCATTTGGAGCCTGAGCTCCTTTCATGAATGGCCCAGTGTCACTACAGAGCATATGTGTCCCAGTGTCCCACTTAGACTCCTGCAGAGCAGAGCGAGGAGCCCAACCTGCTGTTGTGTGTGTTGGAGCAGAGGGCAGACGGGTAGAATCAGATTATAGAGCTGTCTGACCTCTCTCGAGGGCCGCTTACCGTGGCCTGTGCCCAGGGCCAGCACAGAAAGAGTTTGTTGTCGGTATTAGGAGCTAAACGGCTTAACGGTTAACAGACGTGCTTCTGGAGAGTCCAGCACACAGTCTTGACTCGCTGCCAGAATCTCTGAGCCAAGGCGATTCAAGGGCTGTACACAGAGGGAAAGGGGAAGAAAGAGAGAGAGAGAGAGGGAGGGGGGAGAAATGGATGGAATAGGAATTTGACCATAAAATGTAGATACAGGTGTGTGAGGATGAAAACATTATATTTGGCTGCTTGCTGAAGTTTTTAAGTTTACCCAAAAAACAAGCTGGCCTAATGCTTGAACCATACAGTTGAGAAGAACTGGGCACAATTCAATCAAAATCTGTAACTGGGTTGTGGAATTAAGAACAACATTCCTCCTGTAAAAGCAATAACTTACAGTAACAATGTATAAATACATTTTCATACATGCCTCCTTAAATTCACACTGAAAAAACTTGGGACTATTAGGTTCTATCTGATAAAAGATGATTCTGAGATAAGTGGCTTTAAAGTTTCGAAGCCTCATTGGTTTGAATGTTGTTCTTAATTCCACAATGTTTATCTTGTATTCTTTTGAACATATCAACATTAATTGGGTTATTTAGAGTACTATATACAGTGGGGGGAAAAAGTATTTGATCCCCTGCTGATTTTGTACGTTTGCCCACTTACAAAGAAATGATCAGTCTATAATTTTAATAGTAGGTTTATTTGAACAGTGAGAGACAGAATAGCAACAAAAAAATCCAGAAAAACGCATGTCAAAAATGTTAGAAAATGATTTGCATTTTAATGAGGGAAATAAGTATTTGACCCCTCTGCAAAACATGACTGAGTACTTGGTTGGCAAAACCCTTGTTGGCAATCACAGAGGTCAGATGTTTCTTGTAGTTGGCCACCAGGTTTGCACACATCTCAGGAGGGATTTTGTCCCACTCCTCTTTGCAGATCTTCTCCAAGTCATTAAGGTTTCGAGGCTGACGTTTGGCAACTCGAACCTTCAGCTCCCTCCACAGATTTTCTATGGGATTAAGGTCTGGAGACTGGCTAGGCCACTCCATAACCTTAATGTGCTTCTTCTTGAGCCACTCCTTTGTTGCCTTGGCCGTGTGTTTTGGGTCATTGTCATGCTGGAATACCCATCCACGACCCATTTTCAATGCCCTGGCTGAGGGAAGGAGGTTCTCACCCAAGATTTGACGGTACATGGCCCCGTCCATCGTCCATTTGATGCGGTGAAGTTGTCCTGTCCCCTTAGGAGAAAAACAACCCCAAAGCATAATGTTTCCACCTCCATGTTTGACGGTGGAGATGGTGTTCTTGGGGTCATAGGCAGCATTCCTCCTCATCCAAACACGGCGAGTTGAGTTGATGTGAAAGAGCTCCATTTTGGTCTCATCTGACCACAACACTTTCACCAGTTGTCCTCTGAGTCATTCAGATGTTCATTGGCAAACTTCAGACGGGCATGTATATGTATTCTTGAGCAGGGGGACCTTGCGGGCACTGCAGGATTTCAGTCCTTCACGGCATAGTGTGTTACCAATTGTTTTCTTGGTGACTATGGTCCCAGCTGCCTTGAGATCATTGACAAGATCCTCCCGTGTAGTTCTGGGCTGATTCCTCACCGTTCTCATGATCATTGCAACTCCACGAGGTGAGATCTTGCATGGAGCCCCAGGCCGAGGGATATTGACAGTTCTTTTGTGTTTCTTCCATTTGCGAATAATCGCACCAAATGTTGTCACCTTCTCACCAAGCTGCTTGGCGATGGTCTTGTAGCCCATTCCAGCCTTGTGTAGGTCTACAATCTTGTCCCTGACATCCTTGGAGAGCTCTTTGGTCTTGTCCATGGTGGAGAGTTTGGAATCTGATTGATTGCTTCTGTGGACAGGTGTCTTTTTTACAGGTAACAAGCTGAGATTAGGAGCACTCCCTTTAAGAGTGTGCTCCTAATCTCAGCTCGTTACCTGAATAAAAGACACCTGGGAGCCAGAAATCTTTGATTGAGAGGGGGTCAAATACTTATTTCCCTCATTAAAATGCTAATCAATTTATAACATTTCTGACATGCATTTTTCTGGATATTTTTGTTATTATTCTGTCTCTCACTGTTCAAATAAACCTACCATTAAAATTATAGACTGATCCTTTCTTTGTCAGTGGGCAAATGTACAAAATCAGCAGGGGATCAAATACTTTTCCCCCCCACTGTAGGTAGAGAACATTGAACAGAAAAGGGCTTTGTCAATAACTCAATTTCTTCTTGTGGTGTAAAAATTATATATATATTTTTTGGTTTCTGGGTTTGATTGAACTGAGCCCAATGTCTGTCTTCAACAGGGACCAATCATCTATTAGCCTGTTTAGTTCCAGCCCTGTGTATTGTAAAGCAGCTTTGTATCGCCTGTGCATCATCACAGGTAGCATATAACCTTCCATAAACATCACTGTGAAGTTTTGCACTCTTGTGGTGTCGCTCAATTACCATTTCCTGCTGTGCCCTGTGACCAGACTGTCCTGTGTGTCACTTACTCCACTGACTTCCTGTGCCGTTTCTCCTCTTCCTGTCTAGGTTTGATGTCTCTGTAGGTTCAAATAAATATTACAGGTATTACAGACTGGGTCAGGTAGAGGTTGAAAATATCAATGCGGACCATTGCCAGTTGGTCAGCGCATGCTCTGAGAACGCGTCCTGGTAATCCGTCTGGCCCTGCGGCATTGTGAATGTTAACCTGTTTATAAGTCTTACTCACATCGGCTACGGAGAGCGGGATCACACAGTCGTCCGGAACAGCTGGTGCTCTCATACATGGTTCAATGTTGCTTGCCTCGAAGCGTGCATAGAAGATATTTAGCTCGTCTGGTAGGCTTGCATCACTGGGCAGCTCGCGGTTGGGTTTCCCTTAGTAATCCATAATAGTTTGCAAGCCCCATCCACATCTGACAAGCGTCAGAGCCAGTGTATTAGGATTCAATTTCATTCCTGTATTGAAACTTTGCCTGTTTGATGGTTTGTTGGAGGGAGTAGCGGGATTTCGCGTCCGGATTATTGTCCCGCTCCTTGATAGAATCAGCTCTAGACTTTAGCTCAGTGTGGTTGTTGCCTGTAATCCATGGCTTCTGGTTGGGATATGTACATATAGTCACTGTGGGGACAACGTCGTTGATGCACTTATTAATGAAGCCGCTGCCTGATGTGGTAAACTCCTCAATGCCATCGGATGAATTCTGGAACATATTCCAGTCTGTGCTAGCGAAAACTTCCTGTAGCTTAGCATCCGCTTCAGCGGACCACTTCCATATTGAGCACGTCACTGGTACTTCCTGTTTGAGCAGGAATCAGGAGGACAGAGTTATGCTCAGATTTGCCAAATGGAAGACAAGAGAGAGCTTTGTATGCATCTCTGTGTGTGGGGTGAAGGTGATCTAGAGTTTTTTCGCCTGTAGATGCACAGGATTGACGGATTTCAGTTTTCCTGCATTAAAATCACCGGCCACTATGAGCGTCTCCTCTGGATGAGCATTTTCTTGTTTGCTTATGGCCCTATACAGCTCATTGAGTGCGGTCTTAGTGTCAGCATCAGTTTGTGGTGGTAAATAGACAGCCACAAAAAATATAGATGAAAACTCTCTTGGTAAATAGTATCGTCTACAGCTTTACATGAGGTATTCGAAACTGGTTTCTCTTGATGGGTTGCTCTGGATGGGAGTGTCTGCTGGATGACTGAATGTAATGTACATTTTGAGCGGCTTCACTGCAGGTAGATTTGTAAGTTTTAAAATTCAGTAAAATAAAAACTCAGGCTGCAGAACCTAGAGACTTCTTTAATATCAGAGATCGTGCACCAGCTGTTGTTAACAAAGAGACACACCCAATGTTCCCTCAAATGTTTTCATCACTGACAAAATTTCAGGTCTGCTGAGCACAAACTTGAACGTTGTGAAAATTCTGTGCAACTTCCGGCGCGCTTTTACTGTGAACATTGAGGCTGTACCCGCTTTAAGTTAGCCTACTTGACCATTGTTAAAACTATGGGGCTATTCGATGTACACTGCGTGCACAATTATTAGGCAAACAATTTTATTGTTGAACAAACACAATGCTCTCAGTCAATCCAAAATGTTATTGAACCTCAAACCTGAATGTTTAACAAAGGAAAAGTGAGTTTTGTCTTTCTCAGGGAAATATATAAGTGTGCACAATTATTAGGCAACTATTAGTGTGCAGAACTATTAGGCAACTAAATTACAAAAATTATTTCTCTCAACTCACTTGTTTATTCTCAATTTTTAGAGTAAGTGTAACAGATAAGTAACACAAAATGACAATTATATAACATTTTTGGCCTTTCAGAAATATTCAGTGACCAATATAGCCACCCTTATTTTCAATAACTGCCATGAGCATTCCATCCATGGAGTCTGTCAGTTTCTTGATCTGTTCACGATCAATTTTCGCTGAAGCAGCAACCACAGCCTCCCAAATGCTGTTCAAAAAGGTGTATTGTCTTCCATCACTGTAAATCTCACGTTTGAGAAGGGCCCACAAGTTCTCAATAGGATTTAAGTCAGGTGAGGAAGGGGGCCAGGTCATTATTCAGGCATCTTTGAGGCCCTTGCTGGCTAGCCAAGCAGTGGAGTACTTGGATGCATGTGATGGAGCATTGTCCTGCATAAAGATCATGGCCTTCTAGAATGCTGAGGACTTCTTCCTGTACCACTGTTTGACGAAAGAATATTCCAGAAACTGGCAGTCGGTTTGGGAGTTGAGTTTCAGTCCATCTTCAACCCGAAAAGGTCCAACTACCTCATCCTCAATGATAGCAGCCCATACCAGTACCCCTCCTTCACCTTGCTGGCACCTGACTCAAAGTGGTGCCCTGTGTCCATTACTGATCAAGTTATGGGCCCATCCATTTGGTCCATCAAGAGTCACTTTCATTTCATCTGTCCATAAAACCTTTGAAATATCTGTCTTCAGGTATTTCTTTGCCCAATCTTGACGCTTCAACTTGTGAATCTTATTCAGTGGTGGTCTTGTTTCAGTCTTCTTGACCTTGGCCATGTCTCTGAGCACTTGACACCTTGTACTTCTGAACACTCCAGGTAGGTTGCAGTTCTGGATACGGTGGCACTGGAGGATAATGGGTTCCTGGTAGTTTGATGTTTAATTCTTCTCAAGTCTTTTGCAGTTAATTTGCGCCTTGTCTTCCCCATGCGTTTTTTGCGCCCCAGTTGACAATTCGCAACAAAACGTTTGAATGTCCGGTGGTCACACCTCAATAGTTTAGCTATTTAAAGAGTGTCGCATCCGTCTGAAAGGCATTTTAAATTTTTGGCTTTTCAGTGTCAGTTAAATTCATTTTTTGGCCCATTTTACCTGAGGTAATGAGGCTGCCTAATAATTATGCACACCTTGATATAAGGTGTTATTCACTTTCGCCACACCATCCCTCATTACACAAATACATATCACCTGAAAATGATTAAATCCAATAAGTATTCAAGTTTATATGGTTTTGAGTTCGAAAATGTGAATAGAAACAATGATAAGATCAGAATACTCACTTGCCTAATAATTGTGCACGCAGTGTAATATAATATATAATGTAGGCCTATCCGAGTGGCTTACCATCAAAAACAATGGAGAAATGCCTCATTATTACCATACCATTATTACAATCAGACAAATGATGCTACCCTCTGCCTATTGGCTACTTAGCTTATTCAAGCCTGTCTCAAAATACAACATTGCCGCTTTATGACAAAAAAAGTTATTTACCTGACTCGCTTTTCAACGATGTCTAGAAATGCACACGTTTTGTACCCTTGTGGGAAGCAATCACTCCCCCATTGCTGACTACAAATTATCTGTAAGTGAGCACACCCCCCCACCCCCCACCCCTGAGTTTACTCGACGTTGTCGTTCTGTCCTGCTGACGTATAGAAAAACCAGCTAGATTTATATTTTCCATGTCCTTGTTCAGATACGACTCTGGGAAACATGGGATATTACAGTTCTTCAGATCACGTTGATAGGATAGTCTGGAACGGAGCTCGTCCAGTTGTATGGAGAGAAGGAGAGAGAGAGAGCACAGTGCTCATAGGGGACAGGCAGCTGGGTTCACAGACAGTAGCAGCTCCTCTTCTGTGTGGATTAATCCTATTTCTCAGGGGGGACTTTCAAACTACAGGCTTGGAGTATACTTACTCTCATAGCATTACATCAGAGTCAATATTTTACAAGTATCTTTGTTACTATTGGTGCTGACCTGGGTACTCTAAACAAAGTTAACATGTGTTCACAAACTAAACTAAATGCAAACCACGGCCACAGATTAAGTTGAACCACTACAAACACACTGTGTCAACTCTGCACACAAACGAAGATGAAAAGGCCTACAGTAATCCTCACATGGGCCCTAGATTTCCCTAATCTCCTGCTTTTGTTGTTGCTAGAGCCCAGAGGAGGGTGTGACGGGGTCAGGGGTGAAAGTTAAGAGCATGGACATGGAGGGAGGGAGGGAGGGAGGGAGGGAGGGAGGGAGGGAGGGAGGGAGGGAGGAGGGAGGGAGGAGGGAGGGAGGGAGGGAGGGAGGGAGGGAGGGAGGGAGGGAGGGAGGGAGGGAGGGAGTAACTTCTGTCCTGCTCCCCACCCTGAGCAGCATTGTGGTAGAAACATCCCCTGTATGCAGATGGACAGGAGCCCGAGAGGTACAAAGAGCAGAGGTATAAGCAGAGTTTCTCTGACGTATGTCTTCACCTAGCTACTGCCTCCCTCCACACCCACTCTCTCCGTCTCCGTCCACGCCCACACCACCTTCCACAGACTGAGGTGTGAAGATTCTCCCCCTCCAGCCAAATACCTGTAGGATTATAAAGGCAGACCTTGAAACAGGCCTGGCCAATTGAGCCGTGGCTCTGTGTTAAAACAACAGCCAAACCAGAGCAGAAATCCCCTTGCTTTATGTCAGAGGAGACTGTGGGAGATGAAGTTGCACTAGCATGTCTTCTCCTCTGTGACCCTGGGGGGTGATAGGTGGAGAACACTGGCCTGCATTGTTTTCCCATCCCTCCCCCCGCCTGCCTCCCCCTCCCAGTACCTCACTCAACTGAAGATGGAGTTAACTCTTGCCTGCGGTCACTCCACCTCGCTGGAACCCAATCCCTCTCTCCTTTGTGTCTCCTGGGCCAGTCAGCAAGAGGTTAATGCTGCGCTGCAGTCTCTGCCTGCCTGCCTGCCTTCCTTTCTGCCTGTCTGCCTGCCTGCCTGCCTGCCTGCATACCTGGGTGATTCATTACCATAAGGCCTGAATACTGTAGATCAAAAACATAATGAAAAGCTATAGGTGGGCAATTCCAGTGTTATGAATGTGACATTTGCACACAAAATAAGAAACAAGATGCTTCACAGAATTGACTTATCAAGCATAAATTAAAATGATATGTATATTTGTAGAACCATATAGGGGAAGTGTATGTAACGGGTATGAAATGGCTAGCTCGTTAGTGGGGTGCGCGCTAATAGCGTTTCAATCGGTGACGTCACTCGCTCTGAGACCTTGAAGTAGTTGTTTCCCTCTGCAAGGGCCCTGGCTTTTGTGGATTGACGTGTAACAGTGCTTCAAGGGTGACTGTTGTTGATGTGTGCAGAGGGTCCCTGGTTCGAGCCCAGGTAGGGGCGAGGAGAGGGACGGAAGCAACATGCTGTTAGATGTAGACACAAAATTACAACATTCTTAGTAATACCAGTAACGGGACACCAAAACTGGACAGATATGTTTGGGAGCAAAATTCTGTGAATCTCAAAGTCTTAGGGTAAAATATGAATAACCACTTTGAAAGTAAGGCTTGGCTACACAATAAAATAAAATGGTACTGTAATGGATGTGACGCTGTGAAAAATGAGTGTTTATATATTAAATATTTCTTCACCAAACTTCATGATAATACTTTTGTTGTCATCTGAAAATGCAGTGTACCTCAAAGAACCAAGAAATCACCAGTATCTTGAATAGTTATTGCGTAGGCTATCAAAGTGGTCCCGTCTTCACCAACCATAAATTCACAAATGTGCTAAAAAAAAATGCGTTTAGAATTCTTTATTTGAAAATCTCTATTTTCAATGTGAATTAGAGTGCTGCATACCTCAACAATTACAGAAATATTTGCACTTTCATAATAACACTAGAGGAACATTTCATTCTAGATCATTAATGACAGATGTTTTATTTAAAATATTAAATGGAATTATCAATCACCTACTGAGTAACACAATAAACATACAAAAACTCAAACTCAATTCAAAAAATATTTTATGAGCTCCTGCTTTGTGTTAATCTCACACCCTTTAATCTGACAGTACAGGCTCTATGAAATGGTACCTCCTCCCCGTTGTCCACTAAAGGACACAGGGACTGGACAACTTGACCTGCAGCCACCCAAGCCTTGACATCCTTGGCTGGCAAGATGTACACACATCCTGTGTGGTCGTTTCTCCTCAAGAACTGAAATTCAACAGCATTAGAGTCAGTCTTTATCTGTTACCAGTCCCACAAACTGCATGTATATACAGTGCATTCGTAAAGTATTCAGACCCCTTTACTTTTTCACATTTTAGTACGTTATAGCCTTATTATAAAATATATATATTTTTAAATGTCCCTCATCAATCTACACACAATACCCCATAATGACAAAGCAAAAACGTTTTTTAGATATTATTATTTACTTATTTACATAAGTATTCAGACCTTTTGCTATAAGACTCGAAATTGAGCTCAGGTGCATCCTGTTTCCATTGATCATCCTTAAGTGGTTTCTACAACTTGTTTGGAGTCCACCTGTGGTAAATTCAATTGATTGGACATGATTTGGAAAGGCACACACCTGAGTTCACAGGGCATGTCAGAGCAAAAACCAACCCATGAGGTTGAAGCAATTGTCCGTAGAGCCCCGAGACAGGATTGTGTCGAGGCACAGATCTGGGGAAGGGTACCAAAAATGTCTGCAGCATTGAAGGTCCCCAAGAACACATTGGCCTCCATCCTTCTTAAATGGAAGAAGTTTGGAACCACCAAGACTCTTACTAGAGCTGGCCACCCGGCCAAACTGAGCAATCGGGGGAGAAGGACCTTGGTCAGGGAGGTGACCAAGAATCTGATGGTCACTTTGACAGAGCTCCAGAGTTCCTCTGTGGAGATGGGAGAGCCTTCCAGAAAGACAACCATCTCTGCAGCACTCCACCAATCAGGCCTTTATGGTAGAGTGGCCAGACGGAAGCCACTCCTCAGTAAAAGGCACATAACAGCCCATTTGGAGTTACCTGTTGTATTCGGCGTATGTGACAAATACAATTTGATTTGATTTGATGAACCCAAGATTAAACACTTTGACCTGAATGCCAAGCGTCACATACGGAGGAAACCTGGCACCATCCCTATGGTGAAACATGGTGGTGGCAGCATGTAATGATTTTGTTTGGAGAAGTATCGGAGTCAGGCGCAGGACACAGGGATGAGTGCCAACAAAACGTGTTTACTCAAAACCATAATAAAACTTCTCCCACAGCAATAATACATGGTTGGGAGAAACACCTCCAACAACCACAAAACGGGAACCAATCACGAACAAGACAAACAGGAAAGCCAGAGGGTTAAATAATGAACATAATCAGGGAATCATAAACAGGTGTGTACAATTAAGACAAAACCAAACAAACAGGGAAACATAGATCGGTGGCGACTAGTAAGCCGGTGATGTCAACCGCCGAACGCCGCCCGAACAAAGAGAGGGGCCGACTTTGGCAGAAGTCGTGACACAGCATCATGCTGTGGGGATGTTTTTCAGCAAGCAGGGACTGGGAGACTAGTCAGGATCGAGGGAAAGATGAACGGAACAAAGTACAGAGAGATCAGACACGAGACGTACGTGGCAGGATCTACAGACAATCACGGATTACAAAGGGAAAACCAACCACGTCGCAGACACTGACGTCTTGCTCCCGGACAAGATAAACACCTTCTTTGCCCGCTTTGAGGATAACACAGTGCCACCGACGTGGCCCGCTCCCAAGGACTGTGGGCTCTCATTCTCCGTGGCCAACGTAAGACATTTAAACGTGTTAACCCTCACAAGGCTGCTGGCCCAGACGGAATCCTAGCTGCATCCTCAGAGCATGCGCAGACTAGCTGGCTGGTGTGTTTACGGACATATTCAAATAATCCCTATCCCAGTCTGCTGTCCCCACTTGCTTCAAGATGTCCACCATTGTTCCTGTACCCAAGAAAGCCAAGGTAACTGAATTAAATGACTATCACCCCGTAGCACTCACTTCTGTCATCATAAAGTGCTTTGAGAGGCTAGTTAAGGATCATATCACCTCTACCTTACCTAACACCTAGACCCACTTCTATTTACATACCGCCCCAATAGATCCACAGATGACGCAATCGCCATCGCACTGCACACTGCCCTATCCCATCTGGACAAGAATGGGATGCTGTTCATTGACTACAGCTCTTCCTTCAACCCCATAGTACCCTCAAAGCTCATCCGTAAGCCCGGGGCCCTGGGTCTGAACCCCGCCCTGTGCAACTGTGTCCTGGACTTCCTGACGGGCCGCCCCCAGGTGGTGAAGGTAGCAAACAACACCTCAACTTCGCTGATTCTCAACACAGGGGACAGACAAGTGTGCGTGGTTAGCCCCTTCCTGTACTCCCTGTTCACCCATGCCTCCAACTCAATCATCAAGTTTGCAGATGACACAACAGTTGTAGGCCTGAATAGCAACAATTCTGAGACAGCCTACATGGAGGAGGTGAGGGCCCTTGCGGAGTGGTGCCAGGAAAATAACCTCTCCCTCAACGTCAACAAAATGAAGGAGCTGATCGTGGACTTCAGGAAACAGCAGAGAGAGCCCGCCCCCATCCACATCGACATGACCACATTAGAGAAGGTGAAAAGCTTCAAGTTCCTCGGCGTACACATCACCGACGATCTGAAATGGTCCACCCACACAGACAGTGTGGTGAAGAAGGCGCAACAGCGTCTCTTCAACCTCAGGAGTCTGAAGAAATTCGGCTTGGCCCCTGAGACTGTCACAAACCTTTACAGATGCACAATTGAGAGCATCCTGTCGGGCTGTATCACCGCCTGGTACGGCAACTGCACTACCCACAACCGCAGGGCTCTCCAGAGGGTGGTGCGGTCTGCCCAACACATCACCGGGGGCACACTGCCTGCCCTCCAGGACACATACAGCACCCGATGTCACAGGAAGGCCAAAAAGATCATCAAGGACATCAACCACCTGAGCCACGGCCTACCATCCAGAAGGCGAGGTCAGTACAGGTGCATCAAAGCTGGGACCGAGAGACTGAAAAACAGCTTCTATCTCAAGGCCATCAGACTGTTAAATAGCCATCACTAGCCGGCTACCACCCGGTTACTCAACCCTGCACCTTAGAGGGTGCTGCCCTTTATGCATAGACATGGAATCACTGGTCACTTTAATAATGGAACACTAGTCACTTTAATAATGTTTGCATACTGTATTCTATTCTACTGTATTTTAGTCAATTCCTCTCCGACATTGCTCGTCCTAATATTTATATATTTTTTAACTGTATTCTTTCACTTTAGATTTGTGTGTATTGTTTTGAATTGTTAGATACTACTGCACTGTTGGAGCTAGAAACACAAGCATTTCGCTACACCCACAATAACATCTGATATATATGTGTATGTGACTAATACAATTTGATTTGATTTGAGAGATCCTTGATTAAAACCTGCTCCAGAGATTTCAGGTCCTCAGACTGGGGCGAAGGTTCACCTTCCAACAGGACAACGACCCTAAGCATACAGCCAAGACAACGAAAGAGTGGCTTCGAGACAAGTCTCTGAATGTCCTTGAGCGGCCCAGCCAGAGCCCAGACTTGAACCCAATCAAACATCTCTGGAGAGACCTGAAAATAGCTGTGCAGCGACACTCCCCACCCAACCTGACAGAGCTTGAGAGGATCTGCAGAGAAGAATGGGAGAAACTCCCCAAATACAGGTGTGCCAAGCTTGCTGCGTCATACCCAAGAAGACTCAAGGCTGTAATCGCTGCCAAAGGTGCTTCAACAAAGTACTGAGTAAAGGGTCTGAATACTAATGTAAATGTTATTTTTCAGGGGGGTTTTTCTTTATCAATTTGCAAAAATGTCTGAAAACCTGTTTTTGCGTAGCCGTATGTAGATTGACAAGATTTTATTTTAATTTTATACATTTTCTAATAAGGCTGTAACGTAACAAAATGTGGAAAAAGTCAAGGGGTCTCAATACTTTCCGAATACACTGTACACTGAGTATACAAAACCCCGTTTGCCCTCAGAACAGCCTCAATTAGTCTGGGCATGGACTCAACAAGGTGTCATAAGCGTTCCACAGGGATGCTGGCCCATGTTGACTCCTGTGCTTCCCACAGTTGTGTCAAGTTGGCTGAATGTCCTTTAGATGGTTGATCATTCTTGATACACATGGGAAACTGTTGAGCGTGAAAAATCCAGCAGCATTGCAGTTCTTGACGCAAATCGGTGCGCCCGGCACCTACTACCATACCCCGTTGAAAGGCACTTCAATCTCAAAATGTCTCAATTCTCTCTAGGCTTAAAAATCCTTCTTTAACCTGTCTCCTCCCCTTCATCTGCACAAATGTTAAGTGGATTTAACAAGTGACATCAACAACGGGACATGGATTTCAGCTGGATTCACCTAGTCAGTGCTTGTCATGGAAAGAGCAGGTGTTCTTAATGTTTTGTAAACTCAGTGTGTACCTCTAATCCTAGACTCAAGGATTGATACAGCCATTTCCTTCCCTTGTTTATTTGAGCTATCTGGACTCATTCCTCACTCGTCCTTTATCATCTGTACTATATCTTGATCTCTTTCCTATGCAGGGTTAAACTTCTTAATTTTCGTTACGTGAAATGGCAACAAAAACAAAAAAGACGTTTCATTGAATTATAACCTACCAGTGGCACAGGTTTTGAACTTTCATAGAATTTTATTATCAGATCGTAAATCACCTCAGGCTTGAAAGCTGCAGTTCACAAGCACGCACAGGGCAGACTACACAGATACAGTGTCACGCCCTGACCATAGAGAGCCCTTGGTTCTCTATGGTGTAGTAGGGTAGGGCCTGATGAGGGGGTGTTTTAGTTTATATTTTCTATGTTGGTGTTTTTGTATGGTTAGAGGCAGCTGGTAATCGTTGCCTCTAATTGGGGATCATATTTAGGAAGCCCTTTCTCCCACCTGCATTTGTTCGATATTGTTTTGCTGAGTGCTGATGTATGCACTGTGCTTCACTTTCGGTGTATGTTTATTGTTTTTTAGTTGAAGTTTCACGGTAATAAATATGTGGAACCCAACACACGCTGCGCCTTAGTCCATTCTTCAAAACGATCGTGACATACAGACGAATATTGTCACTGGCGGGTTATCCGTACTTACTCAAGGAAGTAAACAAACTCCACATGACCGGTGAAAGTTTCTTATGGATTTTTACGACCTTAATTATGTTTATGAATTTAAGACCTTTATTATGCCTTGTGATCACATGCAATGCTCTAGTTAGCAAAACAACACATGATTGCAGTTCATATGAGAACGTAAGTACACCCAAAATAGATCACACAGAGAAAGATTGCCAGCTAGCTTGTTTGCTAACATAAACACACTTCGGAAGCAGTAGGAAGGGCATGAACATTTTATCATGATTGCATTATGCAGTGATGCTGACTAGCAAGTCATTGATCATGTTATGAAGCGTCCGTAACAATCACATCCGTTACGCTTAGAACGAGTACTGACAAAGAGAGAAAGGAAACCAGTTATACATCACTTAAGCCTTTGATGAAAGTTAGCTTTGTACAGAAAGTTTGATTACAATCATACTCGAAACATGTCCACAATATCAACCTTTCCTCAAAAACGTTAGATGTGACACTGCCTGTCCAAATCAGCTTTCTATCGTTACTAGATTGTAGAATTCTGTACTAGCACTCAATGGATAAAAATGTGTTTGATATTGTTTCATTAACCTTCAGACTTGGTCTGAAACACAGGGGGACAGATCTAAGTTCTGTGAGCCATTGCCAAAAGCTATGAAATCTGGTTCTCTGAAAATAGTTATTTTGAGACGTTGTATCCTACTTTGTAGTAACAATTACATTCAATTTAGCAAATATAAAGGCCAAATGTAGTCTTTACTTCAAAATACACACATTCAAGGTAAATATGAAAGTAGTTTAACTAGGAAATAAGCTATTTCGTTTTTTCATGCTCAGCTTGACCTTACCATGGAATTGCTGAGGTGCTAGCTGCAAAATATGGTTAATTTGTTTGTTTAATGGGTGTGCACTGAAATGTGTTTTAGTGTAAGCTATCTGTGTATGTCTTTGTGGTCTGTCTATGTATTTATTTGTGTACGTGTGTGTTTGTACCCATAGGCACGTGTGTTTTGTGTTTCCCTGCACACATGTGTGACTGTTTGTGATAGTGTGTACAGAGGGAGCATGTCTCCTTGTCTTGTCCCAAGTGCTAAGGGGCAGAGCAGAGGAGCGGGGCCGGGCCATTGACTCATAAATCACAGGAGAGGATGGAGAGTAACAGCTCAAATTAAGATAAAACCTCCTTAATTATCACCTAAACAGCCTGGCGTCTCCTCTCTCCCCAGGCTATCTGTCACACACCCAGCAGGCGCAGGCACCAGGGGACAGGTTGCACTGCTCCAACAGACAGAGTGGAGGGAGCTGGACCCACACACACATGCACACGCACACACACATACTGGGAAAACAAGACTGCACACTAGTGTATAAACACACAATGTCAATACACAATGACAAACAGGAGTAATACAAGAACAAACAAATTCATAAGAACTAACAAACATACACCAGTGTCAAAAACACAATCGTAAAGAGACTCACAGGAATAAAGACAATTTAAAACAATCTTTCCCGTTCAGATTCAACTGTCAGTCAACAAAACAGGTCGCAAATCATCCCCCATTACCTCTCCCCTGCCTACATCCCCGCCCCCTTTCTCTCTCTGCTTATTCACCCTGCTAATTATCATTAGCCTAATGACTTCTCAATGGCCCTCACTCCTCTCCTTCTTCAAAGAATATCTCTACCTTGCCCTCCTCCCTCTCTCTCTCAATTTGTGTCCTGAGAAATCCTTAAATTCCAGGCGACTGCCCCCTGTCACACACACAAACACGCACACTTAGGCTCCTCTCCCGCTCCCTAGGGATGCCTAATGGAATAGTAGATTGAGAAGTTAGGTGGGCTGGGCCTACTCCTGCTCAGGGCTGGAGAAGATCAGTGAAGTATGTGTGCGCGTGTGCATTTGTGCGTGCAAGCAAGAGAGAGAGAGAGAGGGAGGGTGAGAGAGGGAGGGAGAGAGAGAGAGGGAGGAAGGGAGAGAGAGAGAGAGAGAGAGAGGGAGGGAGAGAGAGAGAGAGAGGGAGGGAGAGAGAGAGAGGGAGGGAGAGAGAGGGAGGGAGAGAGAGTGCATTCATCCTTCTTGTTTTTTTCTCTTGGAGGGAGCGTATTGATTTTATATTAGGTGTGAGCTGCCATCTGGCTGCTTTTTATTTCTCTGTTTTTACAAAGCAATTGAGTAAGAGAGAGGGAGAGAGAAGAGAGAGAGTGAAAGCAACAGAGTTAAATTCGTTATGCATTAAATAAAGACAGTGTGGGTGAAACAGAGAAGAATACAGTGCGTGTGTGCAACCAGCTCTCACAGTCTCACTTCAGAATTCGAAGTTCATTCATGTTTCTCAAACGTCAAATTTAGAAGTTGTTGCAAATGTCAAATTTCGAAGTGTTTAAGGTTAAGGCATTAACTCCAAAATCTTACTTTTAGGCATTAATGCCAAATGGTTAAGGCAGGTGTTCCCAAACATTTTTGGCCCACTACCCCATTTTGATAACTGAACATTTTCGCGACCCCAAGCATGTGAAAAAAATGATGTAATTAACAGCCAAAGTTTACTTTGTATTTGGGGCTATGGCAGTACATTGAAAAATATTCTAACAGTATTTCTGATTGTCTTCTCAACTCACCATCACATACTTTTAATGTGTGGCTACGACAGTCAATTAAAGTAAGTCTGATAATGTATCTCATCTCACCACCACTAATGAGATGGGTATGCTTAATGCATGTCGTGTCGTAGCTTCTTAAAGTCAGGGGGTGGACTTGAACCCAATCAAACATCTCTGGAGAGACCTGAAAATAGCTGTGCAACGACGCTCCCCATCCAATCTGACAGAGCTTGAGAGGATCTGCAGAGAAGAATGGGAGAAACTCAAATACAGCTGTGCCAAGCTTGTAGCATCATACCTAAGAAAACTCAAGGCTGTAATCGCTGCCAAAGGTGCTTCAACAAAATACTGAGTAAAGGGTCTGAATACTTATGTGAATATGATATTTCAATTTTTTATAAAAACCTGTGTTTGCTTTGTCATTATGGGGTTTTGTGTGGAGATTGATGATTGAAACTTTAATTTTAGAATAAGGCTGTAACGTAACAAACTGTGGAAAAAGTCAAGGGGTCTGAAAACCTTCCGAATGCACTGTATGTTTATCCCCATTTTGTTCGTTTTGCTTCCCTTTTATAAAACGTTTTCCAACAGAATCAGCCGAATGAATACACCCCTGATTACACACAAACAGTTCACTTTCATAGCCACATACCAACAGCTTGTTGTATTCCTTCTCGCATCTACGCACTCTCCTCCTCTCACCTTTTCCCTTCGCTTCCGGACTTCAATGCACAACACATCAACTGTCTGTGACCAGGCAAAAAATCCTTTCCAAGACAAACCTTCATATCATAACCACTACACACAGCCTACATCGTTGTCACCATATTAGCTAAAGTAATGTCATAGTCAACATAGCTAATAGAACTAACGCGCTAGTAAACACGCTACAATCATGCAGTACAGTGTACAGTCAGTAAGCAGTTTAGCAGTTACACCGGCAGGCCCCGGTTGCAATAAATTATTAAAACCTAAAGCTTACCTTGACTTGGAAGAGTTCCAGTGTTGGATAGTCATAGCCAGCTAGATAACATAGCATCCCTCTGTTTGAGCCGGATGTTTGAGTATGCTAAACTAGCTACATAGTTGTATTTGCTAGCTGTGAAAGTGAAGGTTTAAAAAAATGACTCTCTCTCGCTCTCTCTCTCTCGCTCTCTCTCTCTCTTTTTAAGAAATGCAGTGCTAGCAAGTTGTAGTTTATGCTTTCAGTACTAGATTCATTCTCTGATCCTTTGATTGGGTGGATAACATGTCCGTTCATGCTGCAAGAGCTCTGATAGGTTGGAGGATGTCCTCCGGAAGTTGTCATAATTACTGTGTAAGTCTATGGAAGGGGGTGACAACCATGAGCCTCCTAGGTTTTGTATTGAAATCAGTGTATCCAGAGGAAGACGGAAGATAGCTATTTGTTGACGTGAATACATTTTGTATAGTTTTATCTAAAAGTATTACTTTTTAAATGTTTCACTTTATATGAAATTCACTGAGAAGGATGGTCCTCCCCTTCCTCCTCTGAGGAGCCTCCACTGCTGTAATATCGTATAAATTTGGAATCATGACATTATGTACTTTCGAGAAAAATAGGCACGTTTCTCTCCATATACACTGACTTTGAGAAGGGATTGCGTGATGATCATCTTAGCAACTGCTTGACGCAGCATGACAACGTGAATGTGATTGGTCAACAGTCTGCTGGGTGGGGCGTTATACATTCCTTCACCCTGGACTAAAGAGGCAGACAAATGTTACATTTGTTAAATTACAAATGGCTCTGTTAAATTACACATTTCTCGAGTTAGGAATATCGCAAAAATATGATCGATGGCTCATTCGAGAGAAGACATCCTCCCGAGTTATGACATGGGCCAGTATTGAAATCTAACATGTATGATAGATCTTTTCATGATCTAAAAGTACTTTTCCTATTAACTTCCAGTGTAGTGAGAGAGACTTTATCATGGTGCTACGTCCTACCAGACGGATTTCTGCCTGCTTGAACGCCATTAACTCAGACACACATGAAAACATGAAATGACCCAGGGAATCGATAGATAATCCCTCAGAGATGCAGAAAAACAATTTAACATTCAAAATGGGTGAACCTTTCCTTTAAGGTTTGGGATAGGCTTAAAACAAAAATAACTTCTATCACTGTATTTAAACTTCCAACCTTTGGAATTAGAGGCAGCTGCTTACACCCATCCACCATCCCTGTCCACAACACCCAAACAAAACCGAAACCTACTTGAAGGTAACAGTGCTCACTCACTCTTGCCCCTAGTGGCAGGTTTCCACGTCATCTTCCAACGTCCTCAGATGTGGATGGAAGTCGAATACTGACTTGTATCACAGGTGACCTCTGTGTGTGTGTGTGTGTGTGTGTGTGTGTGTGTGTGTGTGTGTGTGTGTGTGTGTGTGTGTGTGTGTGTGTGTGTGTGTGTGTGTGTGTGTGTGTGTGTGTGTGTGTGTGTGTGTGTGTGTGTGTGTGTGTGTGTGTGTGTGCGCACGCGTGGACGGACAGGAAGACAGAATCCCTCTCTAAAACTACAAAGAGTTGAATTTTCAAAGGAGGGGCTCAGAACCCCGTCCATCCCCGCTCTCCCTCCATCCATACCTCCAAAGAAAGAGACCCTTCCCTAGGGAACACCCTGAGTCCTAGTCAGTCAGGAATCCAGATTTTTCTCCACCATTCCTCTCTCTCTCTCTCTACTTGAGGAACAGGGTAAGCAAACAGCAAGCATGCAGCCTGATCTCATTCTTTCTTATAATTTATTGATCCGTTTAATTGATGTGTGATCGCCTGATGACAAATATTTAACATCCTGCTCCACTATTGATTAGAATAGTCAGAGTGAATGAGAAGTTCACACTGAAGCTTTGTTGTTTGAGTTAGGATTCAGCTAGTATTTCACCATACCATCCACTGGCACTGGCCAGAAACCTGAAGACTACACACACATTTGTACCGTCGATGATTTAGCCTTGGCCATTGGAAGGCAGATAATCAAGATCAAAGCTAAGCCTAAACCAACAGAATTATGGTAATTATGGCACGTTTCTTAAAGTTAGAGTCTTTTAGACTGTGCTAAGTTAGTAAGTTAGTGATCGGTTTGAGCAGACTATTGGTGTGTGGGTGCTGTCCCAGCAGTGAAGGAGTGTATCTGAGTCTATGAGCGGGGTCCTGAGCCAGCTCGGAGGCGAGGGGCTGAGGTGGTGGCAACGGCAGTGCAGTGATTAATGATAGGGGACACGCCCCACTAATTGTGGTCCCTGACACAGGCACACGTCCCCCTGACACAGACACACGTGGTGCAATGCTCAATCACCTTCCCCTGGTACCCTGTGTGCTGTGGTAGAGGGTTCAGCTAAAGAGAGATCACATAGGATATCATCATACAACCACAGTTAGACAGAGGACACAGAATCAGACAGAGAATCAGCCCTTACACACTTGGCTACCATCTATCTATGTTGGTCCCTCCGCGAAGGCAGAGAGCTTCGGCAGGGAGAGAAAGGGTATATATCTAGGAAAGAAAGTAACACGGGAAGAGAGAAATGTAAAAACAGATACGGAAGGGCAAAGAGTGTACAGCATGAAAATAGGCAGAAAGTGCTTCTCCAATAGAAATCCCTGATCACACTTGTAGGTGATGTCATGGAGACGTTGGCTCGCTAAGCTCATGCTCAGAAACACATCATCGGATATAACGGTTGTCTCACGCCAAACTGTGAGAGCAGACAGGTGGAAGTAGTCATGAATCCCCTTTATAGGGGAGTACAGGCAGCCAGCTCCCTCATCCCAACCATGGGAGGTAATTTTTTTATTTATTTAACCTTTATTTAACCTGGCAAGTCAGTTAAGAACAAATTCTTATTTGCAATGACGGCCTACACCGGTCAAACCCAGACGATGCTGGGCCAATTGTGCACCGCCCTATGGGACTCCTAATAACAGCCAGTTGTGATACAGCCTGGATTCAAACCAGGGTGTCTGTAGTGACACCTCTTACACTGAGATGCAGTGCCTTAGACCGCTGTGTCACTAGGAAGTATAGACCACAGAGGAAAACACTCCTCAGAGCGCTGGGCTACTGCAACCTGTTACTAGCTGGTGAAATCTGGAATTCTGGCCTAAGAACATTGTGCTTTCAATCTTCTGCCTCAATGTTCTCTGCTGCTGCACTTTTACTTGTCTATTTATTTTGGATCTGAGATGACATTGTGTGTTACAAAGTTCTTATTAAGCCTAGCTGTATTCTTTATACTGTGTCTTAAGACTCTGAACTTTACACTGATGTACCCAAACAGGGCCGGCCTGCTCATTAGGCAAGACAAGGCAGCCGCCTATGGCGTCAGACTGACGAGGGCGGCATTTTCTGAGCTAAACAGACCAAGACGCACCTCCAACAACACATAAAACCTCACATAACACTGCCCCAAAACAATGCCAATTTCTTTCTCAACCATTGAGATATGGGCTTTTTAGGTGAGCGCTGATTCTGCCTGTAATAAGCAGTAGCCATCTTGTCAAAGGCAGTGACGCAAAATATTTATCTTGTCCATTCCCAGCGCGCCTCTCCATGGTGCTGTTGGAGAGACGCATCGCTGCGGTGCTCCACCAACATTCAGTCAAAAGTAAGAATCGAACATAAATCATGTAGCAGATATAGGATATGGTAGAAAGAGTATGTGGCCTTTTCTATAGCCTACAGGCTAGAGATAAAAATGTATGACAATGTAATGAGACGGAAACCTTTTTCATCATGCAGGTTTCTCCGATCAATTAGCCTAACCTAAATGGCGCCCAATAAAATAAAAAATGTGCTGCCATGTTAACAAACAACATCTCCTAAAAAGAGGTCAGGCCAAAGTAAAATGGCCAATATGGAATGGACAATCAGGCTACTCACAACTGCTGTCTTGGAGATTCATCTATTGACCAACATTTTCATAAGTGGTTTCAAGTTTGGGTCTGTACATTTTTTACGAGCTGATCATAGGGAAAAAGAAAATACTTCTGCATTTCCCGCTGTGTAAACACATTGCAAATAGGCTCAGGATAACTCCTCCTGATATTGAGATTAAATAGCTAAATTGATTAGTTACAGGAATCAAGACTAATAAAGCCAATGCAGGTTTACCACCAGTGGAGGCTGCTTGGGGAAGGATGTCTCATAATAATGGCTGGAACGGAGAGAATGGAATGGCAACCATGTGTTTGATGTACAGTACCAGTCAAAAGTTTGGACACACCTACTCATTCAAGGGTTTTTCTTTATTTTTACTATTTTCTATGTTGTAGAATAGTAGTGAAGACATCAAAACTATGAAATAACACATATGGAATCATGTAGTAACCAAGAAAGTGTTAACAGATTTCCACCTGTCTGATGTCCATTGTTCGTGTTTCTTGGCCCAAGCAAGTCTCTTCTTCTTATTGGTGTCCTTTAGTAGTGGTTTCTTTGTAGCAATTAGACCATGAAGGCCTGACTCACGCAGTCTCCTCTAACCAGTTGATGTTGAGATGTGTCTGTAACTCAGTGAAGCATTTATTTGGGCTGCAATCTGAGGTGAAGTTAACTCTAATGAACTTATTCTCTGCAGCAGAGGTAACCCTGGGTAACTCTGGGTCTTCCTTTCCTATGGTGGTCCTCATAAGAGACAGTTTCATCATAGCGCTTTATGGTTTTTGCGACTGCACTTGAAGAAACTTTCAAAATTCTTGAAATGTTCCGTATTGACTGACCTTCATGTCTTAAAATAATGGTGCACTGTCATTTCTCGTTGCTTATTTGAGCTGTTATTGCCATAATATGGACTTGGTCTTTTACCAAATAGGGCTATCTTCTGTATACCACCCCTACCTTGTCACAACACAACTGATTGGCTCAAACGCATTAAGAAGGAAAGAAATTCCACAAATTAACTTTTAACAAAGCACACCTGTTAATTGAAATGCATTCCAGGTGACTACCTCAGTAAGCTGGTTGAAAGAATGCAAAGCTGTCATCAAGGCAAAGGGTGGCTACTTTGAAGAACCTCAAATATAAAATAGATTTTGATCTGTTTAACACTTTTTTGGTTACTACATGATTCCATGTGTTATTTCATAGTTTTGATGTCTTCACTATTATTCTACAATGTAAAAAATTGTCAAAATTAACAAAAACCCTTAAATGAGTAGGTGAGTTCAAACTTTTGACTGGTACAGTTTTTTTTTTACCATTCCACTTATTCCGCTCCATAACCATGAGCCAGTTCTTCCCAATTAAGGTGCCACCAAACTCCTGTGCCTACCAGATAGATGGGTGTTCCTAAAATTCAATTTCAGGTGACACTGTAAGCTATACTTCAGTAAGCATGGACCGACGCTGATGCATTTTGGACATCTTTTTTTGCAGACGTCTATGTTTACCTCAGATTTGATCCGGTCTGGGTCAGCCTTTATTTGGCCCAAACATATATGTCTATAAATTACATCTTTTCAAGTTTCATTCAGAACCGAAAATGAACCTGATTTTAACATCCAGAAAATACTTATTTTCAAAGTCTGGAAAATACTTATTTTCACCTTTCATTCAGAATCTAAATTGAACCTAACTTAGGTATTTTCAATGTCTTTTCAATGTCTTTTTGCTTACTGGGACAATTCTAGTGGGGGCAGCAATTTTTTTGTCTAGCCTAGGGTGGCAGAATGGCCAGGACCGACCCTGACCCCAACTCTTCATCCCCGTTGTGCGTGTGCGTGCGTGCATGCGTGTATGGCGATCAGAACATTCCAGTGCCGTACCTTGGTCCCTCCAAAACCCCATCTTCCTCAGTCAAGCCATTCAAGGCTGTGCCCCCCTCTGTACCTCTCTGGCCCCCCAGTCCCCTGTGTGCCTCCCACAGAAAGTCCACAATGCTGTTCAAACAATAGACCAGGGGACAAAGAGCACATTTACACAAGTGGAGCTTTCTTGAAAGCAAAAAGGCACTGTTTGGAAAACGTCCAAACCTCTCTCCCGAAAAACCAGAGCCCCCTCGCCCCTCGACCTCCCCTCTGGCAAATCCCTCTGCAAAAAACCCCACTAGTGTGCCATTCCAATGATGTGGGAGCCAAATGTACGACGCCAAGCCCCAGCCCACCCCCCAAATCCACATGCACCCCAAATCAGCCAAACCCCATCTTTACAGGACAAAGGCCCTTTAGAGCCCCAGCGTATGCGAGTGCTCTGGTGGATGCCATAGTGACTTAAAGACAGTGGAGGCCTCTGAGAGGACGATTCTTTCTCCTCCTCCCAATCGCCCTCCGTTTTTCTCTCTCTCCCTCTCTTTCTGCTCCTCTGCCCTCTACCTTGGTCACTCTCATTTTTATCTATATACATCCTCTCTCTCTCTCTCTCTCTCTCCCTCTCTCTCTCTCTCTCTCTCTCTCTCTCTCTCTCTCTCCCTCTCACTCTCTCTCTCTCTCTCTCTCTCTCTCTCTCGCTCTCTCTCTTTCTCTCTCTTTCTCTCTCTCTCTCTCTCTCTCTATTTCTCTTTCCTTCTCTCACTCTCTCTCTATTTCTCTTTCCTCAGTGGTCAAGCATTTGTCAGGCACTGGAAGGTTAAAAAGTTGGGAGAAGAGAGAGGAGAGGGAGAAGGGGGCCAGGGAGGGTGAAGTTATGTCAACACAGTGGTATTTTCCCAAAGATGCATATAGCCTCTAAACAAATAACATGTATTTATAGGAGTGCATGGAGAGCTGCTTGAGAGGAGAGCATTTGGCTGGGCTCTGGTGTGTGGCCATGGCCCCTTGGCTTCATGGATGGTCTTCATGGCTAGTGAAATTGTTATTCTTTAGATGCGTGTTGGCTGGGAAACACAGGAGTTCTCAGGCTACCACACAGCATTCTCTCCCTCCCAAGATGGCCGCTTCGCAGCCAGACCATTGAAGGAAACCTATACATCTTGACATCAGCCAATATCCCAAGCCCCTCTCCCACAGTGTCCCACAGGGCTAACGTCATTGAGACATGAGGCATGTTCTAGGCTGCTGTGTTTCCCTCATCTACCATCGGCTGGTTACATGTAATGTATTGCAGTTTGTGTTTAAATTCATGAGATCTTACTTTCATCTGAGTGGAGCCATGAAATGTGTCGTAATATTAACCTTGGCATTTGGGGGCCATCACAACGATAGACCACAGAGTTTCTAAATCCAAAGGTGCAACATTACAAGACTTCCGGGAACGCTTGCGAAACAGACCAAGCAGACCAGGCCGGGATTTGAGAAGTCAATGAGAGAAGTGAAAAATGATTAATTAGTTGTTCATTTTCTCTAAATCTAAATGCACTACCTAGACTGGAGACAATGCCTTAAGTAGTTGAACATGTTATTACTCCAACCTTGTGAAAGTCGCAAACTGACACATTTAAATTTTTGTCAAAAACAACTTTATCGAAGGAGTGCCTTTGATTTGACGGCCTGCACATGCACAGTTCGGCGCGAGACCCGATGATGTGTTTCTGAGCATGAGCTTAGCTAGCCAACGTCGCCATGATGTCGACTACAAGTGTGATGGGGATTTCTACTGGAGAAGCAGTTTCTGCCTATCTTCATACTGTCTTCTCCTGGAGGGACATCTGGGCAGTGACCTTCTCCTGTACTGCCACCCAAGGACAGGAGAGACAGGTAAACCAGACAGACAGACAGACAGACAGACAGACAGACAGACAGACAGACAGACAGACAGACAGACAGACAGACAGACAGACAGACAGACAGACAGACAGACAGACAGACAGACAGACAGACAGACAGACAGACAGGTACAGTAAGGTGAGACAGGTAAATCAGACAGACAGTCACAGTAAGGAGAGACAGGTAAACCAGATAGACAGGTAAAGTCAGGAGAGACAGGTAAACCAGACAGTCAGACAGGTACAGTAAGGAGAGACAGGTAAACCAGTCAGACAGGTACAGTAAGGAGAGACAGGTAAACCAGTCAGACAGGTACAGTAAGGAGAGACAGGTAAACCAGACAGACAGGTACAGTCAGGAGAGACAAGTAAACCAGACAGACAGACAGGTACAGTAAGGAGAGACAGGTAAACCAGACAGACAAACAGGTACAGTAAGGAGAGACAAGTAAACCATACAGACAGGTACAGTCAGGAGAGACAGGTAAACCAGACAGACAGACAGGTACAGTCAGGAGAGACAGGTAAACCAGACAGGACATACAGTCAGGAGAGACAGGTAAACCAGACAGACAGGTACAGTAAGGAGAGACAAGCAAACCAGATAGACAGACAGACAGGTACAGCAAGGAGAGACAAGTGAACCAGATAGACAGACAGACAGGTACAGCAAGGAGAGACAAGTAAACCAGACAGACAGACAGGTACAGCAAGGAGAGACAGGTAAACCAGACAGACAGGTACAGTAAGGTGAGACAGGTCTGAAACAGGTCTGCTGGCTGACACACACAGACAGAAGGGACAGAGAAAATCCCGCATCTTGGTATGAAGCAACACAAAGCACAAAAGCATTGTTCAAGGTTTAGTCAACAACAGAGAAGCTTGAACTGCTGTGTATTCAGTAAGCAGTCACCCAACCCTGACGAATAGGGTTGGACATATCAAGCATCAGACGTCAACAATACTGCCAAATACCAGTCAAACCAGTATCATCAAGAACTGACGGGCGATCCTTGTCTTAAAGACACACACCTCTGAAGACGCTCAAGGTTGAGTTGTCCCCTATTTTATACTAGTCCAAAAAATACCAAAAGAAGTTTAAGTAAGCCTTGGGCTGTATTGGGACACGCTACAGTGCATTCGGAAAGTATCCAGAGCATTTCACTTTTTCCACATTTTGTTACGTTACAGCCTTAATCTAAACATTTACTTTTTTTAAATCCTCATCAATCTATACACAATACCCCATAATGACGAAGCAAAAACAGTTTTTTTGAAATTTTTGCAAATGTCTTTTTTACGGAAATATCACAGATGTTTGATCGGGTTCAAGTCCGGGCTCTGGCTGGGACACTCAAGGACATTCAGAGACTTGTCCCGACACCACTCCTGCGTTGTCTTGGCTGTGTGCTTAGGATCGTTGTCCTGTTGGAAGGTGAACCTTCGCCCCCAGTCTGAGGTCCTGACCGCTCTGGAGCAGGTTTTCATCTAGGATCTCTCTGTAGCTTGCTCTGTTCATCTTTCCCCCATCCTTACTAGTCGCCCAGTCCCTGCAGCTGAAAAACATCCCCACAGCATGATGCTGCCATCACCATGCTTCACCGTAGGGATGGTGCCAGGTTTCCTCCAGACGTGACGCTTGGCATTCAGGCCAAAGAGTTCCATCTTGGTTTCATCAGACCAGAGAATCTTGTTTCTCATGGTCTGAGAGTCCTTTAGCTGCCTTTTGGCAAACTCCAAATGGGCTGTGATGTGCCTTTTACTGAGTGGCTTTCATCTGGCCACTCTACCATAAAAGCCTGATTGTTGGAGTGCTGCAGAGATGGTTGTCTTTCTGGAAGGTTCTCCCATCTCCACAGAGGAACTCTGGAGCTCTGTCAGAGTGACCATCAGGTTCTTGGTCACCTCCCTGACCAAGGTCCTTCTCCCCCGATTGCTCAGTTTGGCTGAGCGGCCAGCTCTAGCAAGAGTCTTGGTGGTTCCAAACTTCTCCCATTTAAGAATGATGGAGGCCACTGTGTTCTTGGGGACCTTCAGTGCTGCAGAAATGTTTTGGTACCCTTCCCCAGATCTGTGCCTTGACACAATCCCGTATCGGAGCTCTAGGGACAATTCCTTCAGCCTTATGGCTTGGTTTTTGCTCTGACATGCACTGCCAACTGTGGGACTTTAATATAGACAGGTGTGTGCCTTTCCAAATCATGTCCAATCAATTGAATTTACCACAGGTGGACTCCAATCACGTTGTAGAAACATCTCAAGGATGATCAGTGGAAACAGGATGCACCTGAGCTCAATTTTGAGTGTCATAGCAAAGGGTCTGTAAATAAGGTATTTCTGTTTTTAATGTTTAATAAATTAGCAAACATTTCAAAAAAACATAATTATGGGGTATTGTGTGTAGATTGATGAGGGAAAAAATTTATTTAATCCATTATAGAATAAGGCTGTAAAGTAACAAAATGTGGAAAAAGTGAAATGGTCTGAATGTGTATGTGGATTGACACTTCTAAACATAATACATAAGCCGCATGCACAATAACACATGAATGTATTAAATGTCAATCTCACCCAAACACTGATCAATATCTCCACATCACATCTATGTGTGTGTGTGTGTGTGTGTGTGTGTGTGTGTGTGTGTGTGCGTGCGCGTCTCCCAGGCAGGACGATGGCGGGGATGCTGGCTGATCACTAGCCCTGTTAGACAGCATTGACGTCCCCACCTCAAGGCTGGCACACTGGGGAGCTATTGATTACCATTAACCATCCATGTAGATGGCCCATAAAGAGCAGGTGAGTGAGAGTGAGCTGGGGGGGGGGGGGGGTGAGGCAGATGGGGATGGGGGCAGAAAAGAAAAAGAGCGAGGCGAGACAGGCAATGAGGTAGGCCTATAAAAAATGCTGAGAGGAGAGAAAGAGGAAGACTATTATATACTACTACATAATATCTTCATGTATATTTCATATATACTACTACATAATATCTTCATGCCAGTTTACTTTGTGTTGTTTTATGCTGCTGATTTAGACTACAGAGTCCACAACCTCCCCAGACAAACTTGTCACAATGAATATTTCTGTGATATATATATATATATATATATATATATATATATATATGACATATCTTCAGAGTATAGCAATATTTCCATTATTCTATTATTATACAGTATTAAATGTTATTTTCATTCATAAATTGCGACTTTGTTATTATGACAGACAAATATAAGGGCACAACATTAATAAAAACAAGCAATCATAAAATTCACCATTAACGTCATATTTATTGTTATTTAGTTACTCAATAAAACATATACAGATATATACAATATGCAGGAAAACAGACGACTGCACTTTACATATTATTAAAAAAAGAAAACAAAAAAGAAACAGCTCGTAAGATGCCGTCACAGGCCTCCATCTATTTTTTCAGAAATTCAAATTCAACAGAAGCTTTATTTAAAGGTTACAAGATTGCCTAACACACAGCAAATGTTCTCTTATTTTACATGTGCAATACCAATATTCCTTTTTCAATTCCCTTATTAAATGGTTCCTTGACCTCCCCTACAGTTTACATTGGCTGTATTGTATAACTGTGTTGGAGCCGAAGCTAAATAGAAGAGGAAATAAGTGAAAGAGAGGAATTTGTATTCAGGAATTCCTTTTTGCAGATACCCACACCAAAAATAAACTATTTCTCTCTCCATCTCCCTCCCACTCTTCCTCCCCCTGTTTCAGGGTCCAGGCCAGTTCTATTGGACCAGGAGGATGGCCTGGTGAGGTTGTGAGGTACGGTGGCTCAAAAGGTCCAAATCTCATCAGGTTCCTGTGTCTCTGGGTGACAATGGGCTTCCAGGCCTGAGGGAGAGGTCCTGGTGAGAGGGCTGCTCTCCTCTCCCTGTACCCCTGAGAGCCATGGGAGGGAGGAAGGGCTGGTTCACACACATATCCTCCAAACTCTGGCTGACAAAGACTACCAGAGTCCCTCAACGGGTGAGTATGGGTCAGGGTGGCTCTGCTTGAGGCCATACCCAAGCCCAGGCTCAGTGATCTATACACTAGGCTGGGGGCAGGCATGGTAGATGGTACCACCTCCAACCCACAGAGAGAACCACGGCTAGGAGGTAACTGAGTACAGGTACAGGGTACAGCTGGTGAGGATGGGGTATTAATCACAGAGCTCCCAAATACTAAGAGACTACTTTCATGTCTAAAGAATGTAACAGAACAGAGACTCAACACTGCTATCCCAATACAGCCAAGGACATTTTGTCTTTCTGTTTTTTCAGTTTTAGCTTTTTCCTTTCCTCCATTGACATTTCTCCTGTTTTCTTCAAAAAACAACAAAAAACTAAAAGGATGATTTGAGGTTTTCCAGATGTGGGCACCACTGAATAGAGCCCAAGCTGTATAGTCCAGCGATGCATGAGTGAGTGTGTATGTGTTTGTGCCCAAGAGTGTGTGTGAGTGTGTGTGAGCATGAGTGTGTATGTGTTGATGTGTGTGTATGAGTGTGTATATGTCCTTCTCTCCCTGAACAGGCGAGAGCCAATGCAGATGCCTCATCATCAATACCTTTACGTCATCCTCATCATCAATACCTTTACGTCATCCTCATCATCAATACCTTTACGTCATCCTCATCCTCAATACCTTTACGTCATCCTCATCATCAATACCTTTATGTCATCCTCATCATTGCTGTCATCTTCATTATCATCTGCCTCTGACTCTCTCCACCCCCCCCCCCCCCCTCTCTCTCTCTCTCTCTCTCTCTCTCTCTCTTCTGATCGTCCCTCCATCTCCTGGGCTGCCCTGATTGTGTTCAGGTCAGGGCAGCCACGAAGGTCCCAAAGCGGTTGGAGATGTCGGAGTGCAGGGAGCGCCAGGAGGAGACGGGCCCCCCTCGGCCCTTACTGTCCCCCAGCTCATCTGTGCAGTGGACGGACAGGCACTGCAGGTGGCTCCCCCCATTGCCCCCTCCGGGCCCCGGGGCCCCCACCCCTACTCCAGCCTTACTCTGAGACAGCTCTGACTCTGCACAGGAGAAACAAACACAGAGAGAGGAGAGGGTTAGTGAGTGGGCCAGCACTGAGGAACATTAAGGATACATTCATTCATCCTCAACAACCAAAATAAACATCTTCAGTCAATATGTCAACACTAGAATTAATCATAAAATCCCGAAATTAGATCCTAATTCTCATCCCACACAAAATCTGTGCAGTAAAATGACCTCAACAACCCCTCTCCTTCTCCCTCTCTCACCCCCATCCTACTGGCTGGAAAACGACAATGCTCTAAACCCATCCCCCACCTTCTCCTTGCCTATGAGGACCACAGAAACGCACACACACACACACACACATTCAGTCCCGGTCACCCGTGCAAATGGGGAGCACTCCTCCCTAACCTCTGGTCATGAGGTCAGAGGGCTGTGAGGAGGCTGACCTTTAACTCTGCATGACCTAATTTACTGGTATAATGACCCTGCTGCAGTATCGACCCCACGTCACCAAGGTGTCAAACCCATATTAAATGGAACCAAGCTTCCAGAAAATCCATATATAGGTTTATCGAAGGTTGTATAAAAATCCGCCATGCGATGCTAGAGGGACATGGGGAACGCTGCCGGTTGAGATGCATAACCCATCCTCCGAGTCAAATCGCTTGCGTCGTGTAAGAAAACATTTGCGAGAGGAAGATTGACGAGGACAGAAAGTACTAGGCTAAATTATACGCAAAAGCACGGCGTCACACGTCATCTGCCATGATATAGACCCGCAGCATTCTAAGAGAGTAGGAGGGGCAGGAAGGAGAGAATGGCGAGGAGTTAGAGGTAGAGATGACGGGAGAGAGAGGTTGTCAGACAGTAAGCCCCATTGGTGACTGCAGCATTGCATCATGCGTTTGGGGTCTGCCTCCAAGCATGCTCTGAGCATTCTAAATAAAGAGTGTGTGAACATGGTGGATACCTGCTGTAAAAATCAATCAGGCTATTCCCATCTGTCCTTAGCACTCAAAACACTGTTCTGCTGTGTTCCTCAGCCCCAGGTTGTTACTACTGCTTTGAGTGGGAGCGTAGCCGCAGAGACAGACAAGCTCTAAATAGCTCAGACATGCTGAGGTACAGGCGTCAGAGACGGGAGACTATGATACACACTCTGCTCTAGGCACAGGGCCTGTACATCACACCATCACTACTCTGATCTGCCCACCTCACTACTCAACAAAGTGACAGAACAGTGAGAGAGAAGAAGAGAAAAAATACTCTGACCTCAAAACAGTCTCTGTGTCACACTTTCCTTTTATCTCTTCTCTCTCTTCCCAAATGCTTTTTTGTTTTTCTTACTCTCTCTGTATATATTTCTCCCTTCCTTTACTTCCCTGGAGCAACTATGACACGGTGTTAACAACATGCAGCCAGAGAAACAAGGCCAGGTCAGGACAGAGAGTGAAGGAGGCAGGGTGGACAGGCTAGGGCCGGGAAGGCAGGGAGGTAGTGAGGCAGCACTGCCCCCCAGCCTGTCTGGGCCGCGACCACTGGAATGGAAAAGCGGAGGGATTTGGTAAAAGGTCACGCAGCCAAGCTCCCGCCGCTCCCGCATCTCTCTCCCTCCTCCACCGCACAAATCACCCAAGGACTCTGGAGACTAAGCGGAGCGACGGTGGGGGAGAGAGGAAGGCAGAGGGGGAGGGGATGGGTGTGTGTGTGGGGGGGGGGATTAGTGGTGATGGTGGCAAGGGCCAGCTTTTGCCAGAGGGCCCTGCCATACACCTCTGCATGGCTGACACCCACACTCAGTGAGCCTGGACCACAACCCCCTCTCCAAGTGCTTCCTCCTACCCCCCACTCCCATCCCCAGCACTGTGCCCTCCAGCACCCGCCGACAGCCCATGGTAGCTGGGCACAGCAGGGTCCACACCGGCCTGAATAGGCAGCCAAGCGTTCCCCTGGCTCTCTGCTGACACACAGCAATCTGACAACACAGCCACAAAACACACCGCCAACCACCGCCACTGCTGCCATATCCACACCAGCCCTCAGCTGCCGCTCCACACACACACATGCATGCACACACACACACACACACACACACACACACACACACACACACCACACACACACACACACACACACACACAGTCTGCATGGTCCCAAAACAGACAGACATGGCCCCCAGCCTCATACATGCAAGGACAAGGGCTGTAAACACACAGTCAAAAGCATCCACTCCCACTGTCCCAGAGCCATGCTCAGATGTGAGCTCATGTGACCACGTTACTTTATTTATCAAAATAAAAACATTAGCATTACCAATGATATTGGTTCCCCAAAAAATACTTTCACATAAACAATAATTTACAATGTAGTGATTGCCACCAGTTTCCTAGTTTAAAAAAATGTTTTTATAATCAAACACTGTACCTCTCAAATTGTATTATTACAAGCAGAAAAACATTTTCTTTGAAAAAATACTAAGCTCTCCAATTAAGGAGTAAACCAGTCAATCGTAGTGTATCTGTGGATATTTCTAGGTAATACCCTGGGAGCCCAGAGAAATGGAATTTTGGTGGAAAATCTACACGCTACACTTAAATGTTAAGCATTATCCACGGCACCATATTTGTTCAAAAGTGGAAACGACAGTGTGAAATTCTACATCACACAGGCCTAAATCCCAAATCACCGTGACATTTTACAAGCTGTGGAATCTTTTTTCAATAAAACCTTGTTAAGGCTGTTCAATGATTCACATTATTTTGCCATGCAGCGTACTGTTCATATCCACAGTAATATCTCAGTGATAGGCTATTAATCTCAGACAACGAGTGCTTAGCATCACACAGGGCGAATACCCAATAAAGAAGAAAACAATAATATCACAACCAACTAAGCTGAACCACAAATACAGTTAAATATCCCTAACCATATTACAAGTCAAAAAAGATAACCATGGCAATTCAAACGCTCCGTTTTTTAATCCACCTCTATTCGGTCTCCTCTTTCTAAAAGTGTGTGATTTACAGTGTGACTCCTCCACGTAGGCTTATAGAGCCGTCACACAGACACACAGACACAGCTCGTGACGATATACACAGATGAACAACACTTTCCACTAGCGTGCTGTGAAGAGAACACACACACACACAGCACAGCACAGCACACTGCTCTGTTTCGGTTTCTCTGTCTGGCTGACAGCAATATGTCGGAAGCTGACGGCCTGAATCTAGTGCACGTCATGCCATCAGTTCTCTAAGTCTGTAAACAACACTGGGAAGGAATCCTTATTGAAGGAAAATAAATGTCATATTCTCACAATCTAACTAGAATTGTCAACCTAAACATTTTATTAAACGATTCATGTAAACTGATGAAGTGTTATGATAGCTAAATGCACATTGTGTACCAAGTCCTTGTGCAGGTGTGTGCATTAGAAACATATGTATATATGTATATACATATGCTAAATAAGACTATATATATATATATATGTGTGTGTGTGTGTCTTGGTGTTCGCTGGTCTCTCTTTCGGAGCCAGAGAATTTCACAGAGCCGTCACATTGATTTCCGAGGTCCATTCTATCCCAAGCTATACTTCTATGACGACACTTCACCTTTAACCCTGTGCTCCCCGGGGCTCGACCTTACCCTCACCAAACACAAACCAGCCCAATCAGCCTTCGCCGCTCTCTGATAAAAGCACCTAGAGGCCTCTGCTCCTATGACAGTGAGTGAATTCAGGTCAGATTCCTTTAGCATAACAACCATAGAATTAGAAATTATAATACACATTTCATTTAATAGGATCTCTACGATAAAAAACTAACACTAAGGACATTAGAGAAGATTGTAAGTTGGGGAGCACAATGCACACGTCACAATGCACAGATACAAAGTCTGTTTTTTCAACAATCAAAGGAGTGATGGTAAAGAACACAGAAAAATGACGTAACATTTCTGTTATCATAGAGCATACTTTAAAGGTTAGTCATTTAGGTCTTTAACACTTTTCCTGAAGGCTCATGGTACCTAAGAGCAGGAGCTGTGATCCGGCGCCTCTCTACTGCACTAAGCAGACCAACCAGCAGAGCAATAAGGCTTCACATTAAATCACAATCACCAAAATATATATATACAAAATCATTAAGTTATCTGCTTTCAACTAGCTTGGTGAGGGGCTACAGGAATCCCTGTGTGAGGAATACGGGAACTACTGGAGGTATGACCCAGGTATCTGATGGTGGCCTGGGGGGTTGGTAGTTGGGGTGGGGGAGTATGGCATGGGAGGCCTTCTCCGACCCCCACTCAACCCGACTGCCACAGGTTGACCTTTCCCCTCAGAGAAGGGTGGATATGGAGGGGGCACATTTCTCAAGCGAGGGCACAGGGGTTATTTTGGTTTGAATTTCCTCTCTGTTCCCTGGCCTGCAACAAGAAGGAAAAAAACTTGCCCAGGCAGGCAGGCCTTGGCCCGGTCGCTCCTCCTCACCCCTTCTCTAGTAAACTCTCTCCCTTCAGCCATCCCCTCGTACACACACCTCCCCCTCAGGCTGCAAGACGCGCTTAGGAAACTAGACACAAAAGGGAACACGGGAAGTGATTTAGTACCTCCTGCATAAATCAAAACCATGTCCAGGACCTGTCATCCATGTCATCCAAGTAGGTGACATATTGATCTATGTCTCGCTCTCTATTTTGTTTCAGCCCGTCACTACACACTCTGTTTATGTATTTTTGGCCCATTTGGAAACCCCAACCACTCATGAAAACAGTGGAAATGTAGGGATTAGGAGCATCTGCTGGGGAGACGCTAGGAGAGGAGGGGGATCGGAATGGGTTTAGGGGGCTGACTTGCTCAGCCACAACCCTTAACATACAATCCCTATTTCAGCTAGTCCTCAATATGGGAAGTTAGGTGGTCAGTTCAAGGAATCTTACACTTTCATGTTTTTGTGATAGAAATTGTTTACCACTTGAAATCAAATGACTGAATATAACTGACTGAAATAATAATTATCCTGTTATTAATTAATAAATTGACCCTTGATTGAAGAAAATAAAGATTTACTTGGAAATGTACATATAATGTCTTGAAAATAATTAGCACTGGTTGAAATTATTATTATTAATATTGCATTATAATATTATTACAATTATTATTTTTTTATGTCAAATATAATCAATCCTTTTCCATTTCCAAGATAACAACACAATGTTGAAAAAACACAATGTTAAAACTGTAAAGAAGATATAATTATTGAGTTAAAGGTGATATTGCTGTGTGGTATAATGACAGTATTAAGCTTTAGTGATGACAGTTGCACTGTTGAAAAGACTCAAATGTGCTATTTAAAAAATCCGAACGATTGTTTCTAACATCCGAGTATCTAAACTGCCCTGACAAAAAGAAATAAGGAAAATCCAGAGGATGGAACTGTGGAGAAAATGTAAGACTTATTTTCTCTCTTTTTCTCTTTACAGTGAGGCAAATGACAGCCATTACCATCTTGCTCGACCTCGCAAGTCGAAACCTAAGATGTTCCCAGAAAAAAAGAGAAACTTCTTTCCATCTCTCTCACTTTCGCTAGTACTCGATCAGTCTCTCCTCTTCTCTCCCAAGAGAAACAGCTCTGGTGTCATAACTCATTTGTCAATTTTTCAATACGAATTAAAGAAATCTGATGACTACCTGTATGCCAAATAACATAACTGTTCCTGGCGTTATGACAACACACACACACACACACACACACACACACACACACACACACACTGCTTAGTAGCTTTAGCATGGTACACCTCTGCTGAACAGAGGGAGTGTTAAGGATTATAGTCTATATAATTGATAAAGACAACTTGCATTTCTCACAAACTATGTTAAAATCCTTTCTACAGGGATTGTTTGTAGCTACATATAAAAATATATATCATTTTCTACAGGAATAGTAGATGCCTTGTTTTTTCCAGTCCCTCTGGGCACTGGCTTATTAAGACCCTGGACATTAGGAAACGTGTCACATACATCCAGCCAATCGGAGCCTCCGGTGCCCACCCCCCCACCCTGCATCTCCCAGATAAACTCAGCCTTCCATTCCAAGGGGAATATTCACACCCACACACACAGACAAGTTTGATTTTATTTCAGCGCTCTTCCCCAGGGAAAACAAAACTGCTATTTTGAAGAGTCAGAAATCCAGCTAGCAAAAGGCATGGAACCTTTGTTCATCCTTTTCTCTCTACATCAGTCACAAAGACGTTTTTTAACACGCCTCCTTTGACTGTCACTGGTGGTAAATGTATTGCAAAGGCCCCAGCATTCAGTGGATACACACATACACAGTACCATCTAGAAGAAACAAAATATTCAAACTAGATTTTACACTATCAAAACTACAAGCAGAAACCATGTAATGTCCTGTTATGAGCTGCAATATCTATAAGACAGGAGACTACACACTTCTCCACAGCTTACCTATGCTACTACTGCACTCAGCTAGGCCGGTGTTATACGTGCTAGCAGTTAATCAGTAGTACTGATAATTACAAATGTATTAAATGTAAATGTATTGGGGTATACTGTGGATGTACTACATACTAGCGGGGGTTGTACTTCAAGCAGGCCAAACTGACGTAAAGCAGGCAAAACTGACGTAAAGCTAAAATAAGTTGTGATGAACCCTGACATAACTTGTCAGATCATTTTATCATACAGTGATGAATTCTCAGAGCTGGAACTGAGAGAGGTGTGACTACCAGCAACTATTTCCATTTCACTACAAGTCAGAGAGTTTATTCCAGCATACAAGACACCTGAGCAAAGGTCTGAAACCACAAGCCTGTGACCAAGTCTGCATAAATCAAACATGATGTCTACAGCTGATAAACCCACACTATCGAGTTTCCATGTCTTCATCACACACACATACACCTCTGGTCCCTCCAGCTGCTAGACCCATTTGCATGCGTCTCATATTTGTCTTGGCCCCGGAAACTGTCGATGGGGGGTAAGGAAGAACACACACACACTTACATGGTGAAAGCAGTCCTAATGCCCACTGATTCATGCTGATAGTGTAGGAATTGTGTGATATTCCTTCAACCCTAGGGATCAATTCACAAAGGGAGACAGAAATTACTTTGTGAAGAGACATAAGAAAATAAACGCATAAAAATGTGGAAAGGTCCAACTTAAAATGTCTCATTGTCTGCACTTTTGCGCCGTTTGCGGCTATAGCTATAATATGTTCCTCACAAAAGACAGACACACACACCTCACTTTCCTTCTGTATCCTCACTAGCCTCTCTGTATCTGTCAATAACCAAGTTAACTCACAGAAGGTGCCAGAGGATGAATTGGCACTTTTGAGAAGAATATTACCAGGGCTAATTGCTATGATTATGATAATGATTATTATAACTGCAGTACGGGAGAGTGCAGAGAACACTATGCTGCCTGGGTGTGTGTTGTTCAGGAAGTCAATACGCAACGCCTTGCAAGGAGGGATCTGGAACATGGACCGCCCCAAGCTGTTTTCTCTTCATTCAACCAAATGTCAATCACATCTATTTTCTGCTTTAAGAAAGGAAAAAAGGGAAATAAAAATTACTCATGTGATTTATGAGTTGTCGCTGGAATGAAATGTCAATATAAGTATGATTTTAATAAACTAAGAGAGGTGGGAAGGGGTGGGGTGGTCTTATAGGAACATTCTCCTTTCTTCCTAGGTCTCTTTAGGTGGCATGTCAATATGCCTGTTGCACTGGATTAAATTGCCTCCTAATCAGGGTGTCTGAGCATGAAAAGTCCCCTCTCTACCCACTGTTCTCCTACACATGCCAACAGCAAGCCAGCGCATGCTCTAACTAACAGTCACTCCACCACCACTAGAACAGTCACTCTGTTGCATGAGACAGCGTATTAATCCAGAGGACAGATCCTAGCACAGTATGTACAAAGTGATAACACACACCGTAAATAACTTTCACTGTGTGGTCAAAACGGAAGCAAAAACTAAAAAAAAAAAAAAAAGAAAACCAACTGAATCATTTCCTAGGGCGACAAGTTGCTTGTTATCAAGAGTGTGCACGTCTTTCAGAACAAACCGTCAGGTCCTGGCTATAATATAAGGAGCAGAGAGAGAGAGACGAAGAAGACGAGATAGAGAAAAGGAGATGAAAAAGGAGGGGGAAATGCATTCTCATCATTTTGTTGAAAACGCAACCAAGTTCCTTCATTCACATATACAACCACTGGCATATGGAGGCCATACAGTATATGGGCCTCATGCCTACCATAGACATTACTATGTCTTAGTGAATAGCTTTGGCTGAATGGTTGCTTATCACACAGACAGAATAAGCTATGGACGGGTCCAATGGGGGAAGTTACTGACAAACATATCAGTCTCTAAACAACCACAGTGGGAACTCATACAGGGAGAGCTGAGACACACAGGGTAAACAGACATCAACACAGAAAATACAACACAACACACCCCCAAACAGGCAAGCTGGACTTTCTCATTATCTATGCTCAATCTCATATTTTTCTTTAACAGTATTGTTTAATGCAACAATATATCAAATTCCATATACCTATGAGGCACTTCTGGCACCACGTTCTGGCCTGAAAACTTCACCCACTACCTCCATTAACAATATATATGAGAATACAGTCTGTTCTGTGATCCCAACTCCTGCACTGGCTGAGACCTCACCTATAGTCACAGAGCCCCAAACACCACAGCTTCTTTCCTCCCCATGCCACTACCACCCGTACCCCTGCTATAGACACAGGGAGGCCTATTGCCAAATGTCACTGCAACCATCCCCCTCCCCAAATAAACAGAGGCCCATAACCCACCTGTCTCAATTGGGCAGTTAAACTCAACTTCCCGTAAAAACACTGAATGCAGTCTATAAAGCGCCCAAGTAACACAATCACTCAGGACTCCCACTATTAAAGCTGTTCCCAGGATGTCAGGACCTACGCAGCCCCCCCCCCCCTCCTCTCCAGCTTCAGGACACTGTGATGGGGGATAGGACAGGGGCATGAAGACAGATACCAAGAGAGCGGGTTGCCACAATATTAAACTAAATTGGTTTTAGTGGTGCACAACACCTACACGGGTGTCATAGGATTAACTTCAATACAAAAAAAACATATGATCAGACCATGTGTGTGTTTATCAAAATGTGCTGTGTATTCAATCGAAATGTGTGATCTTAAAACGTTTTTATTGATTAGCCACATCATGCAGGAATACAGAAAGGAACCATAATGAAATTGTGTGGGAAAAAAAGTGTTATTTTTCAAATTGTAGACAACTATCATTAGCATTATAACATTATTATTATTATTACTACTACTATTATATAGGATAACTATAAGTTATCTTGTGAACTGTACTGAGAACATTGATAACTAACAAGACGATTCGGGAAAAAAATGTTTCTTTGTTAAACTGTCACTGTAACTCTTAGGCTCAGGCAATGACCGTTAGTGTTCACCTGTTAACCAACCAGCTGGTGGACTTACAACAAGACATCAATAACAAACATAAATAGATTCCACAACTTCAAAAATACTGACATATTTCTACATTCAGCAATATTTTTCTTTCACTTCTACGGAGCTCAAGCTCAAATTTCTATGACAGGGTCGTCAAACTCATTCCAGAAAGGGTCGAGTGTCTGCGGGTTTTTGTTTTTTTCCCCTTTCAATTAAGACCTAGACAACCAGGTGAGGGGAATTCCTTATTAATTAGTGACCTTAATTTGTCAATCATGTACAAGTATGGAGCGAAAACCCGCAAACACTCGGCCCTATACGGAATAAGTTTGACACGTGTGTTCTATGAAATCTTCCAAAATAACTTTCAGAATCCTGGTCTTTAGCATTTTCCAAGAGAATATAACTGTTCATCGATTGTGCTTATAGGGGTAATATTTTCTAGCCTACTGAATATGTGCAACTAAAACCATAAGGCCCTATGTATCTTTATCTGAAACGTAGCGTTTCGTTGAATGCATAGGATTTTGAGCGTCTCTTGAAAAACATCCAATTCAATCTCAAAATCCAGCAACACACCTCAACCCTTTTTCATCTTTGCCGTCTGTAGCACTCAAATGAGAAACTGTCAAGATCCGTGATTTGTGCTAACTAGCTATCGATCGAGCCGAGCAGCATGGGTTTTGTGCTTGCAAGGAGCTGAATTGAGGAAGGAAAAAATGTGCGGAGATAGGAGAGACGGGAGAGAAATACTTTAACAAAATCGAAGTGGCTGTTGCTGTGCATTTTCTGAAGAATAAGTGCGCCTTGCTAAGACATGTGGATCTTGAAAAAATGAACTATGGACAAGGCGAGAATGTGTCTGGTTGACTGCTCTGCCTCCTAAACAATGCGCTATGACTCCAGATTCCGTGCCCTGCGCCCCCCTCTCCTCTCAGCTCCCGCAGTTAGCCAGAACAAAGGGATAGTGAATACGCGCTGGGGGCTACCTATTCACAAGAGAAAAGGAGTTTTGGTGTCTCGTCTCTGGCGGTAGCGATTTAATAACGTCTCACTGCGACCTACCGCCTTTTGCAGCACTGACTGAGCACTGACTGACTACCATTTCATTCTTGCTATAGATTTTCAAATATCTATAGAAAAAAAGAGTGGCCTCAGAAAATAATATCGAGACACAAAAGACATTACAATTGCACAGAAAAATATTGCGACATAAAATAGGACATAAATCAGCAATATTGAATTCATAATTTAAATATTTATTTGAAGTAGGTTTTGATTGATGGAGGAGCAGTCAATAAAAAGTAACTTCAGCACTGGATTAAACTGAAGGAAAAAAAACGTGTTTTTTTATTATCCAAGTCCCTGTTGTAGCTATAGCACAGTCCTAATATAAACAATAATAGGAAATAATAATAGGTCATAATAATAATTATTATTATTATTTTAAATGCATGTTATTTCATTTCCAAACCAGATGCCTTATGTATGACCGGTAATCCAAAGACAGGAGAACATTATTTGTGTTGTTAATGTCAAACGTTGATTGACAGGATTTCAAACCGCTTACGCAAAATGTTTAAAGTGCCAGCCAGCGTCTCTAATCACACTATACCAATTTCAACAAGCACTTAAAATTAAAGGCTACAACAGTTTCGTAACATTGGCTACTAGAATAGCAGAATTTACATTTGTTCGTGAAAAAAGAAGCATTTGTATCTCATGACCAACCAATTTTTTTCCTGAACCGTGTAGGCGAAAAAATGGTTGGCAATAGTCTACAATAAAACCAAAAGTTTTAAACAAATTAGAAAATGTGAATGACGCATCCATTATTATTATATTATTATTTTCTATTAGTATCATATTATCATGTTCAATGCAAATCTGTTCGAGGACACATCCTATTTAGGAGGGAAAAAAAGTTTGAAATAAAAAGCTTAAGATAGGCTACTCTTGTTTATAGTAATATCACTCTTCTTCATATATCCTGACAATGCTGCCCTTTCCAATAGTAGGCTAATCTAAAATCAATCCACTTTCTCCAATCCCGTTTATTATCCCATAGTAATAACAAAAACAAACAGATACGTATGGAGGGGAAACCCCGCTGTGAAAACGCATCTCAGAAACCTATTAATCTTCTCAGTATAGTTGTTCACCCTGAAAACCTAGATAAAGAACCACAGGAAATGTTTACTTTTCTCGCGCTGTTCCTTTGAAGTCCCTCAACAATAGAATAATCCATAACACGCACCAAATGATAATTTAATGTTTATTTAGAACCACAATAAATCAGTTTTAAAATCTTTTCCTGATTAGTGCTATTTCATTTCGAATAGTTAATTAGCCTGTGGTCCAATAGCCTATCCCCTGTGTAGGCCTATAGGCACACAGAAAAACATAATAAATTATTTATGTATTTTTCTAGCCTACATATAAAACTCGATAAACCTGATCTACCTGTTTCCATAGAACAGCTATGTTTCAAATAACTGCAGACATAGGCTACACGCACAAAGGAAGTCCTGACTTATTTTAGTCTAGCATTCATCATTTTCTGCTCATCGGGAATGCAAAACAACATTGGGCTTATGTGCTGATATGTTGAGTGACAGCCTTAGAAGGATGTGTGTGTGTGTGTGTGTGTGTGTGTTTGTGTGTGTGTGTGTAAATACAGCAATAAGACAGTACTAATCATATAGTAAAACAAAGTGGGAAATATAACCATAGAGCATATTCAATTACCTTCTTTGCTGTTATTCTGGCTCTTGTTTTTTTCCCAGGGTGCCATGGCCTTGTCATCCTCTGGCCCATCCATCAGGGCCTTGTCATTGGGCACGTACCAGGTGGCGTGCTGCTCTGCCATCAGAGTGTCAAGGTCAATAGTGCCCATTGAGCCCTTCCCAGCATCCGGGCTGCAGCTCGCCAGCTCATTGTCTCCGTTCTGTGAGAGACAGTCACCACTCTTCTTGCCATTCTTCATGCCCAGGGGCTGGTCCTCTGAGATGCTGAACTGCTGGCGCTGCAGCTGGATCTGGGCCTGCAGTATCTCCAGAGGGTGGATGTCATCCTGGCCAGAGGTGCTGGATGGAGTGCGTACCTGCTCCATCCCCGGTGTGCCCGGGTGACCGACTCCATTGCCACCTGTCCCCACACCAGTACTCAGTCCATAGCTGTCGGGTGTCGAGGTAGTGTGATTGGTGATGTCCTGCATGCCTAGGGGCTTCTGCCCATTCATCAGGCCCTGTTCCCCCCTTTGCAGCTTGGGTGAGCCGGTGATGTGCGGGCTGCGGTTGGGCTTGGAGGCAGGAGCACCTCCTGCATCTGAGCTAGAGGACACCTCATCCTCGTTGCCGTAGTGGGCGCTGACATCATCAGGAAAATCTATGCGCGGTGAGTTACTGTTAGACTTGGTGACACTCTGAATGCCACTGTCCAGAGAAGACATCAGGTCTGCCTGGTCCCCCAGCATAAGGTCACCTCCCTTTCCCCAGGAGGGGGATGGGAGGGGTTTCTCATGGGGCGTACCCCCACCCCTCTCCCCAACGCCAGCTGAAGGGGGTTGCTGGCCTGGACTTACAACAGGGTTTCCGCTGTCAGAGGAAAAAAAGATCCCAGGGCTCACATGTCCGCTGTCCCTTTTTCTCCTCCCTCTCCCTCTCCCATTCCCTGTTGCTGCTTTCCCCTCACTGCATGGGGTAGCGTCCATGTTGTAATTTGGGGAGAGGGCACTGGCTTCCCCCTGCAGCGTCTGGTTTTGACCTGCAGGCTTAATGTTGCTATTCCCGTTGCCAGGCATCTGGCTGTTCTGGGAAGTGCCACTCTGAAAATATTCAGGACCAGCACTGCCGGTCCCGTTAACTGTGCTGCTATTAATGTCCTGCTCCGTCTGACTCAGTTTTCGCTTGCCCTCATTTTGGTTCTTCTTGTTGAATGTTACGTTTAGGTTGGGGGCCCCTAGGCTAGCTATCATGTTCTGGCAGGCCGTGGAAAGGGCCGCCAGGCAGCTCTGTCCAAAAACATTGTCTTTAGTGCTGGTTTTACTAAAGTTCCCCAGGGAGAGTGCCCCAAGTTTACTGACAGAGGATCGCTGGCCTGGGGGGAACTCAGACTGTGGAGGGTAGCTCCCTGGTGAGGTGTTCACCCCCTGGGGATTGCTATGTGATGCCCCCTGACGGTTAACCCCTCCATAAGGAAACGTTGATTGAGATCCCATGGGAGGCCCGGCAGGGAAGTCAGTCGGCCGCCTCTCTGATGGTGCGTTGGGGTGTCCTACCCCGGCTCCGGGGGACTGCATCTGGGAGAGATTTCCCATGTTGTTGCCAAACTGGGGGTGCATACCAGGAGAGTGGAGAGCCTGTACGTGTCCATCTCCAGGTATCCTCATTGGCTCCTGCATGCCCATCCCATTCATGCCCGGCCTGAACATCATACCGACTCCGTTCTGCTGAAGCCCCATGTCGTGGGCTACAGCCTCTCCACCCGTTACCCCCATACGCCGCGACATGATCTCCCCTGGTGGGTGAGAACCAGGGAACCAGTTCTCCTGAGTTATATGAGGGTTCTGACCCTCAAAGTTGGACATCCTGCCCCCATTCTCCCTGTCAAAGTTGGGCTGAGGCATGCTCCCCACTGGGCCTCCATGAACCATGGGGCCCGGAGGTACGTCGCCATGGTGACCCAGCTGCTGCAGGCTGGGCTGCCTCATCCTCTGCTGCTGGTTCCGAGAGGCCATCTGCTTGATCATCATGGCCGCATTCTGCCGCTGCTGCATAGACTGCTGCTCAGGCCCAGCGTGCTGGAGTGGACCCGGGGGGAAACCATCTGTCACAGGTGGGGTGAACTCCCCAGGTAGGCCAGGGTAGGCCGAGGGAGAGAGGTGGTTCTCCATTCCCTGCACATTGTGCATGCCACTACCCCACGTGCCACAATTCTCCCCTCCGTGTGCGTTAGGGAACTCAAATCTGGGCCTTTTAGCCATGTTCATATAAGGAGAGTCAAAATGTTGCAGCCTCTGATTCGGAGGCTGTTGGGCGGGAGGAGGGGGAGCCGGCTGTTGCATATTAAACATGGGGTCCCCATAGGGGTGCAGGCCCCTATTTTCCAGTCTGTGAATAGGATATTCAAACTGGTTGTGTTGGACAGGCATCATGACGCCACCGTCCAGCATGTTGGGGTTAATGGAGCCCGGCTCAGGCTGGGGGGGCCGTGGGAGGCCAGGGGGGCATGAGTTCTGTCGCGCTATCAAACCAGCCTGCTGCTGCTGCTGCATGAGAGGGTGTCTAGCACTGACCCCCAGCTCCATCCCCACGGGAATCTTACGGCCATTCCCAAAGCGCTCAAAAAACACTCCGTGCTGTGGGGGAGGCTGAGGCTGCTGGGGCTGTGGGGGTGGCTGCTGGTGCCCTTTGGAGATGCCCTGCATACCCGGTGTCCGAGCCATGGCAGGGTTTCCAGGGAAACTGCCACCGGCCACCGGCCTTCCTGTCCCAAAGTGGGGAAGCTGAGACTCTGATTCTGAGGGGGAAAATACAGGTACTTCAAAATGTCCAGTTGGGGGTTCACTGGGGAAATTATACTCTAATCCCTCCACAGCACCCTGATTGGGCATCCGTCGAGGCTCCAGACCATGGGTCTCTGAGGAGGAAGAGGAGGGCAGACCATGGAAGGATGCTGCCCGGTTAGGTGACTGGTCCAGGGGTAGACAGGGGGCAGGGACAGCATGGTTGCCGTTAGGGGGGCCGTTGTGCTGGAACTCAGACATGTTACCAGATCTCTGCTGCTGCTGCTGGGAGAAGCCGTCCCCTGCTTGGCTCTCAGCGATGGGGTCAAACCCCTCTCCAAAGCCCTGCTGAGGCCCCATGCCACTGTTGTTGTAGCCCATCAATCTGCCACCATGCAGACAGGATGATGCTGGGTCTGGCCCTCCAAAGTTCCCATTGAAATGAGGGTGGTGTTGGTGAGGGTGAGACTGGTGGCCGTGGGGATGGCCTTGATGAGGTTGCTGGTTGTTGAAAAATCCATGCATGGGTCCTTGCTGCTGCTGTTGCTGCTGGATTCCGCTGCCTGCATGCATGTCCGAGTGGCCCCGCGGGTGAAAGCCGCCGTACTGCTCCCCATTCATGTTCATATTGAGCCCGAGCATTGGAGGCTCGTTCAAAGGGCCCATGCCCGGCTCCACGGCTCCAGGCTGGCCTCCAGTATGAAAGCCGGGGCTTTTGTAATGGGAGCTCATGTTCAGTCTTGGCTGGTTTATGTTTCTCTCTGACTGGCCAGGGTTTATGCTATTAATCTGAGAACCAAACTGCTCCAGCCCAAACATACTTCCCGATATCAATCGTGCATGACAGCCAGCTCTCCTGGCATAGGCAGTCTAGCTTTAGTCTGTTTTCCGTGAATCTCCACACAAAAAAGAGGACAAAAACGAAAATAGAAGAGAATGCCTCAATAGGCCAGATATTTTGATATCTTAAAAGTTCTGATTTAAAACGTAGCCAATGGATCTTAAATCGGTTCACTCACCCAATAAGTTCTCATAGTTTTTTCCAATATCCAACTGTCCCTAAAGTGTTGTGGCGAAAATAAACCGGAGAGGACAACGAAGCAAGCAAATACAGTCTGTCCTTGCTCGTTTCCGTCTATTTCTATAGGCGTTTGGTTTATTCCTTTAATTTACAAACGATACAAAATATTTTTCGCTTGCAATGTGACTTTGATATAATATCATATTCCAAAGTTTTCTAAGCAAATTTCTTCTTTACAAACTTGACAAAAAACCCTTCTTTGATTTATGATGATAGAGATCACAAGGCTTATGAAAATTGAAATAAACACATAACTATCTTCTTCGTCCACTTCATTATTCCAGTTCGTTGTCAAATGTCCCAGGACGCACAGTTTGGAGTGTCCTTTCAAGATCCCATTCTATAGAAATCCACCGGCAACCTGCACAATTCTAATTGGTCGTTGTTTTGCAATCAAAAGAAAACATTTCCCACAGTTCTGTGCGAAATGTCTTATTACTGAACTATAAGCAATTCTACAAGTCCGGAGGGAAAATCCAGCCCAGTCATGATGGCTATCTGGAGAGTCGCTTTTGCACCACCGTGTCCCGGAGCCTCCAGCACTCACTACCCGCACTCCACCATCACAGAGCGGCTTGACAGCATAGTCCAACCGGTCCTGGTCATGTGCCCTCCAAGCGCCCAGAAGGCGCGGAACCTCTATCGGCTGTTTCCCTCACTCTCTCACTCTGTAGGCTATAACGCACTCCTTCTGCTCCCGATTCTGATGTTGTCTATTCCAGCTTGGAGCGATTCAGAGATAGATCACACTCTTGTCTGGCGCTTGGCGCTGTGTGAGATCAACGCATTCAGGGAGCCAGCAACAAGTTTTGCATTTCTGCAACCAATTCCATCCATGAGGTCCTCGCCAATCGGAGGCTGCGGAGCGCCAATGCCGAGGGAGGGACCATCTTTTAAGGTGGTCCAAGATGTGGATGAGAAACAGAACGAGAGAGTAACGTCGTGTATCTTAAAAGAGCGCCGTTCTCAAATAAAGTGTATTCTAGCCCATGTCAGGTGTGTTACTTGCTGCAGTGTATTTTAAATGTATGATCTATATAGCCTATGCAAAAACTTTCCTTTTTAAAATTTGAGATCAATCTCATTGTGTGTTTTTAGATCGCATACATTTGTGAATGAATACACTCCTATATGTTAGTATAAATTAAGCTTATGTTATTTCCTTAATTGTTGATAGAAATGGAGATGTAGGAAATTCATTAAAACTCAGTCAAAGGGAAATGGTCTCACAATAGCTTTTCTTAAACAAATGCTGGAGCACAATCACTGGCCCGGAGTTTGTATTGTCAACGCAAAACAGATTAACATTTCCATTCAGATTAACTGGACTATTACCATAAATCTGTTTACTTTATAAATGAATCATTCAAATCGCCATTTATCTTATGTTTATTGGAATGAAGGGGACAGCAGGCAAATTAAACGACCAAGTCAACCTTTCTAAAACGTAGACTCCTGTAATACTTATGTTATTATAAAAACTCTGAAAATAACAATCAAATGTAAATGCATCATGCTATTTTCAGAAGCGTGATAGGCCTATCTATAGACTAATCTTGAAACATTGCCCTCTAGGCTAATCCTGCAACATTGCCCTCTGAGGTCTTTGAAACGGACTGGCCTATTGTTGCACAAGAGGGGGTGTTCTTTGATTTAAAGCCTGCTGCTGAGAGATAAGATGTATCCGATCAAAATACAAGCGCCAGTGACAATAGTGATATATTGAGGTTTCACATCCCATCGCGACAACAGGGCTGTAGAACTATTGAAATTAATATGGCCCTATGGACGATTGGATGTTCATGTATTTTAGGTGATATGCTAGTCAATAGTTAGTGTGTGCGTGAGAGAGAGAAAGAGAGAGAGCTAGAGAGAGACATAGAAAAAGAGAGAGAGAATTGAAATTGAATTGAAATTGAATTGAAATTGAAATTGACAGAGAGCATTTGTTTGTTACCCCACGAAAAAAATCCCCCTTAAAAGACCAATGGCATTGGATCTACTGGATTGTGTTAGGAGGATACCATAATCGATAACAATATTTTGCACTCTATAATATCTCACATATACGTGTTTTCACGTTTGGGCTTTACGGATCTGCAGGCTTGAAATGGTACGGTATCAACTTTTACAAAAAGCAAAGTAACCTCTTGTGAAATATGCACAGTTCAAATAAGTAATGCACGGGAAATAGACCATGAACCACAGTGAACATGTAATGTTATTTTACTGGTTGCTAGATATATTACAGCAATTCAAATGTAATGTCCTCATCAACTTTTGTAGCCTACCCTATATATAGTTCTAATAATAATGTGTTTGAAAGAAGTCTTCAAGATGATTTACCTTTGCGTTTTTTCAAATGAACTCTAATTCAAAAGACATCCAGCTAATTGCCCAAGTTAATGTTTTTTCTAAATATCAATTTAAACAGGCGCATCTGCAATTGATTGCACAGGATGCACTTTGTCGATCATAAAAGGACTCGTCCGACAAAATGAAGACATTAATGGAAATAGTTCATGAAAAAAAACGAAACAATTCCAGATTCTGCTTTGTTTCCTGTGGTGCGCTTGGGTTCTGAACTGGCGCTCTTGGACGCGTTGAATCTAAACTGACACACCGTGGGACTGAAAGATTTCAGCAATGTTAGTGTTTTCCTTTTGCAATTTAAGAATAATTGTAGGGGATGAAATATTAATTTAGCTGACAGCCAACTCCTACTCTCCATTTGACGATGTTTTCACAAATTAATGAATAGGCTACATGAAACCAAATATGACTAAGGTAGTTTGTTGTGAAATATGCAACAATTTGAAAGACAGCTCCGTTGAGGGCTGTTTTTATTAGCCTATGTCTACCATACCCTGAGCGTTTTGTACTACTCCCCGTGATACTCCCCCCATTCCTCTAATGTTTAGTTAATATGGAGCTAGAACGCATCTGAAATAAATATATGGTGTTGCATATTTGTTTTTAATCTGAGATTATATGTTCTAGGCTACTACTGGCCTACCAATAGGCTATTGCGTATTCATTTTGCAACGCATATATCATACTCTATTCGTGTGTTTTATATATAGGGAGTGGAAAGCATAGCCTACCACATATGTAGGACTAACAGATCCATCCTTGTGACTTTCTCGAAGGGGACGGTGATTTTTTAATTTTTTTGTCTGCATAGGACTAGTTCCTCGAGAGGTGAATAAGAGCGAGTATTTCACTTCTATCAAAAAGGCACAGTGCCACCTAGCGCTAGACATCAGAACAAGGTATGGAGACAGCATCAACAGCGTATAATATACTTTAGGTATAGCCTAAGATTATGTTGCTAGTGCTAGACCTATATCAAAGAATCTTTGAAAAAAAGTTGATATCATGGTATGTACATTTTAAAGCCTGCTCTGTTTTGACTAAAGTCATAAAGTGATGTACAGTACACAGTTAAGGCCTCCTTTTAGAGAGAGAGAGAGAGAGAGAGAGAAAGAGAGAGTGAGAAATAAATAAATAGAGAGAAGCAAGCAGGGAGTTTGTGCTATCATGTTTCCTGCTCCTTTTGAACATTGCACTCCTCCCAAACAAAGAGGGCTTTTGCCAGGGGTGAACCCACAGATGAATTTCAACCAAAGACTTGTAATTTTACCTTGCTAAAATGATTAAGATATTATATAATTAACTCATTTGGAAGTGTTTTCACAAAAGCAGACTTTTCTGGGAAAAGCCCCCACTTCATTTTATCCACAAGAGGGTTTGTATTACCAAGTGTCTTAAACCCTAATCCAAAACTCAAGTCAAAGCAAATGTGTGCTATGAAACTGGCCAGTAAAGCAAGTGTCTGAAATAAAAATGATATACAAAATGTCACTGAAAGGATGTTCACTCAGTACATGCACCGTCATCTAGACAGCATTTTCTCTCCACCTGAACCCCCTAGGTATAGTTGGACAGGGCTGAGATGTCAGACGAGTAGATTCAAAAAGGTGGACACCTACAGAGGGGACAAAAGGGAGGCCAGGTTAGGGGTAAAAAGGTGGGGTATCGTTTTAACATGGCCGTGAGGATTGTAACTCTAGCAGACAGGTGAAAGTACAGGAACAGGGAGTGAGGCCAAAGAAGTGAGGCCAAAGAGAAGAATAGCAGGAGTGGACAGATTTTCTCACGCAAATATTCTGCAGGGAAAGAAAATAGGTCTAAAGCGTGCTGAAGCAGGCCCTCCATCAGACCCTGCCTTCCGCCCAGGGGAGCGGGGCTGTGTGCCAGGGCAGGGGTTATGGGCAGAGTGGTGGACAGGCCAGGGGGTGCCAGGGGTAGGGGCAGGGGGCAGGCAGGCTCTGGGGTGCTTGGGGCACACGCCAATGCAGCTGACAGGATGTTATGTGAAGGAGAGGAGCACAGCGCTCGGAGAGAGATAAACAGAGCAAGAGAGCTAGAAAGAGAGAGAGATGTGAGCGAGTGTGTAAGAGAGGGAAAGTGCAGCTGTATACTGCTTGTCAGGGAGCTTGGAGTATGCTTGATGATGAATTCACTACAGAATGAAGGCTGATGGAACAGTGTAGGATCCTGAGATGTTGATCTCTCTTACAGCATCATCTTACCACTGGGTTTTACCATAGCAAACATTATACACTCTTATCACTGGGTTTTACCATAGCAAACAGTATACACTCTTATTACTAAGTAACCTTTTACTGCAGTGGGCCAAATTGGGGTCACACAGACTGTTTCTTGGTAGTCTTAAACAAATCTACTCTGAAACAAAAGTATACAGCTCACACACATGGCTATGGGCTTAGAAAAAGTACACAAATGTAACATGTCAGATATAGATTAGAAATGTTTTCAATGTTGAGTTTGCATCCCAATATTATACTTTATATACATACATCACAGAAGACTGAAATATACTGCTCAAAAAAATAAAGGGAACACTTAAACAACACATCCTAGATCTGAATGAAAGAAATAATCTTATTAAATACTTTTTTCTTTACATAGTTGAATGTGCTGACAACAAAATCACACAAAAATAATCAATGGAAATCCAATTTATCAACCCATGGAGGTCTGGATTTGGAGTCACACTCAAAACTAAAGTGGAAAACCACACTACAGGCTGATCCAACTTTGATGTAATGTCCTTAAAACAAGTCAAAATGAGGCTCAGTAATGTGTGTGGCCTCCACGTGCCTGTATGACCTCCCTACAACGCCTGGGCATGCTCCTGATGAGGTGGCAGCTGGTCTCCTGAGGGATCTCCTCCCAGACCTGGACTAAGCATCCGCCAACTCCTGGACAGTCTGTGGTGCAACGTGGCGTTGGTGGATGGAGCGAGACATAATGTCCCAGATGTGCTCAATTGGATTCAGGTCTGGGGAACGGGCGGGCCAGTCCATAGCATCAATGCCTTCCTCTTGCAGGAACTGCTGACGCACTCCAGCCACATGAGGTCTAGCATTGTCTTGCATTAGGAGGAACCCAGGGCCAACCGCACCAGCATATGGTCTCACAAGGGGTCTGAGGATCTCATCTCGGTACCTAATGGCAGTCAGGCTACCTCTGGCGAGCACATGGAGGGCTGTGCGGCCCCCCAAAGAAATGCCACCCCACACCATGACTGACCCACCGCCAAACCGGTCATGCTGGAGGATGTTGAGGGCAGCAGAATGTTCTCCACGGCGTCTCCAGACTCTGTCACGTCTGTCACGTGCTCAGTGTGAACCTGCTTTCATCTGTGAAGAGCACAGGGCGCCAGTGGCGAATTTGCCAATCTTGGTGTTCTCTGGCAAATGCCAAACGTCCTGCACGGTGTTGGGCTGTAAGCACAACCCCCACCTGTGGACGTCGGGCCCTCATACCACCCTCATGGAGTCTGTTTCTGACCGTTTGAGCAGACACATGCACATTTGTGGCCTGCTGGAGGTCATTTTGCAGGGCTCTGGCAGTGCTCCTCCTTGCACAAAGGCAGAGGTAGCGGTCCTGCTGCTGGGTTGTTGCCCTCCTACGGCCTCCTCCACGTCTCCTGATGTACTGGCCTGTCTCCTGGTAGCGCCTCCATGCTCTGGACACTACGCTGACAGACACAGCAAACCTTCTTGCCACAGCTCGCATTGATGTGCCATCCTGGATGAGCTGCACTACCTGAGCCACTTGTGTGGGTTGTAGACTCCTTCTCATGCTACCACTAGAGTGAAAGCACCGCCAGCATTCAAAAGTGACCAAAACATCAGCCAGGAAGCATAGGAACTGAGAAGTGGTCTGTGGTCACCCCCTGCAGAACCACTCCTTTATTGGGGGTGTCTTGCTAATTGCCTATAATTTCCACCTGTTGTCTATTCCATTTGCACAACAGCATGTGAAATTTATTGTCAATCAGTGTTGCTTCCTAAGTGGACAGTTTGATTTCACAGAAGTGTGATTGACTTGGAGTTACATTGTGTTGTTTAAGTGTTCCCTTTATTTTTTGGAGCAGTGTATAACAAAACCGTTTGACATAGAAACACAGAATTTTCTGTGTTCTAATTTATTTTACTTTATTAATTATGAAATTATTAAAAATATGAATAATATTCCACCCATGAGGACACTAGAGAGCAATTTAGTCATGTGACTGCAGGAATTAAAGTGAGCTTAAAGAGAAACTTGGACATTTTGTCTTATAGGAGTGGTTGATTCATAATTAGTTATTCTTAAATTCCATGAACTTGGATTTATTTCCATTTGAGTATTTCTAACTTGCCTTACAACTGCTCAAAATAATTGTAACTCTGACCAAACTTAACATGAAGAAAAAACACCAAGATTAGTCAAACAAACTAAACTTCCCCTTTACCCTCAGAGTTCACTGTGATGATGAATCCAGCATGACAATGGACAGTCCTGAGGCTGGTCACCACTGTCACATTTCCACACATTTCTATAGTGATTTAATAGCCAATTTGTCTCAATATTCTGCTCAATAAGACAAGATATTCAAAGTAAATGTCCCTCCTCGCCCCTTTTTTAATGGCTGGTGTTAACACAGCTCTTCCTCAGTTAGACATATATCACCAAGGGGGGACGCCCAAAGTGACAGTTCCTTCCCTTTTTAGGGTCAGCGTCCTGTGCAGTGGGGAACTGTGCAGCAGTCTCTCTCTGTCCTCAGCTGTTCTGTCAGTCAGCTCGGCCATCTCAGCACACAGGGTCACCAAGGGTTAAGCAGCATCTGTCATCCAGAGGAACGCCATTCTGTTGGGGGGAGGAGGGGTGCGGTGGGCAGTGAGGTCCCCGTCTGTTTTAAAGGTCCCCACCTCTTCCACCTCTCTCTGCACAACAGGAAGCTCAGGAGAATCTCAGGGGCTAGGCTCAGCCCAGCTCGAAAGATGAGGAAACACTGACATCATTGCCATCCAAACCAGGCCAAAAATAACTCCCCACCCCTTGAAGACCTGTGGCCCCTGCACAAATCCAGTCCCAGGGGGGTCAAACGAACAAGGCATGATGCAGGGACTGAGCCAGTAGTTAAAGGCTCACCAACCATGCCTCTTCCTCTTAAACACAGCCTCTCACCCTACATGGACAGTCAAGTGGAGGGCACCGCGCAGCAACTTGCAGCAAGCATTTAGTCTCCCTTCAGTGTACTAATATATGGACAGTATATACACCACCTGTGTAAGGATAACTTGTTTTTTTAGATATAGTACTGAGAATGGAGGTGAGGGGTCAGCCCATTACATTTCTGCCATGTCCATGTATTTTGGAGTCGGCATTCTAAATGGTGGCCATAGCCCCTAACAGACACCTGGTCCATAGCCCCTAACAGGCATTAATAGCCCCTAACAGGCACCTGGTCCATAGCCCCTAACAGGCACCTGGTCCATAGCCCCTAACAGGCACCTGGTCCATAGCCCCTAACAGACACCTGGTCCATGGCCCCTAACAGACACCTGGTCCATAGCCCCTAACAGGTACCTGGTCCATAGCCCCTAACAGACACCTGGTCCATGGCCCCTAACAGACACCTGGTCCATAGCCCCTAACAGGTACCTGGTCCATAGCCCCTAACAGGCATCAATCCCTGGTCCATTCCTGTGTTTTCTTGGGTGTGGAGCTGCCTTAAAGTGTGGTTGACTCTGCCCATGTCCTTTTAGAAACTGTATCATTTGCCTGTTTTGGTACAGATATGACTTTTTTCCATCCACATGTGACCATTCTCCACAAACAAGAATAAAAAAGTGAATATCTCTCCCGGCAGACGGTGTGCTCTTCCTGCTCTCCAGCGCCGACTCTTGTGGCTGCAGCACTACTGACCTCCAGGAGATGGATGTGGCGGTCTGGAGTCACAAATACACTTTAACACTCCCAAGGAGGTGTATGAATGAACTAGATGTGACTCCAGAGGTGTGTGAGCGAACTTCTTCAAGAGAGGAGAGAAAATAGTCATTTAGACTAAGAACAGTGACCATTTCCACAGCTATCTTTGACATGTTTTTATTTTCTCCATTCAAAACCAGTCCAGGAATGTCATTGTATATTTACTAGATCAACCATTGAGAATTTTGATTCTAATCTGAAACCATGTCATCCATATGTCCAACATCAGAGCCTTCACATGTACCTCATGGGGGTAAGGAGAAAAAGACAGTATGAAAGAGGCACAAATATAAGTAAAACATTGACAAACACTGCTAGATGCCAATATCTCATAGATAATCTCTGACCTGAAAATCCACAGCAACCATACAGTGTGGCAGAATAAGATGGTGCAAATCAACTGATGCTACCTTGTTAGTCAGGCAGTTACCCATCTATTATCTATGCAGACTGAACACACCAGGGTTGTACTCACTACTCCACATCGCAGCAAAATGTGTTTCTTATTGTTCAGGTAGTTCCTCCCCGTTTCCTTCCATTTGGTTTCAAGACCCAGTACCTTCAAAATGAATGCAATTTATTAGGCTTCAGAGTCACACAAACGCTCCTCAACACGTAGAATAACGAAAGAGATGAACACAAACACAAACCAGCCAACAACAGACCATTGCAGAATAAACCATGAAAAAGCCCTCCATTTTGTGTTGAAATTTATTAGGTATTCGATACATTCTGTAGACTTACTGTGGCACAAAAATGGACAGACAGAAATGGCTAAACAAAATGATGTCATACATTCACTACCATGTCCCCTGAATTTCAACAGATGATCAGAAACATTTAAAAGCATTTTTTTTATTCTTGTAGAAATGTAACAGTATATTTAATAAATCATGAACATACTGTACAGTTTTTCTTGTAAAGACTATCTCCACTCTGTCCTTTCCCCACGTCATGGTCTCTACAGTACAGATTGTAAACCACTGTCCTCTGATACACAAGCTGGGTTGCATCATAAGTTATAAGCGTACTATTCAATACAAACAAGAGGTTGTAGACCGACCTTAAGGCATGAATCATATTCAACACTCCTCTTACTATTTGCATTCAAAGAAAGTCTGTAACTGATGGGAAATCTGGACTTTATCAGTCCCATTATGGCCTTGACTTTTCATGTCCTGTCAGTGACTGACATGGGTACTCATGATATATTCTCTCAGTTACAGGAGAGTTCAGCCATCTTAGTTGTCTATCCGCTGGTGAGTTAGTATTGCCCCTCGGAAGTGTGGGGTTGAGCTAGGGTGGAACAACGCATGTATACAAATGACGTCGCCCAGTTCCATTCATACTCTTTGGGTGAGCACTAAACCCAGAACTGAGAAGGTTCTCACAATCCCCCTGAGAGGCTTACACAATATAAAAATATACTATCAATACTGAGCTCTTCAGAAAAAATATTCCATCGGTCTTGGCAGCAAGCACGTCGGTTTATAAAAAGAGGCTGAACGGCTGAGGTTGAATGACAAGCTAAGATACACATGATTATTTATTGTCCCACAAGCACGCCGACATGCACACACTAACATGAAGGCACTTATGTGCTTAAACACACAGAGCAGCATTCAGGCTTTAGCATGGCACTGTCTGACTGGCTTGCTGCTGGGGAGTCATGTCTACATCACTACAGTACCACTGCAGGGAGTAAATCACCCCACCACAGCCCAACAGAACAAACATACAGTACATTAGTGCCATATGTAAAAGGACCTTGAGAACATAGTGAGGTTCAGTTAAACTAGAGGTCATAAAGTCATTGCAAACCGATCAAGCCTAATCTAACCCCCTCCATACGATGGATGAATACCCTGCTGATCAGTGTCCTAGTAGTAAAGCCTGAAAAGACCAACTGGTGCCAGTGTGTAGCCAGAAGGAAAGGCATGGTGGTGTAGTAAGGCACAGCGTGGTGCTGAGTGGGAAGGTCTGAGTAGAGAGTGAAGCTGCTCGCTCTGTAAACAGGCCCAGTCAGGAGAGGCCTGGTATGGGCCGGGGTAGTGGCCTGGTGTGGGTTAGGGTGGTGCTGGGTGTCTGTCTACCTGCTGCCCATGCTCAGCAGGATACGACAAGCAGTAGAATTCCATCCCAGAGAACCACAGGAATAAGGCAGGCAGGCTACTGGTGGTGTGGTGGGGAGCAGAGTGGTGTGAGCAGGGCGTGACAGAGACTGGAGGTGTGTAGCACCATCTGTGACTGTTTTTCAGTGCGGTTTCTCTCTGGGGCCATCCGCTAGGGAGGAGCAGCGTGAGTATGGGGAGTGTGGGAAAAACAGTGAGAGCACCCAACACTCCAACAACAGACACTTCCCTTCAGTTGAAGGAGCCTGCACGGATCTGCCCAGCGTGAGCTCGGGCCAGATCAGTCACCGCAAAGGCATTCACACCTGTGAGAGTGTGTGCGTGCTTGTGTTTGCATGTGCGTGTTTGCACGAGTGTGTGTTTGTGTTCATTTGCATTGGAGTGAGAGTGAAATACCTGTGTGGACAAGATTGTTGGCGTTAATAAGAAGCAGTGCAGAGAGAGGGGGAGAGATTAGGATAGGCACAGGCGCCAAGGGTGTCAGTAATCTCTTAATGAATGCCATGGCAGGAAGGGACATGTAAATGGAGAAAAAAACTTTAAAAAACTGACAGGCTCTCTCTCGCCAGCTAACAGAAAACCACAGAGTTATGAACAGCTAGAAGAGGACTGAGGAGAGAAAGGACATTGTCTTGAAAGGAATGATCTGGAGGAAATATTCACAAATACAAAGGAAAGCTGGCAAAGGCAACAGGCCACTGAGGAACGATCCTCTTTGACTAGAATCGCAAACTACTTAGACCAACACCTGCCATAATGCAATCAGGCCAATTAAATGCTTAAAAAATATTCATCTCTATATCAACAACCAAGCAGCCCTCTAAGCATCTATCAAGAGAAGATATAGGGACTAGTCTTTCAACAACATGGAGGTGGTAGCTGGCTTTACGGAGGACATTGTTGCTTGATATCGTTTTTAGCCTAGGAGATAAAAATGAACTGGAGCTTTATCAGCTAGGATCGTGTCACTTTCAACAAATTAATTATTCTGTGGATAGAATGTCTATGATTGGGTGCCGGCAGGTCAGGGTGCTGGTCTATTGATCAAGTGGAGCAGAGCCCTCATCCTCCACATCCTGAATCAGTAAGGTAAAGGTGGAACGCAGGGAGCCCGCTTCGCATTCTTCATCATCACCACCTTCAGTCTTCATCGCTGTTGTTGTTCAAAACCCTCCTCCGTCTCATTCAGCATCGGCAGCACTGGTTCCCCGTACATTACCGTGTTTGCGAAGCTGAGGCGGAGGAAATGGGAGTGGGGAATGGGAAGAAATAAACAGACATCTATTACATCTCTACAGAGCCCAAACAAGTGGAGGCAGGTTCTGTGAGAGCATGCGTCAACAAGTGGAATTTTGCAAGGAGAAGGGTGTTTGTAACTGTGAGAAATTGGGATGGATGTGGCTGAGAACGCCCATCATTCTGTTCACTGACAAACATTAAGCTCCTTATTCTGCATTAAGAATATCTCTGAAAAATGTACACGTTTCCCTTTGCAAACTGAAAACTGTTTTTTTCTCCAGGAGAACATCTCTAAAATGGTTTGTATCAAGCCCTTGTTTGTCTTGTAGGTAGATCAAGTCATTGTTTTAGGTCCTCACACCGTAAGGCTTTAGAAAGTCAATTAGTGGCTGAATCTGATAGCAGAATACCTTAATGGAACAGTCAAACCACACACTGGCCCTAAACAGAGGACTAGACATATGATGAAATGTGCATGAGGATTCTACCTACCACTTCTCCATCCTTTCTTCCCTCCCTCCCTCTTTCTCAATCACAGCACAGGCTCCTTTTCAACTGCAGAATTCCATTTGTATGTTAATGAGGCAAAGGAAGCCATGTTGAAGGGTTTTTCTCCCCCACCCTCCATCCCCAGCACCTCCCCTCTCCCGCCACCAGCCACCCCGTGTTAGCCCACAAGCAGACAGACAGGCCTGTTAGTGCATCATCTCCAAACCATGGTGTTTCACTCACACAGTGTAGTCCAACCACAACACTTTTGGTCTAAGATCCTGATACACTATTACTACACAACCTTTGCTTGAGCCTCGTTCACCTGAAGCACATGTTCAAAAGTCTGTATATAACCTAAAAAGTCTGTATATAACCTAAAAAGTCTGTATATAACCTAAAAAGTCTGTATATAACCTAAAAAGCTTCTCAGCAATTGAGCTGGTCCATCAACAGGAGCTGGGAGTCTTTTGTTGTGGAACTGGTAAAGAGTAGAAACTCTATGCTAGTCGTTATAATGGTATTCCACTCCTACATATGGGTGCTGTCCTCTGGAGCCTTACAGTACTGGCAAAGTGTGACCCTGGCGACCCCTCAGCTCTGCGGCCCAGGCTAAGCACTCCTCCATGCCGAGGGCCTCTTTGATGGCACCCGCCCGTTTACTTACTCCAGGGGAAAATGGGAAACACATGCAGGACTGGGCGAGATGTAGAGGAAGAAACAGAGCTCCAAATGCTCAGCATTGGTGCCAGGCCAGGAATGCTCGAGCCTGGCCAACTTTGGCCAGTCCGGCCCAGATTCCTCTATTTTTTTTCGCCATGTACGGCCAAAAGCGCTCGCATTGATATTTCAAGTGGGGCTGAGAAGGAGCCAGTAAGTAGTAAGGCCTTACTGAGAATGTACTACACAGACAAATGAGTGTGCCAGAATAAGCTGGTTTTTTTGTGTTCGTTCTCCATATTCTTTACGGCGTTTTTTGGACTACAGATACAAGGCCAGAAACCAGTGCTGACTTTTTTTTGTATGGCTTTGACTGGCTGCCAAAGCCTTTTTAAAACCTGCTCTCTTGCCTTGGTTCTGAGAACAGGCTGCACAGATGTCTGCCCTCACATGGGGAGATTGAGTAGGCACTTACACACTGTCCAAGGCAGAGAGCTTTTCGCCATGTCAGCAATACACTTAACGATCTGGCAAATGCTTCATATTTCTCTGAGATCTGGTGTTATTGATTAACTAATACCAGTCAGAGTTATGGAAGTTCACGTGAGAAGAACACGCATACATACACACTCACACAAACGGTGGCCCATAAAACCTTGTTATGCTCTAACACCACTGTATAAGGAGTGAAAGCAGTGTAGCCATGCAGCAATACAAAGATAACCCAGTGGGAGAAGACAGACAAGGAATCCATGAGAGTTGGTGGAGGAGGAACTAACATGGCTGCTGTCGGTTCAACTCCTCCACCAGTTGCACTTACACAGTCTCCCTCAGACCTACACCTGGGGCAGCTACTCGTCTGAAGCCTTCGTGCCTCGCACAGAGCCCTTTCTACGCATCTAGATGTAAAATCAGAATCAGGGAGGCCTGTCAGAGCAGAGTTTGAGATTGGGGGGAAGGGAAGGGAGGAGCGGGTTCCCACACAAGTTACATGTCTAATGTCTACGACTTTTTAATGACTTGAATGGATGAAAGTATAGTTTAAAATTGGTAATATTTATATTATCTAATAAACACTCAAAATGGACCAACACCATGCCGGTTCCAAAAGGGAGTGGTAGGCTATATTTAAAAATCACCATTATTTCTCATCACAGTTGAGACAGAAAATGTTTTGAAAATAACACATTTCACAGTTTTTCCAGAATAAACAATGTGTGGGAACTCTTGGAGGGGGGTTAACAGGGAAAATTACAGACAGACAGGAAGGAGAAGGGGGCAGCAAATGACAGGAATGTTGAATTCCAGAACCATATCTTTGGGCCAGCAGTGTTTGTACACAGTGTTTGTACATGGTAAAAAAGGGGTATCAGTAGGGGGCAGGTACACAAGAAGACATGTTTGTAATCAACATTCATTAAAGGTCCAATGCAGCCATTTTTATGCCAATATCAAATAATTTCTGTGTAACAATTATGTACCTTACTGTGATTTTCAATTGAAAGTGTCAACAAAAAAATATTCTTAGCAAAGTTCAATTTCTTAAGCTAGAATTTTGCTAGGGCTGCTGAGTGGTCTGAGTTGAAATGGGAAAACTAACAGTTATTTGCAGATATTTGGAACTCTTTCTTATTGGTCTCAGTGTGGATATAGAGATATATATATATATATAAAAAACACAGGAAAATCAAATTTTTGACTGCACTGGACATGTAAAGAAAATATGGTCATTAAATGAATCAGGAAAGAGCGAAAACAGTCATGTAACTTTTGCAATATTATGACAAGCAGCAAATGAATTCATAAATGTGACATACAGCGCATTCAGAAAGTACTCAGACCTCTTGACTTTTTCCACATTTTGATACGTTACAGCCTTATTCTAAAATTGATTAAAATAAATGTCTTTACCCCTCCATCTACACACATAATAAGAAAGCAAAAACAGGTTCAGAAATTTTAGCCATTGTATTAAAAACACAAAACTAAAATGTCACATTTACATAAGTATCCAGATCCATTACAGTACTTTGTTGAAGCACCTTTGACAGCGATTACAGCCTTGAGTATGACGCTACAAGCTCCTGCGTTGTCTTGGTTGTGTGCTTAGGGTTGTTGTCCTGTTGGAAGGTGAACCTTCACCCCAGTCTGAGGTCCTGAGCAGGTTTTCATCAAGGATCTCGCTGTACTTTGCTCTGGTCATCTTTCCCTCAATCCTGACTAGTTTCCCAGTCCATGCCGTTGAAAAACACCCCCACAGCATGCTGCCACCACCACCATGCTTCACTTGGCATTCAGGCCTTAAGAGTTCAATCTTTGTTTCATCAGACCAGAGAATCATGTTTCTCATTGTCTGAGAGTCCTTTAGGTGGCTTTTGGCAAACTCTGTGCCTCGACACAATCCTGTCTCGGAGCGCTAGGGACAATTCCTTCGACCTCATGGCTTGGTTTTTGCTCTGCGCTGTCAACTGTGGGACCTTATATAGACAGGTGTGTGCCTTTCCAAATCATGTCCAATCAATTGAATTTACCACAGGTGGACTCCAATCAAGTTGATGAAACATCTCAAGGATGATCAATGGAAACAGGATGCACCTGAGCTCAATTTCGAGTCTCATAACAAAGGGTCTGAATACTTATGCAAATAAGTTTTTTCTTTTTAATACATTTGCAAAAATGTCTAAAAACCTGTTCCGTTTTGTCATTATGAGGTATTGTGTGAAGATTTATGAGGAAAAACAAATGCAATCTCTTTTAGAATAAGTCTGTAACGTAACAAAATGTTGAAAGAGGGAAGGGGTCTGAATACTTACGAATGCACTGTAAGATGGGGGAAAATGACGTCATAAAAATCATACATGGTTTTAGTTTGTCATAAAAACATGAAAAGCTGATTTATTTACAGCAGTGTAAGCGAGGGGATCATTGATTTGACATATTGAAATAGATAAACAGGGTGTAAGAATAATAATCAGAATTTGACTGGGGAAAAAGCATCTAGGGAGAGATAAGAATTAAGTGAATGTTGTGGGTTTCAGCACCACTAAAAACCACGAATGAAGAAGAGGCCAACCAGCATCACTCCCAGAGGTCCAACTGGGAGATATCTGATGACTATTCTAATAAGCTTCCAAACATCACTCCTCTGTCTCTCTCAGAGGGATGACACCACAGACAGACCAAGACAGCCTGCTACCCAACCATGGTCAAGACCAAGGTTGCAAAATTCCAGGAACATTCAATAAATTCCCTGGTTTTCCAGAAACCCTGGTTGAAGGATTCCAGATTTCCTGCTTATTCCGTGAATCTTCCAACTGGGATTTCGGGAAAACCAGTGCATTTATTGAAGGCAAACACCACTCCCACACTGCACAGTATGCTGGGATGTGCCACCATGACAATGCTAAAGAGATTATGCCTAAAACGGCACACTCGCTCTAAAAGGTTTTGAGCGTTGTACGCCCTGGTAAGTACTGAACGCTCCTCCTGTTGGTAGTCATATATACACGTTCCTCTACATACCTCCTCCAGCTCCTTTTGTGTCTCCGCCTCCATCCGCCTGATGTCTTCCATAGTCAGCTCCACCCACTTGTCGATCCAACAGAACAGCTGGCGATGGAAGTTAGTGAAGATACGCTTCTCTTGCTGGAGGAAAGAAGGACATGTAAAGAGGCATTTAGAGGGAAAGAAAGCAAGATTACAAGGAAAAGGGAAGAATGTGTCAGATAGTGAAATTATAAAAGGACGGGACGAAGAAAACAACATCCTTACCTTGTGAATAAAGCTCTCCACCTTGTTCTGCAGGCCCCACCACTTGAACTTGACCGTGACCAGTTTGTAGGCACACATCCTCGGGCAGTCAGCCTTACTAACCAGCTCCTTCTGTTAGTAGCAACATAACAGGAGAACAGACACTGAGCAAACACTGCACAGCAGGAAGACGCACTCAATCATCCATCACTAAATCATTTACGCTGACACATGATATTACAAAACTGTGAATATGCAAATAGGCAAAGTTTATGCAAACTTTCCAATAATGGAACTCTCAATGAGAAGAAAGCAGAATGTGATTTGAGATTTTTTTTTTTATCGGTTTAGACCAATCACAGCAGTATTCCAACCACTAAAATGTCATTAATACATAATGCTTTGGAAACGAAGCCTGCTAAAATAATTATCGATATGAGAATATGCAGTAGATGGATAAAAGTCCTCTCATTTACAAAACAGTTTTAAATCCATCTGTAGCTTGTACTCTGTCTCCCTGCGAGGAAGAGGAGAGAGCGATGAGGAGGGCGAGAGAGCAAAGTGGATAAACTCCAGATGAAGGGACCATTTCTCTCGCTCCACCCTGACAGTGACACTGTTCCCGTACAGGCAGGCCTTTTGTGGCTGGGACGCCGTTATCGCATCACGCAGCGATAAGAGCGTCTCGGCACAAAGCCGGTTCCAATATTAACACCCAGGACCTGCTTGCCCCCAGAACACACCATCCCAGAACACACCACCCCAGAACACCTGTTTAATTAATCACTTCATTCTAGTGCTGCACACAGGGAGAAATGCCTCAGAACTGCCACAATCACCCACATCCCATCACTGTTTGATGCTCCCATCACGGAAGGAAGAGGGAGAGAGAGAGGGGAAGGAAGGAGAGGGAGGGAGGGGGGGAATGAAAAATATTCCACATACGCATAGGGTTTAGCTAAAGTTGTCACCGCTAAAAGAACTTAGGATAAAACGGATCCCACATCAAAACACTTACGGTGACATTTCTTCACACCGTCTCTTGTCGCCCTGCTCAAAGGAGCGGGAGATTTCAGAAATACAAAGTGTGACGATAGGTGTGCATGCAGTGATAGACTTTTACTGCTCTGAGAAGCTGGCACCAGTTGTTTTCTCTTATGTTACTTTAGCTATGATTTTTTTTTTCTATAATTTCTTTCCCCAAAATAAGTGTTTCCATGTCCAAGGCTGGGGGAAAATGATCTAATTAAAAACCCATAATAAAAAGTTTATATTATTTATTCAGACTTCATAAAGCTGTTCAGCAGTCTTTAATCTGTGCGTCGTCACAGTACAGTAAAACTTTCACACGGTGAACTCTGAGGGCTCTTTTGCTGGGTGGAGATTCTAACTTGTCTGCCATTAAACAGTGATCCTGGGCCTGTGTGTACGGCTGTAGATGAGGGGTTAGGGACGAGACCACTAGTGTCTCTGGATGAGCCGTTTTCATTGCCTCTCACTTTTTACAAACAAATACCTCCCAGACTCATTTTACTGAATTGTTCCTAGCTCAAACTAAGATACCACACACAAACCCCGGAGAAGACAGCCCCGTACATACACACCCTCTCCTGGCTGGCTTAAAAGAGAGAATGAGGATGTGGGCAGGGCTGAGACAGGAGGGCCTAATCTGACCTGATCCCTTGTGATTTCTATTAGGTCCAATTAGAGCAGGAGAGCGGTGATTTGTCTTCATCAAACTGCAGCCTACAGCTCTGCCACTCAGCCCTCCCTCTTCTCCGCCCCGTCTGAGGGACTCCTTCTGTCTCACACACACACACACACACACACACACAAATGCTAGTCCAATACTAGCCATACACTCCGTGGCCAATTTATTACCCCGTTTGTGAAAATGATTTGCTCCTACAGCCAGTGAGTCACGTCGAGTGGGATGCTATATATAAAGGAGGCAGACAGGCATCGAGGCTTTGAGTTACTGTTCGATTGAACGTTAGAATGGGCAAAACAAGTGACCTTAGTGGATTTGAACATGGTATGATCGTCGGTGCCGGTTCCAGTAGCTCAGAAACAGCCGGGCTCCTGGGCTTTTCACGCATAACAGTGTCTAGTGTTTACAGAGAATGGTGTGACAAAGAAAAAACATCCAGTCAGCAGCAGTCCTGTGGGTGAAAACAGCTGGTTGATGAGAAAGGCAAGAATCATGCAAGCTAACAGGAGGCCCACAAACAGACAAATAACGGTGCAGTACAACAGTGGTGAGCAGAACAGCATCTCAGAACGCACAACTCGTCGGTCCTTGTCACTGATGGGTTATTACAGCAGACAACCACACCGGGTTCCACTCCTATCAGCTAAAAACAAGAAGCAGCGGCTCCAGTGGACACGCGATCACCAACACCGGACAACTGAGGAGTGGAAAAACATCGCCTGGCTTGACGAATCCCAGTCCCTGTTGCGTCATGCTGATGGCAGAGTCAGGATTTGGCGTAACAGCCCATGGCGCCATTCTGCCTGGTGTCTACGGTACAGGCTGGTGGTGGTGGTGTAATGGTGGAGGGAATGTTTTCCTGGCACACGTTAGGTCCCTTGATACCAATAGATCAACATTTGAACGCCACACCTTGTAGAATCCATGCCCCAAGAATTTAGGCTGTTCTGAAGGCAAAAGGGGGTCCGACCCGGTACTAGATGGGGGCACCTAATAAACTGGCCATGAGTGTATTGTGCCACGAGTATACCACCCCAAAAAAAATCCATATTCATTTTGGTAAAATTATTTAAAAGTGTTACATTTAAGGGTTGAAGCCGGTTCAGGGAACAGAACCGAAAACCGGACTATTTTTTGGAGGAAAACCTGAAAACTTTTTTGGGATGAACAGAGTCAGAACCGGGAATGATAGTGAGACAGATTATTTTAAAAGCATGGGACATGGTTAATAACGTTCTGAACTTTATTTTGCTGGTTAGAACAGTGGAACGGAACACAATTATGTTTCTGTTCAGAACGAAACGACTGGAAATTAATTTAGGATCCAACCCGTGGCTCTTTCCCCTCTAACCCAGAGTGTTTCAGTGAGAGAGGTGTACCTTCCAATTAGGTCCCAGGGGCCCTCTACCAGTCTTAGCTGACTTGAACAGAGACGGATCCTCCTCTGCCTTGTAGTCCTGGAAGAGAAGGATAACAGTTAAGACTAATAAATCAGAACAAAACAAACAATTCCAACACATCTGCATTCAACATTAGTGATAGAGGGCCCTTTAACCCCTCTAGCCCATGTGTCTGTGGGGTGTCTGTGAGCACTGGCCCTGCACTAATGCTGACCGCCCACTGGGCAAAGGGGCAAGGGGAGGCCCTGCCATGGTAGTTTCCCAGGCTAGGTCTGCCCCCCACAACTATGCCTGGCAGCCTCTTTGTTCTGGCCCCAGGATGCAACACCAAAGCCCAGCCCTGTGCCCTGCCCAGTTTATGACCTGCACCCTGTCTGGGCTGAGCTGGGTAGGGTCTGGCGTAAGGGATGGGGAGGCTGTCAGGTTGGAAGTTGTTGATGCCACCAGCAAATGGCTGTGCTGAGATTACAGATGGCAGGAGGACGCTGGCTGATACCAGTGTGCGTGAGTGTGTACGCATGATTGCATGTAGGGCAGCTGCCTGCCGACAGCAGATGACCTAGTGGCCCTTGTCTGACTCCTCCTTCAAATCAGGGCCAGGCTGAGGAGAGACTGCTCCTAGGCACAGGGCTATCCTACTCACGTCTTTGTGACACAATGTGTATCATGATGCTGGGGGCACAGTTGCACTACTTCACCAAAACACAAGCACTAAACCTATTCACTACCACAGCCAAACATACAGTTCTAACTAACTCACTAGTGCAGCAGGAGAGTAGATTCACACACTCCAGTAGCATAATGCACAAGCAGAACACACACACACACACGTGTTGTTACGATACCAGAATCTTGACTTCGATACTGATACCAGGTTTAGTACCACAATACTCAATAACATCCCAATACTCAATAAAACGATACCACGGCACAAAAACTAGGCATTTTAGCTAATGCTGCAGAATGGCACTTGATGCAAACAGGAACTCAGCTACCTCTCAGTTCAATCGTTTGAGTTCAATATTATTTGAAATGTTTTATGTCAGACTTTTTCAGACAGCCATGTATGTATTAAAAGGAAAACTCTACCCAAAAAACATAATTTAGGTATTTGTTTTATTAGTACATTGTTGACATGTGATGTTTTGCACATCAGTAATCAAGTTTAAGATATGATGCATTTTGATGCAAAACGCATTATAGTGGCCAGATTTCTCTATTGTGAAAGATACACATCATGAAATCTTGGGTGGAGTTTTCCTTTAAATTAACCAATTTGACTGTTTTTACCAATCATTTATTTGAATGGTACATCTAGATTTATCCAGTTTATCAATAGAGATGTACCCTAGGCCTATTCACAGTACAGGTGAATGCATATTCAATAGGAGTGTGTGCATGCATTGAGTTATTGAGCTTGTTTTGGCTGATTTCGTGGAGCTACAGATGACAAACAATATGTTTCCGTTCCATGAGGGACTTCATTTTATTTTACTGATCAACAACATCTGCATAGTGGTAGCTTCTTCTTTAAAAGTGTGACTCTTTTTAACCAGTGATAACTATATGTACGAGCTAAGAGTGTTGCGGCCTGTCGGAACCCCAAGTTAGCGGAGGCTATAAGTCTTCGGCTGAGGGAGAGACGTGAGGGAGTGAATACGGTTTTGGTGGCAATCAGCTTTGAAATCAGAATATTTTTGCTTTATCACCAAGAAAGTACTAGGGTAGTGAATTGATGTTAGTTTCAGCGGTAAGCTAGCAAGGAATGTTAGCCTAAAAAAATGGAAGCTAACAGTATCTTATTGCATTGTAAAGTGTTCTAGCCTGTATAGACATTGTTTTGCGAACAGTAATGAACCGTTTCAACATGCCATGTTGCATTATTCAAGTGTATTAACTTCTGCGCAGTATGAGTGAAGAGCGTAACATGATGCAGCCCAGACTCCCAGTGCAGGCTAGCATTGTGTTTGCGGAGCAGGCATGGTGCGCACCATGGGGGGGACATCGGCTGCGCTGATGCAGACTTGATCCGTGAGACACATTTGACAGAAGTATCGAAAGTAACAAATTCTAGTATCGAACCGTTTTTCATCTTCTAGTTTCGGTATACCGTGCAACACACACATCTAATGGTCTTACTCTCTTCTGGTTGCATTATTCACTATAAAGAGCTCAGAGAGAGAAGTGCAAAGTCAACTGGTGTGGAAAAAAATTACAAAACAAATAAACAAAACGCCTTTCAAATAAATTACCAACAGCTCAAGGGCCCAGCAATTTTAAATAAATCATGATGCGCCCGCAGCTAAAAGCTGCTTTTCAGGGCTATCAGCCGACAGGAGGGAGCCAAACGAGCAAAAAACGGGAGAAACACAAACACACTTATTCATTAGGCCGTTTTAATGCTGAAAGCTCCTTCACTATAACAATATACTGTGCTGCTTTAATGAGTCTGTGAATCGATGTGCCTGGGCCGAGGAAGAGGAGCTGCTGCTCACTGAAGGGGTGTGTGTGTGTGTGTGTGTGTGTGTGTGTGTGTGTGTGTGTGTGTGTGTGTGTGTGTGTGTGTGTGTGTGTGTGTGTGTCATTGACCAGAGAATGGAGCGCTGTGAGCCTTAATTACACTAACAAACTCATCTGTGGTCCCTTGGGGGCCCAGGTCTTGCAGTCATGCCTGAGGCACAGAGCTGATAGGGCCCTCAGACACAACACTCCTCCAGCAAGGCAAACACATCCGCCTCGTTAGACACCTACCGCAAACACACTGCTGCTACTCAGGCAAATAACCGCATGCACTTCACTTAACAACAGACTCCATGAAATGAGGCAATGCCATGCCAAATAATAGCAATGAACTACCACCATTGGTACAAGGAACCTTTTGGATTTGAAAGGAAGAAACTTCACCATATTAATTATAATTGCAAAGCTTCCAACGCCATAGTGAATTGAGGGGTTTCAGAACCTGCAGAGTAGAAGAAACTCTGCACCATAGTTTCCTTACCTGGTAGGTAGTGCTGGGCGGAATACCGTATTTTACTATATACAGGTGTATTTGATGCACGGACCGGTTTGGGTTTTCACTTTACCTTCTACAACGGTATTTCAACGTATGGTTTGTTAAATGTGATACGCCACTCCCGCGAGTGTCATGTACATTTTTATAGTTTACTCCGTTTGCTACTTGAGTCATCCCTCTCTTCCTGCATGCTGCTTCCCCATGCGCCTCCGACACCAAGCCCTGCCCCCTGTCACTCAAGGAGAGCAAGTTGTTGCTTTTAGCGATGGGAAGTTCAACTCTTTTTACTGACTCGGATCTTTGATCCTATATGTACTCAGTCGGAGCTAACGTAGCGAGCTAACAAAGCCTGGCTCTCAAGAGAAGACAGGCTATGTGCACACTGCCCACAAAAAGGTGGAAACTGAGCTGCACTTCCTAACCTCCTGCCAAATGTATGACTATTAGAGACACGTATTTCCCTCAGATTACACAAACCCACAAAGAATTTCAAAACAAATCCAATTTTGATGAACTCCCATATCTATTGGGTGAAATACCAGTGTGCCATCACAGCAGCAGGATTTGTGACCTGTTGCCAAAAGAAAAGGGCAGCCAGTGAATAACAAACACCATTGTACATATAATCCATGCGTTTTATTTATTTTCCTTTTTGTACTTTAACTATTTGCACATCTTTACAATACTATATAGACATATTGACATTTGAAGTGTCCTTTGAAACTTGTGAGTGTAATGTTTACTGTTCATTTTTGATTGATTATTTCACCTTTATTTTTACCTTTATATTTTCACTTGCTTTGTCAATGTAAACATGCCAATAAAGCCCTTCGAATTTAATTGATAACGAAAACTCTTATTACATGTAACATCTAATTAGGGTCCACTGGGAAACACTGACCAACACTTTGGTTCCTACCCTGTCACAATAATTTGTCCCTGACTTTTTAATTTGTTGTCAAACAATGTATTTAAAGTGCTGCCCACTATATTCCAACTATATAATTAGAATAATCACTATATTTTCATTATTCCAACAGTACACCTAAGTGCTTTGATCTAAATCGCAATAGGCCTAGATTTTTTGCCCATATCATCAAAGCAAACAGAATGGAGAAAACCCCATTGGAATAACTTAGAATGTATGTGTTGCCACCCTAGGGTCAGGCGCCACTGAAAGCATATTTCGAACTTTATTATTCTAAAAATAAAATAATAATAATAATAATAAATCATCATCAACAACTGTCCCAAAAATGTTGTGTGTCGTGATAGGATATTTTGGCCATACCACCCAGCCCTACTGGCAGGTGACATGGAATACAACACATCAACTCAGGAAAAGATTACCAGGAATGTGTGTATTTGCCGTTTTTGTGTCAGATCTGAACATATTCGGCTTGCTTTGCCATGCCCAAGTCTCTCCACATGATGTTGCCAAACAGTACTATCCAGGGCTTTACTGAGTGTGGGACTGTGGCATGACAGCAGTATCAGAGGGGAGTACTCACAGCAGGGGCCACTTGTTCTCCATCTGCAATGTCAATGGGCACCACCTCCACACTCTTCCATGTGGGCGGGTCCAGCTTATGCACCTGCCAATCAAAGCCAGGCATAAGCATGGGAGCTACAATTTAAAAGGTACACTTCAAACTCGATATTAGCTGATGCTTCATCTGGGACAAAATTCACAGACTTCTCTTTATAAGAATCTCACTGTAAATGCAAACGGTGATTAATCAAACTCATTTTGAATGACAAAGGTACTCACATTTTCTAATGTGCCAAGGTCAGGTTTGTGCCATGTCTCAATCTTAATGATGAAGTCATCTTTCATATACTCATTCTGGAGGAAGGTGGTGGGAAATGATTACTAAAGCTTAAGGCAATAAAACCCTCTAAAGTACCTAGTAGATTTACATAGCTAGTAATGTCCACAAGAGCGACCTCCTACCCAATAAATATGTACATGCATTGGCTTAATTGCTACATTTCTCATAATTGAAGCAATATGTTGACAAGTTATATTCACAAACACTGACGCACATTCACACAGACGAACTATCCACCCACCCACACGCACAAACTACCATACAACCAGTGAGATAGAAACTAACAGAGGGAGGGTCATTTGAAGCTACTTACCGTTACAACTGGCCCCAGGCGAAGCATGAGAAGACACCAAAGAGAGATTCAATCGTTAGATATCAATCCAAAACAGGAAAAGAACGAACGAATCAAGCAACTCACATAGGGCTGAAGCCAAATAGTCGATGGGTCGATTGGCTTTTTTTTGTCGGGGAGTAGCAAATACATGTTGTTTTTTTTATGCCACACGAGACACCCGTCTGATTCCCACCCATCTCAGTGAACTAATCCATTGCGAAGGCTGAGACTAATCCATTGCGGAGGCCGTGTGGATGGCACAGTCCAAGAAGAAGGGGAGTGTGGCTAAAATGCACGTCTCTCTCCAGAATGCGCTCTCTCCCGCCAATTTGTGCACATTCATTGTTTCATAACTTCATTGTGTGAATTGTTTGCCTTGATTGTTAGTGTCTATAAAATCCCCATTACATACATCACCAGTAGTGGCCTACATTTACCGTTAATTCCTATAATTTCAAATTTACAATGTTGGTTTAGTCATTTCTGTTAATGCATTCAATATATTATTATTATTCCAGTCTTTTACCGTTGTCATTGTCAGAGTGGACACGTTGGTTTGCAGAACCCACAACCTATGCTACACTTGTGAGAAACAACTTTTGGTTTTAAATCATTCCATTTCCGGGTGTTGTCAATTTAGTCATTGTCTTTTCTTTGGAGCACTACTGTCAATGTTGAGTAAGGACACGCACCTGATTATGCATAGAAGTCGGCCTATAGGCTACCTGGCCTGCACGTAAATTTAGACATATAAATGCGCCCATTTGGGGATCTGATAGTATTTCTGATTGGCTGAACGCACCACCACTAATGAGCTGTGGACCTTCTCAAAGTAATGTTTTCACCTCAAACAGCATGCAAACAAAGTCTATTTTTACATCCATTGAGAATGACAATAGTTCCTCAACGCATTTGAAAAATCTTTCCGGCTCTCTCCCTTTCAATAACCACTCAGCGTGAAAGGGAAAATGTCATGGTCTGATCCAGGTCAATCTGATGAACTCTTATCCCTTGCACAAAATAGCCTACAGCTGTGTCTGTCCTGAGCTCACTGGCGCAGGAAACTGAGGGCCCGGAATATTTTATACAAGTTTGCTAATGGGAGCTTGGGCTGGACCCAAGTTGATAGTTGATACAATGTTTCAAGTTTGAGGCAGGCAGGCCATGCGTAGTCAATGTGATTTATAGGATTTTTATCAGGATATTAACTTCCTGCGGCTGCAATATTTTTATTTGTTGGCTTTATGTAGGCTATTTTTACATAGCTGGCAATGGCAATATAACTTACTTTTTAGGTTTGTATCATTTTCATTTAGATTTGGATAGAATTTTGATTAACCACATGACAATGATTGAGATACGAAGGCGTTATAAACTAAATTGAACTTTTCCACGAAAATGTGCATATAACTGGCACCCAGATCAGTAGAAATTGTAAGATAAATTGGCATTCCATATGAGAAAGGTTGCCAACTCCTTGTGTAGCCTGTTAGGTTAAGGTTTTTCCTCTTCTGGTTATCTTGATCTCTTGCTCCCTCTTGAGTAATTGGTGCTAGCTTCTTTAAACAGCATCAGACAATTATATTCAGTAGTTGATTTTATTAAAACACATAAGATAGATATATATCTATATAAAAATACACATTTAAAAATGTTGACCAATCGATTGGTTGAAAGAACACGATTTTCAGTGGACCAAGATTTTTTTTTTGTCAGCCCTAAACTCATGCAAACAAGACCAACAATGAGTCAAATTAAAATGTCTAAATACATAAGGCTGTGGGTCAGAGTGCAGGCAGGACAGGGGAGGGGTGGAGGGAAGGGCCAGGGCAGGAGAGGAGAGAGGAGGAGAACTCACTGGTTCGGCAGTAAGGGTAAGCGTTCCAGGCCTTTTCATGGAAGACCAGAGAGCCCTCAGGAGCAATCATCTTGACAAATGCAGGGACTTTACTGTGAAAGCCAAGGAGAGGGGAGGAGCATAGATGAATACACACAATCACTAACTCCAGTCATACAGGTTCTAGAGTGGGATATCTTAAACCTACAGTAAGACAGGGATGACTACACTGCCACTTGCTGCCAAGATAGTGATGGTGCACTTGGAACATATTGTGTGTGTGAGAGTGTCTCTTACCTCTTCAGATGGTAGATTTTGTGTGTGTACTGTCCTTTCTCGCCGTCCTTCTCATAGGGTTCATTCTTGAGGACCTCAATGCCCTCTCCTCCACCCGTCTCATTCTTACTGGCCACTGCTACGGAGTACAACTGGCCCACTTGATACTGAAAGAAACACACAAGTTAACGTACCATTACAATACAATAAAAAAAGAGACTGGCCGATTAATCGGTATCAGCTTTTTTTTGGTCCTCCAATAAATCGGTATCGGTGTTGAAATATCATAAAATCGGTCGACCTCTAATGTAAACTTCTGACCCACTGGGAATGTGATGAAAGAAATAAAAAGCTGAAAGAAATAGTTCTCTACTATTATTCTGACTTTTCACACTCTTAAAATAAAGTGGTGATCCTAACTGACCTAAGACAGGGAATTTTTACTAGGACTAAATGTCAGGAATTGTGAAAAACAGAGTTTAAATGTATTTGGCTAAGGTGTATGTAAACTTCAGACTTCAACTGTAGGCAGTGACATAGTTCCTCTATGCCTAAAGAGTCCGTCATTGAAACCAGACCCTATAGTCACTGTGTTGCCTATGGTCGGGTTTTTCAAGACTATAAAAGACATGGATAGCAACTAAGAACAGAAGGAATAAATAAACACATTCGTTATGGACTATCAGATGACAGACAGTGCTCATGTTGAACAAGAGCTTGACTAACAGGATGGCAGTGTCCAGCATCATACAGGGTTAGCAAAGTTGGGAGAGACATGGTGGCCCCTAATAGCGTCCCCAGTCCCCACAACAGACCGACACAGCCCAGAGAGCCACTCTTCACTATTTTGACTTAATAGGATTAGGGGGAGGGGGGCGTGAAAATAGCCACAGTGGGGGGCCTACAGTACTGGAGGATCTGCATGGCTGGCTGTGTGACTTCGTTTGTGTACAAAAGAAAGATTGTGCGAGACAGACTGCATGTGTCAAGCGTTTGTCATCTATGGGGACTATAAAAACATCACTGCATGTATTCAGTGTTCCTTGATTCAACATGGGTATTGCGCCAACCAATAACAATGTATTTTTTATGCATCGTCTCCTAGCCACAACAAGCAAGAAGAGCAGGCTAAGCAGACAAATTGTCCAGAGAACAGAGCTCTGATCAAACAAGAGTTTTACTGTCCGTCTCCTCTCTGTTCTGGGCCCTGAAGAGGACAACACTTATTCCTTTCACATCAAAAGGCATTCCCTCTAACTCGCCCAAATGCATGCAGTCACACACACAAAACTATGTTAATTAACCAACATATGGCCCCAGGTTAAATGAGACATTTAAATTGTCCTGAATTAGACAAAGGAATTTAAACAAACACTCAAGTTTTTCAACTAGTTGATCACTGTTCATAAACGTTTGTGTAATTAATGAAACAAGCCATTCATGATGGTGCTGCAGGTCTGTTTTTATGCCATGCTTATACTGTGGATACTAAGCCTGTATCAGATCAACTCAAGTCAGTATCTGAAGGCCAGGGTATTTTTGTTTTGTTTCATTCACTACCAGTCTTCCAGGACGTTTTCCTCTCATCACGGTAGGGAAGGGCAGTTATTACTGAATGTAGTATTTACGACTGTTCGTCGCGCTACTACTGCGCATTTAGCCCTTCAGTCAGCCTTGACATTGGTATGCTATTTCCCGCTCTTCAAATTGCAATTACAGGCGCACCTAACGGAGAAGCTAACACAGATCAATGTGAACAGTCACCAGAAAACATTTTTGTAACAGAATCAGTTAAAATCAGTTATATTATGGCGAATATCAGACTTTTCTTTCGCTGTTAGCCAAAAACTACTGGAGAACAGCAGCCCGTTCGCTGTTGTCTTTTTAAAAAAAAAAATATTAAAACATTTTATGCATGTACTGCCCTCTGCATCATTCTGATTGGTGAAGAGCAATTAATATATATATATATATATATATATATATATATATATATATAATATATATATATATATATATATATATATATATATATATATATATATATATATATATATATATATATATATATATATATATATATATATATATATATATATATAAAAATAACAGTGCATTAGCAGTGTTCAGACCCCTTGACTTTTTCCACGTTACAGCCTTATTCTAAAATGGATTAAATATATATTTTTCCTCATCCATCTACACACAATACCCCATAAATAAAGTAAAAAACAGTTTTTAGCAAATTACATATAAAAAAACAGAAATCCCTTATTTACATAGGTATTCAGACCCTTTGCTATGAGACTCGAAATTGAGCTCAGGTGCATCCTGTTTTCATTGATCATCCTTGAGATGTTTCTACAACTTGATTGGAGCCCACCTGTGGTAAATTCAATTGATTGGACATGATTTGGAAAGGCACACACCTGTCTATATAAAGGTCCCATACTTGACAGCGCATGTCAGAGCAAACACCAGGCCACACGTTCAAAAGGAATTGTCCGTAGAGCTCCAAGAAATGATTGTGTCGAGGTACACATCTGGGGAAGGTTACCAAAAACGTCTTTGGCATTGAAGGTCCCCAAGAACACAGTGGCCTCCATCATTCTTAAAATGGAAGAAGTTTGGAACCACCAAGACTCTTCCAAACTGAGCAATCGGGGGAGAAGAGCCTTGGTCAGGGAGGTGACCAAGAACCCGACGGTCACTCTGACAGAGCTCCTCTGTGGAGATGAGAGAACCTTCCAGAAGGACAACAATCTCTGAAGCAGTCTACCAAATCAGGCCTTTATGGTATTGTGGCAAAACGGAAGCCACTCCTCAGCAAAAGGCACATGACAGCCCGGATGGAGTTTGCCAAAAGACACCTAAACAACTCTCAGACAATGAGAAACAAGATTCTCTGGTCTGATGAAACCAAGATTGAACTCTTTGGCCTGAATGCCAAGCGTCACGTCTGCAGGAAACCTGGCACCATCCCTACGGTGAAGCATGGGTGGCAGCAGCATACTGTGGGGATGTTTTTCAGCGGCAGGGACTGGGAGACTAGTCAAGATCGAGGGAAAGATGAACGGAGCAAAGTAGAGAGATCCTTGATGAAAACCTGGTCAAGAGCGCTCAGGCTGGAGTGGAGGTTGACCTTCCAACAGCACAACTACCCTAAGCACACAGCCAACACAACGCAGGAGTGAGTTCGGGACAAGTCTCTGAATGTCCTTGAGTGGCCCAGCCAGAGCTCGGTCTTGAACCCGATTTAACATCTTTGGAGAGACCTGAAAATAGCTGTGCAGCAACGCTCCCCATCCAACCTGACAGAGCTTGAGAGGATCTGCAAAGAAGAATGGGAGAAACTCCCCAAATACAGGTGTGCCAAGCTTGTAGCGTAATACCCAAGAAGAATAGAGGCTGTAATTGCTGCCAAAGGTGCTTCAACAAAGTACTGAGTAAAGGGTCTGAATACTTATGTAAATGTGATCGTTTAAAAAAAAAAAAGTTATACATTTGCAAATATTGTTTTTGCTTTGTCATTATGGGGTATTTTGTGGAAATTGAGGAGGTAAAAAAACCCAACTAAATCCATTTTAGAATAAGGCTGTAATGTAACAAAATGTGGAAGAAGTGAAGGGGTCTGAATACTTTTCCAAATACACTGTATGTTTTGACTCCAGATATGCGTAATATTATTAGAATAGTGAAATCATTTAAAATGCCCATCCCTACTTTATAGTGCATTTTCTAATCATTTGAACGTACAGTGACTTCAGAATTTATTCACACCTTGACTTTTTACACATTTTGTTGTGTTAAAGTGGGATTAAAAATGTATTTAATTGTAATTTTGTTGTCAACGATCTACCCAAAATACTCTGTCAAAGTGATAGAAACATGCTAATATTTATAAAAATGACATTAAAATCTAATATACAGTATATTGATGAGATAATTATTCAATACATGTTAGAAACACCTTTAGCAGGGATTACAGCTGAGTCTTTCTGGGGAAGTCTCAAAGAGCTTTCCACACCTGGATTGTGCAACATTTGCCCATTATTCTCCAAAACATTCAAGCTCTGTCAAATTGGTTGTTGATCATTGCTAGACAACCATTTTCAGGTCTTCCCATATCTTTTCAAGTAGATTTAAGTCAAAACTGTAACTCGGCTACTCAGGAACATTCACTGTCTTGGTAAACAACTCCAGTGTAGATTTGGCCTTGTGTTTTAGGTTATTGTCCTGCTGAAAGGTGAATTCATCTCCCAGTGTCTGGTGGAAAGCAGACTGAACCAGGTTTTCCTCAAGGATTTTGCCTGTGCTTAGCTCTATTCAGTTTCTTTTTTTTATCCTGTAAAACTCTGCAGTCCTTAACGATTACAAGCATATCCATAACATGATGCAGCCACCACTATGCTTGAAAATATGGAGAGTGGTACACTAATGTGTAGCATTGGATTTGCCTCAAACATAACACTTTGTAGTCAGGACAAAAAGTGAATTACTTTGCCACTTCTTTTGCAGTATTACTTTAGTACCTTGTTGCAAACGTGTTTTGGAATATTATTCTGTACAGGGTTCCTTCTTTTCACTCTGTCAATTAGGTGAGTATTGTGGAGTAACTAAAATGTTGATCGATCCTCAGTTCTATCACAGCCATTAACTGTTTTAAAGTCACCATTGGCCTCAGTGAAATCCCTGAGCGGTTTCCTTTCTCTCCGGCAACAGAGTTAGGAAGGACGCCTGTATCTTTGTAGTGACGCTGTACTGATACACCATCCAAAGTGTAATTAATAACTTCACCATGCTCAAACAGATATTCAATGCGTTTTGTTTTTTACCCATCTACCAATAGGTGTCGTCCTTTGCCAGGCCTTGGAAAATCTCCCTTGTCTTTGAGGTTGAGTCAGTGTTTGAAATTCACAGCTCGACTGAGGGACCTAACAGATAACTGAACGTGTGGGATACAGAGATGTGGTAATCATAAATAAATAAAAATCCATTCAATTTACTGTGACTTGTTAAGTAAATGTACTCCGGAATTTATTTAAGCTTGCCATAAAAGGGGTTGAATACTTATTGACGCAAGACATTTCAGCTTGTCATTTTTTATTAATTTGTCAAAATAAAAAACAATTCCACTGATATTATGCAGTATTGTGTGTAGGCCAGTGACAATAATATAAATTGAATCCATTTTAAAATGCAGGCTGTAAAACAAAATGTGGAAAAATTCAAGGGGTGTGAATACTTGGAAGGCACTGTAACTATAATCCATCCCTCAGTGAACACACACTTCATTGCCATATAAGGACAGTGTGTGAGTCAGAACGTTTTATAACAGTAACCCACACAAACAAGAGCAACAAGTAAACTACCTCCATCCTCTTCATATAAAGGAATCAAAATATTTACTAAGACTGTCAGATTCCAGTAACACTACTCAAATCCAGAACCATACAGAGATGGAAAATAATGCTTTTCAGCCTAATCGTTGATGGAAATACATTTGACTGGTCGTGTTATTCGGTCTATAGGTTCATTTGCATAATGTTGTGGAATTCAATTGCAGTGTGTATATTCGTTATGTATCTTATGAGCAGAAAATCTGTCAGTGCAAGAGCTGCTGCTACAGCGTGTCAATCAGCTCCTTCTATGCTGCTGGAGTTAAACATGTGCTTTTATAAGCCCAATCATTGCACAACAATTCTAAATGCAATCACGTTATTAACAGTTGATGGCCATGATTAAAAAGAGCTACCATTTTTCTCTCTCAACTGGTAATTGAAGCACGCTTCCCATTCACCATTCAAGTGCATAGGCAACGGAAGGCAGGCTAGATCCGTTTTTGCTGGCTTGCAGACTGGAAAATGTTCCGGGATTCTTCCGATGGCATTGAGGAGTACACCACATCAGTCACTGGCCTCATCAATGACGTCGTCCCCACAGTGACCGTACGTACATACCCCAAACCAGAAGCCATTGGTTTCCAGCCAACATCCGCACTGAGCTAAAGGGTACAGCTGCCGCGTTCAAGGAGTGGGACTCTAACCCGGACGCTTATAACAAATCCCGGTACGCCCTCAGACAAACCATCAAACAGGCAAAGCATCAACACAGGACTAAAACTGAATCCTACCACACAGGCTCTGACACTCGTCAGATGTGGCAGGGCTTGCAAACTATTACAGACTACAAAGGGAAGCACAGCCATGAGCTGCCCAGTGAGACGAGCCTACCAGACGAGCTGAATTACTTCTATGCTCGCTTCGAGGCAAGTAACACTGAAACATGCATGAGAGCACCAGCGGTTCCGGACAACTGTGTGATCACGCTCTCCATAGCCAATGTGAGTAAGACCTTTAAAAAGAGGTCAACATTCACAAGGCCGCAGGGCAGACGGATTACCAGGACGTGTACTCCGAGCATGCGCTGACCAACTGGCAAGTGTCTTCACTAACATTTTCAACATGTCTCTGACCGGGTCTGTAATAACTACATGTTTCAAGCAGACCACCATAGTCCCTGTGCCCAAGAACATGAAGGTAACCTGCCTAAATGACTACCAACCTGTAGCACTCACATCTGTAGCAATGAAGTACTTTGAAAGGCTGGTCATGGCTCACAACACCATTATTCCAGAAACCTTAGGCCCACTCCAATTTGCATACCGCCCCAACAGATGATGCAGTCTATATTGCACTCAACAATGCCCTTTCCCACCTGGACAAAAGGAACACCTATGTGAAAATGCTGTTCATTGACTACAGCTCAACGTTCAACACCATAGTGCCCTCAAAGCTCATCACTAAGCTAAGGACACTGGGAATAAACACCTCCCTCTGCAACTAGATCCTGGACTTCCTGACAGGCCGCCCCCAGGGGATAAGGGTAGGTAACAACACATCTGCCCCTGTGCCCAGTCCCCTCTTGTACTCCCGGTCAACCGATGACTGCACAGCCAGGCATGACTCCAAAACCATCATTAAATTTGCCGACAACACAACAGCGGTAGGCCTGATCACCGACAACAATGAGACAGCCAATAGGGAGGTGGTCAGAGACATGGCAGTGTGGTGCCAGGATAACAACCTCTCCCTCAACGTGATCAAGACAAAGGAGATGACTGTGGACTACAGGAAAGAGAGGGCCTAGCACTCCCCCATTCTCATCGACGGGCTGTAGTGGAGCAGGTTGAGAGCTTCAAGTTCCTTGGTGTCCCCAACAAACTGTCATGGTCCAAACACACCAAGAAAGTCGTGAAGAGGGCACGACAACGCCTATTCTCTCTCAGGAAACTGAAAAGATTTGGCATTGGTCCTCAGATCCTCAAAAAGTTCTACAGCTGCAGCATCGAGAGTATCCTGACTGGTTGCATCACCGCCTGGTATGGCAACTGCTCGGGCTCAAACCGCAAGGCACTACAGAGGGTAATGCGTACAGCCCAGTACATCACTGGAGGGTAGTGCGTATGGCCCAGTACATCACTTGGGCAAAGATTCCTGCCATCCAGGACCTATATACCAGGCAGTGTCAGAAAGCCCTAAAAATTGCCAAAGACTCCAGCCACCCTAGTCATAGACTGTTCTCTCTGCTACCGAGAGCCAAGCCTAGGTCCAAAAGGCTTCTTAACAGCTTCTACCACCAAGCCATAAGACGCCTGAACAGCTAACCAAAACGGCTACGCGGACTATTTGCATTATTTTATATTTACTTCTTTTTTTATTGTTAAAGTATTTAGTAAATAAACTGAATTTAACACAGATTTTTTATTAAAACTGCATTGTTTTTAACCATTTCACTGTAAGGTCTACACCTGTTGTATTCGGCGCATGTGACAAATCATTTCATTTGATCAATGCATCACACACATCTTTGCAATGAGCTGGACATTGAGCTGAACATATACAATGAGCTGAACATATACTTAATTGTTTGAAACCTGAAAGTTTTACTACATACGAGGCATGTCTTACCTTGCTTCAAAGTAGCCTAGCCAAAGTCTGACCATATCCTGAGGCAATTATTTTATAAAGACTTCCATATGCAATTGAAACCAATAGCCTATTTCTCTCATGTTCTATTGGTTTTCAAATGAACTTTCTTTCATTGTCCAGTAGCCAAAGGCATAATCCTAGTCCTATTACCACCCATGCTAGTTGTTGCATCTTTAGATCACCCCTCTTTCTACATTTGTAACAGATATTTTCATCTCTGTCAAATGAAACCACTTGCATGTGCAGTGTGATTTTGACAATGTTTTCCCTCTAATTGCATTATGGAACAAACATTTGCGCATAGCCTACTGCCTTGTGCACATTACTGCGCTTATAATGTGACCTAAAACGTTCTGCTGCATCAGCCTCATTGCTTTAACGTTTTTTTGTCTGTGGTTGTATAAAATGTAGGATCTATCGTCCCAGAGTCTATTTCCCTCGACAAGCTGGGCAAACCTTTCTACTATGGGGGATAATAGATTGACATAGCCTAGTGATTTTGCTGTTCGTTACTAGTCTTGGATGCAAGATGGCGCCGACAGACAGGCGCCCTGTTTCTAGTTCATAGCCAACTTTGCAGTATTTCATTTTGTTGCATGTTATTTCTTACATGATTTGCTCAAAACATTTTTTTGTTGTATTGTTACCTACAGCCATAAATAACTTTTGGATATTAGATCGGCGGTCATTGACCAGAAATGCTACTTCCTTGACCTGGATCCTTAGTTTGAACTTTCCCCTGCAATTATTTTATAGTACGAACATAATTGAATTTAGCGGAATCAAATTAGAAATATATTTTTCCCATTCCGTAGCGAGTGGGCATATGTTGAACGTAAAAGTGATCATTTGAAACGGGACTTATACGCGATATTTAGAGTTATTTGGCAACTTTAGTTGTGAATGATGCAAACCTTAATGTCTTAAATCAAAACATATGGGCTGCATGATGCGACTGACTATAGGCTTTTGATTTGAGAAAGTCGCAAAAAAAGCTTGCGCTCTGTTCCTGGCTGCACAGCTGTTCGCTCTTCAAGTGATCATATTTTCACCCATCACAATATTCTCAATTTAGTATTTACTAATATGTAAAATTAGTTTAGATTTACAAATGGCCCATTATCAAATGGGAAGAAACAGGGGCAGGGGAAATAAGACGTCATCTGTATGCACTCAAATAGCGAATGGTGGCTTCCGTTTTCCTGACGGTTCGTTTTTCAATGATGCTGGGTAGGCTACTTTGGTTTTATAGCGGAGCATGTGCTTAATATGAGCAGCTGAGAAATAAATATAAAAACACTTATTTCACTCCAGTATCAACCACTGTTTGAGGAGCATGCGCTTGCTGCGCGACAGGTAATATTCCACCCAAACTATGTATGCCATGGTCTCTCCAACGTGTTCCTGCAGCAACCCAGTGCTTCATTTGGGAAACCAAGGGAAATCTGTTCGGGAAAATCATCAGTAACATGTTTTTGCAATTAAACTGTGGACAGCCCCTCCCTCTGCGTGCTCGAGAAAGGAATAAAGGAGATGTAAACGCATGGCGGTATAATATTCTGTATAGCTAAAAGATAATGTGTCACCCTTAAAAAAATATCTAAATAATCCCTATTACTAAACTACTCAAAATGTGTATTACGTTTTTTGGCTCATAAGCCTATGAATAAGCTCTAAAATGCGTATGGGTGTTTTTAATTAAGCATCACATTAGAAAGCGCTGTCCATTTCGTTGTGTTATGCTTTGAAACAACATCCACAAGGACCATATTTTACACTCAATTTCAACCTGCTTGTTGAACTTATTTCTTCAAAATGAGAACAGTGAAGTCAGTTTTAAAAGCACAATACTGTTTTACTGATAAGTGTTTGTGATTTTCAATCACATTTGCATTGATATCAGTGTGGTTAGAGGGACAAGAGAGCCCAGAGTACCAGGCCATTAGGACCTGATGAACGTTAGCAAGTTGGGTACTACCAAAGTATTTGAACGTCCTTGAGTGGCCCAGCCAGAGCCCGGACTTGAACCCCATCGAACATCTCTGAGAGACCTGAAAATAGCTATGCAACAACGCTCCCCATCCAACTTGACAGAGCTTGAGAGAATCTGCAGAGAAGAATAGGAGAAACGCCACAAATACAGGTGTGCCAAGTTTGTAGCATCATACCCAAGAAGACTCGATGCTGTAATCGCTGCCAAAGGTACTTCAAGAAAGTACTGAGTAAAGGGTCTGAATATTTGTGATTTCAGGTTTAAAAAAAAAATTTAATATATAAATTAGCAAAAATGTATAAAAACCTGTTTCATCATTATGGGTATAGAGGTCCTGGATGGTAGAAAGCTTGTAACTGTACTCAGTCAATGTATCCTACCGAATCGGTAAGAGAGACATTAATTTAGCAGCCTAATTTGCATAGGTTAGCCTACTAGTAGGCCTAGGCTTTTTGCCGATTATCTGCAAAGAAATTATGAAAACATTCGATGAACAATCACTGCAGGAACAATAGCTAGTGGAGAGCCTCATGCGGGTCCAAATATGATAATTAGAGCCCTCACGGAAGCCATGCATTAAAATGGAAATCAACAATAGAGGTATTGACCTTAGGGAATCAACTAAACGTATTGCAAATTAATTAATTAGCCCAAGTTTATCATAAGACATGTACAAATCACTTATGCATGCTGTTCTTCCTGCAACTTCCTGAATAGGCAATGAGAATGCTCCCGTCTGTCAGTCTGTGTCTGTCATTTAAAATTGTTAAGTCTTTCTACACAATACCACAATACATTTTTACAATCTGGGAGTTAAACTCGATAAAGTATTCAATAATTTCGCTGTGTATTTCAGATGGAACCTTTTGCGATATACCGGTTTGGGTTTTTACTTTACCTTCTATAACGATATTTGAATGTTTGGTTTGTTAAATGTGATACGCCGTGTGTAACCCTCACACACTCTCACACACACACTCACACACACGCTCTCACACACGCTCTCACACACGCTCTCACACACGCTCTCACCCTCTCTCACAGAGATGGTGTAGACCTAAATCAGCATGTTGTTTGTGCAACAGCATCTTCTAAATTAAAGCGGTAAACACAAAGCAAGAATATGTTAACTACATGAAGTAGCTAAGAGAAAACATTAAATGTAACCAAAGATTATAGGGTCCCCTAGGAAACACCTATCAACACCTTAGTTCCTACCCTGTCACAATAACTCCTCCCTGGCATTTTCATTCGTTGTCATGTCAAACACTATTAAAAGTTCCCACTATTATATTCTAACTATATAAAACATTCTATTCCCATGATTCCAACAGTTAACCCAAGTGTTTTGCTCTAAATCGCAAGTCAAATTGCAACATTTGGTAAAAAAAATAAGGCCCAGATTGCTTGCCCATATCGTGTAGCCCTAACTGGCAGTGTAGAAATGATCTCAAATTAAGAAATTGATGAAAATGACTTTTTGGGGGGTTGAAGTTGAACAGTATTAAACAATCTGAAATGGAGAAAGACCCATTGAAATCACTTAGATTGTATTTGTTGCCACCCTAGGGTCACGCACTACTCATCTAGGAAATTTAGAACTTTTATTACTTAACATAAAATACCGTCATTTAATTGTTTTTATTAAATACCATGATATAATATTTTGGCCATATCGCCCAGCCCCACCAGAGGCCACCAAAATGTAAAATTATTTTGCAAAAGGAGATATAACCCAGGGGGGGTAAACCACCCCCAGAAACTTTTAGGTCTTGTGAGCAGAAACTTGAACATTGTGCGAAATTTGTGCAACTTCCGGTACACATTTACAGTGGACACTGAGGCTATACCCTTACAGTTTTAGACAGTAGCTAATAGGCTATTGTGGCTATTTGTGTATAATGTAGCCCTACCAACAAAACCAATGGAGCAATCCCATAACATTCACATGGAAATAGATTTAGATTTCTATGACATAGCCTACAGTAGCCTATATGTGGTGTTCAATGCAGGCCTACATTGCATGAGACTTTTAAAAAGTTCTTAACATTATGAAGGGCTCGATATTAATTCATGATTATTTTTTTTTACTTGGTCTGTAACACCATGGGCCAAATAAGTGACTGTAAATTGCATTGTGCATGCAAGAAACCACTTTACAAAATACAATTAATTATTATTACCATACAGAGAATTAGACAAAGTAGGCTACCCCTCCGCCTATTGGCTTATTTGCATATTGAAACGTGTCTTAAAATACCACACTGCCCCTTTAATTAAGACATTAGCTTTTTACCTGACTGGCTTTTCAAAGACAGCTTGAAATGTAGCCTACACGTTTTGTGCTCTTGTAGGAAGCAGTAACTCCACATCGCTGACCTATACTTATCTATAACTTGGCTAATAACACGCCAACTAGCAAAGAATATGTGCACACGCGCAGCTCTGAACTGAAAAGCGCATTCACTCGCGGGTGATTTATAGACCGCTTGTGGGCTACCTCCGCCAATAGAATTCTACTCCGTGGCGCTCTGGCTCTGACTACAACATAATCACAGACTCAATCTTGCAAAGTTAGATTGGTTTTGGTTTGTTGCATTGAAAAGAGACTGATATAATGTTGATTCGATCACACAAAAAAACGTTGATCTATATAGCGCAAACTAATGGGGCGAACTCAGTGAAGTTCAATCTCTTGCGTCTGCGCTGCACGGCATTTCTTCTGTCCGGCAGTCCTGGAGGTGGTGCACAGCTTAGAGGGGACATTGGTCAAAAGCTTGGTTTCTCCGCATTCACTGACAACGTGAAATGGTCCCTTCCTACAGACAGCGTGGTGAAGGCGCAACAGGACCCTTCAACCTCAGGAGGCTGAAAATGTATTTATTTTTTATTTAACTAGGCAAGACAATTAATACATTCTTATTTACAACGAAGGCCTAGGAACAGTGGGTTAACTGCCTTGTTCAGGGGCAGCAAGACAGATTTTTACCTTGTCAGCTCGGGGATTCGATCTAGCAACCTTTCGGTTACTGGCCCAACGCCCTAACCACTAGCCTACCTGCCGCCCCAAATTTGGCTTGGCCTTAAGGCCCTCACAAACTTCTACAGATGCACCATTGCGAGCATCCTGTCAAGCTGTATCACCGCCTGGTACAGCAATTGCACCATCCGCAACCGCAGGGCTCTCCAGGGGATGGTACGGACGGCCCAACACATCACCGGAGGTACACTGCCTGCCATCCAGGACATCTACATCAACCAGTGTTACAGGAAGGCCAAGAAGACCAAGGCCTTCAGCCACCTGAGCCACGGCCTATCCACTCCGCTACCATCTAGAAGGCAATACAGGTGCATCAATGCTGGGACCAAGAGACTGCGAAACAGCTTCTAACTCCAGGCCATCAGACTGTTAAACAGTCACCACTACCCTTAGTGACTGTTTTAGTCAGCTTTAGTCAGCTACCACCCAGTACTCTACCCTGAACCATAGAAACTGATGCCCTATGTACATAGTCGTTGAATACTGGGTCACTTTAATAATGTTTACATACTTCATATGTATATACTGTATTTTAGTCATGGCTCATCCTATATAGCCCAACTACTACTGCACACCTGTCCATACTGTCTTTACACAATTTATTTTCCAAATGACACACAGCATTCTGAAAGTATTCAGACCCCTTGACTTTTTCCACTAAATTGTATTTTTGTCATCATTCTACACACAATAACCCATAATGAAAGCAAAAACAGATTTTTAGAAATGTTTGCAAGATTATTAAAAAATAAAAAAACATATCAAATTTACAGAAATATTCAGACCCTTTACTCAGTACTTTGTTGAAGCACCTCTGGCAGCGATTACAGCCTTGAGTCTTCTTGGGTTTGACGTTATAAGCTTGGCACACATGTATTTGGGGAGTTTCTCCCATTCTTCTCTGCAGATCCTCTCAATGTCTGCCAAGTTGGATGGGGAGCGTCGCTGCACAGCTATTTTCAGGTCTCTCCAGAGATGTAAGATTGGGTTCAGATCGGGCTCTGGCTGGGCCCCTCAAGGACATTCAGAGACTTGTCCCGACACCACTCCTGCGTTGTCTTGGCTGTGTGCTTAGGCTCGTTGTCCTGTTGGACGGCGAACCTTCGCCCCAGTCTGAGGTCCTGAGCGCTCTAGAGCAGGTTTTCATCAAGGATCTCGCTGTACTTTGCTCTGTTCATCTATCCCTCGATCCTGACTAGTCTCCCAGTCTCTGCCACTGAAAAACATCCCCACAGCATGATGCTGCCAGCACCATGCTTCACCGTATGGCTTGGTTTTTGCTCTGACATGCACTGTCAACTGTAAGACCTTATATATAGACAGGTGTGTGTGTGCGCGCCTTTCCAAATCATGTCCAATCAATTGAATTTACCACAGGTGGACTCCAATCAAGTTGTAGAAACATTTCAAGGATGATCAATGGTAACAGGATTCACCTGAGCTCAATTTCGAGTCTCATAGCAAAGGGTCTGAATACTTATGTAAATAAGGTATGCTTTTTATTTTCAATACATTTGCAAAAAATATCTTAAACCCTGTTTTTGCTTTGTCATTATAGGGTATTGTGTGTAGACTGAGGAACATTTTTATTTAATAACTTTTAGAAAAAGGCTGTAACAAAATGTTGAAAAAGGGGTCTGAATACTTTTCGCATGCACTGTAAATATTTTTGTCCGACATTGCTCGCTCCGATATTTCTTAATTCTTTCCCCCTGGATTATATGTGTATCGTTTTAAAAAAATGTTTCATTGCTAGGTATTACTGCAATGTTGGAGCTAGAAACACAAGAATTTTGCAGCACTTGCAATAACATCAGCAAATCTCTGTACACGACCAGTAAACTTAGATTTTATGGTTGACTAAAAGCAAATGTTGACAGTTATTCTAACATTTTCAATGTGCGCATCGGAATTCGGTAAGGAGGACACGTGGTTGAATCCTCATGTTGCATGTTCTGTTAAGATGAATTACCCATAATCTAAATTGTGATGTACTCACCTCCTCCACAGTACAGGGTAAGACCACACGGCTGAAAGAGAGAAGAGCAGAAAGAGAGATGAGACATGGTTCTACGGCGAACACTGACTGACACTGGCCATCTCAAATCACATCTAGGCCTGAGTCAACAAATGAGTGGGATATATTTAGTTCCAACAGGCATACAAGCCACGTGTTCTCCACTAGCCTCATGGAATTCAGAATTGGTTGCTGTTTTGATGAAGAGATTTGGCTAGAGGAATACTTTTTTTTATGTTTGAAGTGAGACACGATACCCTTGCTTTCTTTTTGGCCATAGCAGCTATAATAATTTTCATTATGCAAGGCCTTTGCCTCATGACTTTGTGACTGAAGTAGCCCCCGTCAGCCTGTTTGATGGTGGCAGCAGTAGGCTCAGCTTCCATGGGGCACATGAGAGGTTTCCTCAGTGCACAGGAACAGGAAATGACTCCAGGTCACTCTTCCTGCGTCACAGGACATGATGAAGGCAGCTCCAGCTATAACCTACTACCTGACAGTCAGGACACTGCCATGTTCAGCAAAATGCAAACCAGAGACAGTACCCAACAGCTCGTCCAACCACTGAGGGTGTTGGGTGCAGCGTTGCCCCACCCAATGACCACTAAAACTAGAGAGGAATATCAGAGGAAGGAATGCAGAAACAGTTATCCGTAAGAATATATTATATACTCTCTCTCGTATATAAAGAAGGGTGGTAAGCCTATTCCATCCATATGTAGCTCTACTATCAGGAAGCTCTTTGATTTCTGTTGATCAATGGTTAATTCACCTGTTTCCATACATGTTTCATAAAAAAAGTATTTAAGGAGTTGTTTAATCTAACTGCTTAACTATTTACCTGTACATGGAATTGTATTTGTTTTTTTACTCATCTTTAAAGGAAAATGCCACTGGCACTATCTGATGTGTGGAGATATTTCACTGTAGCTAATGTAGAAGGAAAAGCTGTGTACATGTGCAAATACTGTGCCAAATCATATGTGAAGAATGCAACAAAGATGTAGAATCATCTGGCCAAGTGCATCAAGTTCCCTCAGTTCTCACAACAAGCAACCTCTGACAAAAGTCCCTCTACTTCTATTCGAGGTGAAAAGGATGAATCAGACACTTTATCAATAGCAACAGCTCATGGAATCAGAAGGTTTTTTTGACTCAATGGAGGAATGTAGTCAGAAATGCTGATGAATGTCTTGCTTGAGCTGTGTATGCAACTGGTTCACCTCTGATGCTCACAGGCAATGTGTATTGGAAGAGATTTCTGAATGTTCTTCGCCCAGCTTACACCCGTCCAACCAGACATGCCTTATCTACTAATTTGCTGGATGCAGAGTTCAACAGAGTTCAAGTAAAGGTCAAGCAAATCATATAGAAAGCAGAGTGTATTCCAATCATCTCTGATGGGTGGTCGAATGTTCGTGGGCAAGGAATAATTAACTACATCATCTCCACCACTCAACAAGTATTTTACAAGAGCACAGACACAAGGGACAACAGACACACCGGTCTCTACATTGCAGATGAGCTGAAGGCAGTCAATGACCTTGGACCACAGAGGGTATTTGCACTGGTGACAGACAATGCTGAGAACATGAAGGCTGCTTGGTCTAAAGTGGAGGAGTCCGACCCTCACATTACACCCATTGGCTGTGCTGCTCATGCATTGAATCTGCTCCTCAAGGACATCATGGCACTGAAAACAATGAATACACTCTACAAGAGAGCCAAGGAAATGGTTAGGTATGTGAAGGGTCATCAAGTTATAGCAGCAATCTACCTCACCAAGCAAAGTGAGAAGAACAAGAGCACCACATTGAAGCTGCCCAGCAACACCCATTGGGGTGGTGTTGTCATCATGTTTGACAGTCGCCTGTAGGGAAAGGAGTCTCTCTAAGAAATGGCCTTATCACAGTCTGCCGATATGGACAGCCCCATCAAGAGGATCCTCCTGGATTATGTGTTTTGGGAGAGAGTGGTAAGCAGCCTGAAACCTATAGCAGTAGCCATTGCACAGATTGAGGGAGACAATGCCATCCTGTCTGAAGAGAAGAAATCCGTACTGCCCTGCCCACTTCACTGTTGCACCAAGCAGAGGAAACTGAAGTTCTGAAATAAATCAAAAAGCGTGAAGACTTCTGCCACAGCGTACATGTTGGACCCCAAGTATGCTGGCAAGGGCATCTTGTCTGGTGCAGAGATCAACAAGGCCTATGGTGTCATCACTACCGTGTCTCACCACCTTGGCCTGGATGAGGGCAAGGTTCTTGGTAGTCTGGCGAGGTACACTTCCAAGCAAGGGCTTTGGGATGGAGACGCAATATGGCAGTCGTGCCAACATATCTCATCAGCCACCTTGTGGAAGGGACTTTGTGGATCTGAGGCTCTTTCCCCTGTTGGCTCCATCATCCTCTAAATCCCACCAACATCAGCCGCCTCAGAGCGCAACTGGTTCTTGTTTGGGAACACACAAACCAAAGCATGCAACAGGCTGACCAATACAAGGGTTGAAAAATTAGTGGCCATCCGGGCAAATTTGAGCCTGACAACGAGCCATCCGCAACAATGTTGGAAAGTAACAGTGAAGATGAGGCCTCAGAGTCTAATGTTGAAGAGGTGGACATCAAGGAGGTCCAGAGAGAAGACACGGAAGCCTGAGAGGAAGACAACCAAAGCTTTAGTTTCTAGACTATCATTTTACAGATGTATGTTGAAAACATTTTTGGGAGATGCAATGGATCATTCAATATTCCCTTTATTTTGTTGTTCAGTGAAATCATCCCATGTGAAGAGTCAACTCATTTAATTAAAGTTCAATTTGAAACTAATGTGTTTTTTTTATATTGGAAGGATTTAATTATTTGCAATTATGTCTACTTATGATAAGGTAAAAGGTTTAGGTTTCTGTCTCCATATGATATGGTAAATATATCAAATGCAAACAACATCTACATTTAAATGGGATTAATATTCATTTGTACATATATTTCCGTTAATTCCCACGGAAAGTTTCCACCACTGAATATTCCCCAAAATGTACAACCCTACTCAAGAATGTGTTGGTTCTCATACCGCTGCTGTCATTTCAATGGCATTTGAGAACATGAACACACTCCTAGCGCCATTCAAACAACTGACTCAAGAAATAAGCTCATCAACTGTATCTGCAGCAGACGTGATACCCTCTATCACGGCATTGAAACACCTGCTCAGCAAAACTGCCAACACAGACTGTGGGGTTAAACTTGCAAAAGTACTCGAGGCTGTGAACAAGAGTCACCACCATGCGCGATGCTAGGTACAAGGACTGCTACTTCGATGCAGACAAGAAACCGGGTTTACGTGAAATGTTACAGACACAGCTGGACAAGATGGAAACGGACACAGTGACAGTGCGCACCGAGGAAGAGAGGCCACGGACAGACAGAGATGAAACTTCACTGCTTGACATGTATGATGAAATCCTGGTTGAGAATGAAACGACCGAACAACGAAACCGCAAGTTAGTGAAAGAAATAGGTTTTGATTATGTTTTACTGGTAATCAGGACATAAGTAAATGCCAACAAAATCACTTTTTGGTTAGTGTGTGTTAACTATTTAACTGTATTAGAATGCTTAAAAGGCTGCTTAATATATATATATATATATAAATATAAATAAATGGTATCGTGTTTTTTGGCAAGGAAAATATTGGATATCGGTATCGGTGCATCCCTACTAGCATTACAACCAGTAACCATCTTACAGAGGCCGGTTATCCATATACCCAGGCAATAAGGGTGCTTTTCAGTTCGGAAGATGACTGCTGTAATGGGGTCACATCCTAAAACCTGTAAAGCTGGCAGATCTTAGATGTGTGTGAGATCTGAGCAACAGGCTAGCCTGAGACTTTATGCTCTGTCACACACTAAGCCATGTTGAGAATGGATAGAGACGTAAAATGCATTTACTAGAAGTGTGCCCAGTTCTCAAACTAAACGAGTATCGTAACGGATATGGAGAATTTTCCAAATACGATTTATGACTAGTATTTTTTTGCAATTATCAGTGATCAGGAAAAAAAGTATTTTTCAGCCGCCGGCATGCATCTCTTTCACTCAAAGAGTATGAAGTGCTGTGTGCTCTAAATAACTATTGGCTAGTGCTTCTGTATGTAAAGAAACAGGCGGGGTAAAGGTTGAGCCTGCTGCAATGATTGGATTAGAACAAGCCGCTCTCCACCGGCTGTCATTTTCCCAGACAGACTCACACAGCAACTCGTCTCAGGCCACAAGTTTCCCCCTTCTCCAAACATCATGTATGAATCAAAATCCGTAGCTAGTCATTGTTGTTCAATCTAGTTATTTCCAGTCCACTTTGCTGAGGCTATATGGTTGTTTTTGTCTGTCTACTTGGCATTGTTTACTAAGCCTACTTTGTCTGTCCATATAATTATTCCATTGTTGATCACGTCTGTCGTTATCCAAGCCCATGTTTGCTTGATATTATTATTTATTCTCGCCCAGGCATGTTTACCGAGCGACAGATCATTAGAAAATAAAATAACAAATGTAGATATATTTTTGGATTGTACAAATGTGGCATAAGTGTCAGGAGAGAAAAGTTTTGCTTCTCACTAAAGTGAAACAATATGGGACAAGCAAGTTAGACTACCTTCACCTAAATCTGTGTCTGGAATAAATGCAGGCAGTGTATTAAGCTATTTATTAGCCTGTGTCGTTGATAACTGAATAGGACTAATTAAGTGAATCATGTACATGTTCATTTAACAATGTGTGTGAATGAGTGAAGGAACATCAGATGTGCTCTGAGATGCATTCAGTAATGGGCACTTGAGGTATACGCTTTACCGGCATTTAAAGAGCACTTCTGGGTTTTCAGATCACGAGTAAAGAAGGCAACAAGGAGAGACCTTGCCTATCCTCTACAGTGACTGACAGACAGGGGCCGTGAAGGCCAAACTGGTGTACTGCAAGGTTTCACTGTTCGACTTGTGGCATGTAACAACGTCATACCAAACCACACTACTTATTGACATATGCTAGATTAGGCTATTTTATTAAAATAAAAGACAGATGAAACTCTACCTCTCATAACAAAAATTAGGCTATTGAAGACAGGATGTCTATTATCAGCCTTGTGAGCTAACAATTAGTGACACTGGCCTAAATCTGAGTGGCATGTGCATGAGAGCAGCCACACAACTTCAGCGTGGATCTGCAGTAGGCTACACGCTCACAAATTCAGAACATGCCTAAGGGTTTGTTTCTCAAAGACTGTTTCTTAACTCTGCAATAGATTAGCGTAACAAAGATTAGAAAATAATCTCTCTACTAAATTGTTTGTATTCTGGATGTGGTGAGGTTACTCCACACACATGATATGACTGTAAACACTGATTCCGGAAAAAAGTATAGCCATAAGCCTAGTTTAGTAGGCTTTTATACGAGGCAGGGCATAGCTGCATTAGGAATCAATGATATGAATCACATCAAGTTGAATAAAAATGCATAGGCCTACTGACAATCAACACAAATTGGGGTACATTCTACCTCTTCAGACATACAAACGTCTTCCTGAATCAGACTGGAGTAGGCATACTGATTGTTTCAACTGGGAACCATTAGCACACCAAGTGACAGTGCAGAATGTCCGATGCACCCTTGTTATTTCTCTCACAAGCAGATTTGTCCTTGGTCAGCAGTTTGGTCAAAGTTCATAAATCACTAGCCTGCCAGAAAGACTTGAGCACCGTCAGCAAGACATTGCAAAGTTGGAAACCCTGTTCAACACACCAGTGTCCTGTTTCCCAAACGTACCACAAGGCTACGTTCATCGTTAAAACCGGTTCTAACGTTGAACTTAGCCTTAAGATACTTTTGGGAAACCGGGTTTTACAGGCAGTGGACTGATCTTGTGGTATGCGTGCACTTTAGTCTCCCTTCCGCTAGGTAGCTAGCTAGAAAGTTACCATTATCTACAATAAGTTACAACAACGCTAAACTTTCAACCTACATCAAACAATATACCGTACATTGTTAGCTAGCTGGGAAGTGTACCCTTTCGATACTAGATAATCGAAAAATATTCCATATTGTTGTACTTTGATATCCAGCTGGCTAGCACAATAGCAGTGAAAAGCCGAAAGAAAGGTGCGTCGGCTAACGTTATGAGCCTATGCTGACTCGCTGTCATCGGGTAGGCCGGATCTGAACAATCCCACCCTACCAAACAACGTTTTTATTTGAGTAAAAACACTTACGCAAGAATCGCTGTATTCGAAAATATTGTATATTATTATCACACACATTACAGTAAAATCAAGAAAAGTTTGGACCTACTATTCCTTGATCAGGACCATTGTCACTTTTTCCGCTGCGGCTTCGTACTACAACTGACGTCATGTGCCATTTCAACAACTCCCATATTCTGCCCCTTATCGTCTGTGATTGGTGAGAGTGGAGATACTTTGAGTGACCTCACAGGGGATAGATAGTGAACTACTGTCACTGAAAATGTTTGTCAATATTTCATACTGAAATGTATCATTCATATGTGCAGGATTTTGCAAGATTATGCTTGTCTGTTTCTCATTGATAACAAACTATTCAACCACACCCTAAATCACCCAAGTTTTATTGAACTAATAAATCTTCTTATTTTTCCTGCCTCTTCTTCTATTCAGAGAGCAGTACAATTATTTTAGATTAAAAGAGTTTGACTACACAACAACTCAAATCAAATAAAAATCGAATGAAGTTATTTGTCATATGCTTCGTTAACATCAGGTGTAGACGAACAGTGAAATGCTTACTTACGGGCCCTTCCCAACAATTCAGAGAGAAAAACATGTAAATAAAATAAAAATAATAGCATGAGGAATAAATACATAATGAGTAATGATGACTTGGCTATATACACAGGGTACCAGTACCAAGTCGATGTGCGGGGATAGAAGGTAATTGAGGTAGATATGTACATATAGGTAGGGATAAAGTGACTAGACAACAGGATAGATAATAAACAGTAGCAGCATAGTATGTGATGAGTCAAAAAAGTGCAAAAAGGGTCAATGCAGATAGTTAAATAGTTAACCAATAGCTACCTGGACTAACTATTTAGTAGTCTTATGGTTTGGGGGTAGAAAGTGTTCAGGGTCCTGTTGGTTCCAGACTTGGTGCATCGGTACCGCTTCCCGTGCGGTAGCAGAGAGAGCAGTCTATGACTTGGGTGGCTGGAGTCCTTGACAGACCCAGTGATGTGCTGGGCCGTACACATTACCCTCTATAGCGCCTTGCGGTTGGATGCCAAGCAGTTGCCATACCAAGCGGTGATGCAAGCAGTCAAGATGCTCTCAACGGTGGAGCAGTAGAACCTTTTGAGGATCTAAGGCCTATGGCAAATGTCTTCAGCCTCCCGAGGGGGAAGAGACATTGTCGTGCCTTCTTCATGACTGTGTTGGTGTGTGTGGACCATTATAATTCCTTAGTGATGTGGACACTGAGAAACCTGAAACTCTCGACCCGCTCCACTACAGCCATGTCGATGTGGATGGTGGCGAGCTCAGCCCGCCATTTTATGTAGTCTACAATCAGTTCCTTTGTCTTGTTGACGTTGAGGGATAGGTTGTTATCCTGCCAACACACTGCCAGGTCACTGACTCCCTCCCTATAGGCTGTCTCATCGTCTTCGGTGATCAGGCCAACCACCGTCGTGTTGTCAGCAAACTTAATTATGGTTTTGGAGTCGTGTGCAGCCACACAGTCGTGGGTGAACAGTGGCGGATGTGTTGTTGCCTACTTTCACCACCTGTGATCCAGGATCTAGTTTCAGAGGGAGGTGTTCCGTCCCAGGGTCCTGAGCATGGTGATGAGCTTGGAGGGCACTATGGCGTTGAACGCTGAGCTGTAGTCAATGGTGTTCCTCTTGTCCAGGGGGGAGAGAGCAATGTGGAGTGCAATAGATATTGCATCATCTGTGGGGAAAAAAAGCAGACATTGAATATCCCTTTGAGCATGGTGTTATTAATTACACTTTGGATGGTGTATCAATACACCCAGTCACTACAAAGATACAGGCATCCTCCCTAACGCAGTTGTCAGAGAGGAAAGAAATCGCTCAGGGATTTCACTATGAGGCCAATGATGACTTATAACAGTTAAAGAGTTCAATGGCTGTGATTAGCTGTGATAGGAGAAAACTGTGGATGGATCAACAATATTGTAGTTACTCCACAATACTAACCTAATTGACAGAGTGAATAGAAGGAAGCCAGTACGGAATACAAATATTCCAAAACATCCATCCTGTTTGCAACAAGGCACTAAAGTAATACTGCAAAGAATGTGGCAAAGCAATTCACTTTTTGTCCTGAATACAAAGTTTTATGTTTGGGGCAAGTCAAATAGAACAGACTACTGAGTACCACTCTCCATAACGTTGGAAACAGCAGCGTGAGGAATTGACTCAGTGCAAAAAGACAACTAAAGCTTACTGCTCATTTTTAATTTTTTGTTACAAGCTGTGTTTCGTCAAAGCCTATTTATTTTTGTTACAAGCCGTGTTTCGTTAAAGCCTGTATAAATTTCATTTGTTTCAATGTACCGGTAGGCACCTGCAGCTTATAGACATGTGCGGCTTATTTATGTTCAAAATAATACTTTTTTTAATATGCAGTGGGTGCAGCTTATATTCAGGTGCGCTTAATAGTCCGGAAATTACGGTATATTAATTTTTTTTACTTATTTAGCACTTTTTTGGTTACTACATGATTCCATATGTGTTATTTCATAGTTTTGATGTCTTCACTATTATTCTACAATGTAGAAAAACCCTTGACTGGTACTGTATATACAAATGAAGTCGTAAGTTTACATAAACCTTAGCCAAATACATTTAAACTCAGTTTTTCACAATTCCTGACATTTAATCCAAGTAAAAATTCCCTGTTTTAGGTCAGTTAGGATCACCACTTTATTTTAAGAATGTGAAATGTCAGAATAATAGTAGAGAGAATGATTTATTTCTTTCATCACATTCCCAGTGGGTCTCAAGTTTACATACACTCAATTAGTATTTGGTAGCATTGCCTTTAAATTGTTTAATTTGAGTCAAACGTTTCGAGTAGCCTACCACAAGCTTCCCACAATAAGTTGGGTGAATTTTGGCCCATTCCTCCTGACAGAGCTGGTGTAACTGAGTCAGGTTTGTAGACCTCCTTGATCACACACACTTTTTCAATTCTGCCCACAAATCTTCTATGGGATTGAGGTCAGGGCTTTGGGATGGCCACTCCAATACCTTGACTTTGTTGCCCTTAAGCCATTTTGCCACAACTTTGGAAGTATGCTTGGGGTCATTGTCCATTTGGAAGACCCATTTGTGACCAAGCTTTAACTTCCTGACTGATGTCTTGAGATATTGCTTCAATATATCCACATCATTTTCAATCCTCATGATGCCATCTATTTTGTCAAGTGCACCAGTCCCTCCTGCAGCAAAGCACCCCCACAACATGATGCTGCCACCCCCATGCTTCACGGTTGGGATGGTGTTCTTTGGCTTGCAAGCCTACCCCTTTTTCCTCTAAACATAACGATGGTCATTATGGCCAAACAGTTCTATTTTTGTTTCATCAGACCAGAGGACATTTCTCCAAAAAGTACGATCTTTGTCCCCATGTGCAGTTGCAAACTGTAGTCTGGCTTTTTTATGGCAGTTTTGGAGCAGTGGCTTCTTCCTTGCTGAGCGGACTTTTAGGTTATGTCGATATAGGACTCGTTTTACTGTGGATATAGATACTTTTGTACCTGTTTCCTCCAGCATCTTCACAAGGTCCTTTGCTGTTGTTCTGGGATTGATTTGCACTTTCGCATCAAAGTACGCTCAACTCTAGGAGACAGAACGCGTCTCCTTCTTGAGCGGTATGACGGCTGCGTGGTCCCATGGTCTTTATACTTACGTACTATTGTTTGTACAGATGAACGTGGTACCTTCAGGCATTTGGAAATTGCTCCCAAGGATGAACCAGACATGTGGAGGTCTGCAATTGTTTTCTGAGGTCTTGGCTGATTTGTTTTGATTTTCCATGATGTCAAGCAAAGAGTCACTGAGTGAAGGTAGGCCTTGAAATACATCCACAGGTACACCTCCAATGGACTCAAAGGATGTTAATTAGCCTATGAGAAGCTTTTAAAGCCATGACATCATTTTCTGGAATTTTCCAAGCTGTTTAAATGCACAGTCAACTTAGTGTATGTAAACTTCTGACCCACTGGAATTGTGATTCAGTGAATTATAAGTGAAATAATCTGTCAGTAAACAATTGTTGGAAAAATGACTTGTGTCATGCACCGACTTGCCAAAACTAGTTTGTTAACAAGAAATTTGTGGAGTGGTTGAAAAACGAGTTTTAATGACTTCAACCTTAGCGTATGTAAACTTCCGACTTCAACTGTTTCTGTTGAATGGTGAACTTGGGCTTCATTAAGGTTTATTTGTGATAATAGCCCATGCCTAAACAGCCACCGACCTCACCACACGTCACTGGAACACAGGGCCTGTATTCATAAAACGTCTCAGAGTACGAGTGCTGTTCTAGGATCAGTTTTAGATTGTAATTATTAAGATTACATGTAGAGGGAGGACCTGATGCTAGATCAACACTAATTTTACATTTACATTTTAGTCATTTGGCAGACACTCTTATCCAAAGCAACTTACCATTAATGCGTTCGTCTTAAAATATCTCGGTGAGCACTTCTACTCTGATGTGTAATTGCACTGCCCACAGTAAACTGTGTATTGTGGTCACAACATTTTTCCAAAGTCATTAATGCAGTGATGCAGCATTTTCATCAGCATGCTAAATCGTCAACGCAATAAAATAAGGCAAAAATATTAGAAAGCAAACATGATTTTTATTGAAACAGGTTTACTGATAAATGACAGAGATGGTTGTCATGACACTTCCTTGTTTAATTTCCAAAATCATGGACAAAAAAGTCATACATGGTACTTAACATTGAATAGCAAGGGAATCCATGCTGTGGAGCAGACACTCAATTCACAAAGAAATCAGGCAAAATGCCAGTTTCGATTTCAATAAAAAATATGTAATATTTTTTATTATTTTTTATTTATCCATCTTTACATGGTACAATTTTGTTCACTTTTTTAATAATATAAAAACACTTAATACTGATTGTGAAACACTGGATTTAATTTACAAAACAATAATTATAATAATATTAATATTAATAACAATAACAATAATCATTAAATTGAAACAAAAATAGAATGGAGGAGACCAGTTGGAGCGGTTTCATCTTGTCCCACACAAATAGCAAATTTTTTGGAGGAAATACCGATTGGCATTGAAGTCTACCTGACACACACACACACAAACAAACACAGTATCAGGTCTTTGAGTCTTTCTCATTGCCATTGACAGTGTTATGGGCACAATGAGACACTTTCTAAGCATTCATGAGCCTCTGAGGGATCACTCATTGGCTGATTATGTACTTTTCATTGTCAATCAAGTTCGGTGGGCCAATAATGACCCTCCAGAAAGTGCCCAACTCCCCCAGTACAAAGGATAACAAGTGGTAGGCAAAATACATGAAAGAGAACCATTTAAAGTGTCTCAGCATTTGGAGGATGGGAAAAACCTGCCAGGGGAGAGGAACTTGTATCCATTGCCGGCAGGTAGTCTGATAGAGCGAGCACCAGGGCTGCTGCTAGTGGAAATAGAGGGCGATGGAGCCACCTTTCTGGGGTTGTGTCCATTAGAAGGGTTCTTGTTGCCCCTGTCCAACGACTGCAGCCCCAGCTCCCGCAGCTCCAGGCTGTCTTGGGCGTCGCTGGGGGAGCAGTGTCGTGGGGAGAGGTTCAGAAGGCTCAGCACATCTCTCTTGGCAGAGACCAGGGGTCCTGGGGCGCCACGGAGAGCCCGGACTGGACCCAGATGCTGCTGCTGTTGCTGGGATGCCGTGTTGGCCCAGAATGTCTTCAGGTTGTGGATGGCCACAACCTTCTCATCGATGACGCCCCTCCTGAGGCGGTCCAGGTCTGGGGCATCGGCAGGGCTGGAGCAGGCAGAGCCCGTGGAGGAGTAGGAGAGAGCTGGGGATGGGGCACTGCAAGCCGGGGACTGGTGGCCAGAGCTGGGGGACACGTTACTGGGAGAGCGGGAGATGTGACCACTATATGGGGAGCTGGGGTATTTGAGCTTGAACTGGGCATGGCTGTCCAGGGTAGGGGAGGGGTGACTGCCATCCTTTAGAGAGGTCTCCGAGGCTGCAGGGCTGTTGTAACCAGAGCTGATCTTCTGCAGGGAGGAAGAGCGGGACGGAGGTTTGGGTCGTGGGGAGGACTGGGCGCGGACACTGGCGCTGCTGCTGGGACGGCTGAAGGCGCTGGTCTCTGAGGAGCGGAAGGCAGAGCTCCTGGCTGAGGTAGCTCCAGCTGCAGCCCCCTCAGCCCCAGCCCGTTGTAAACTCCCCACCGCCCGCAGGTGGCTCTGGGTCTCCTCCAGGATCTTCTGGGCCAGCTCCTGGGGGTCCAGAGGGACAGTCTTCTCCTCCTGGGACTTGACGGTGCTATCTGTCTCAGTGCTGGACTGGTCCGACTCACCTGTGTCTGAGCTGCTCACCTTGCCTGGCACCTTCTGGAGGGGACAGTTGGGGCTGGGAACCAGGCTGGTCTTGACTGGGGAGGTGGGGGTGCTGACACTGCCTCGTGACGACACAGACACCTGGTAACCCCGCCCAGCGCCCGAGCTGGAACTACTGACAACACCCCTGCCCCCACGGTGGAGGTGACGCTGCCCGTGACCCGGAGGTAGAGGCAGGGAGTCACAGTGGCTTCCCAGAGGCTCACTGCTGATGATGGAAAAGCCTTCATACTCCTCGTCATCTCCCCGGCCCCCTCCTGCTGCTGCAGCCGCCCCGTGAGGAGAGGAGCGACTGCGGGGAATGTGCGGGTGCTTGTGGGCAGAGAAGTGTGCTGTGGCCCCACCACGCTGTCGGTGGCCCAGGAAGTCACACTCTGACTTGGAGGCAAAGCTCATGGTGGAGGCCACAGAGCTCAGGCTGTAGACGGAGATGGCGTCTGAGGCCAGACTGTCCAGGCAGGGTGGGGAGAAGGGCAGGCTGGGGTAGCCCAGCGGTAGGGGGTTGGAGACAAACTGGGCCGAGGCCAGAGACTCCAGGGAGGACGAGCTGTCCAGGCTGAGACGCTTTGGCAGCTCTGTGGAGTCTGGGAGAGAGGGGCAGAGTGAGGGGGAGGGGGAAGAGTGGGAAATAATTGTAAGGGTAAACATGTTATGGTATACATTAATGTATCCTGTATCAATCAACTATAATCATTTATCACTGTGTATCTACAAATACGATACTTACCAAACAGTGCCAGCAGGGACTGGAGGGCAAAGTGCATGGTGCGTCGGTTGGCTTGCTTGCCCGTCTTCAGTACCACCTCCTCCTGGCCCACCTCACACAGGTCGAATCCTGCACACACACAGGACAGTTACTCTACCTGCCTAGCACACATACCTGCCTAGCACACATACAGCACACATAAAGCACACATACCTGCCTAGCACACATACAGCACACATACCTGCCTAGCACACATACAGCACACATACCTGCCTAGCACACATACAGCCCACATACCTGCCTAGCACACATACAGCCCACATACCTGCCTAGCACACATAAAGCACACATACCTGCCTAGCACACATAAAGCACACATACCTGCCTAGCACGCATACAGCACACATACCTGCCTAGCATACCTACAGCACACATACCTGCCTAGCATACATACAGCACACATACCTGCCTAGCATACATACAGCACACATACAGCCCACATACCTATAAAGCACACATACAGCACACATACCTGCCTAGCACACATACAGCCCACCTACCTGCCTAGCACACATACAGAATACATACCTGCCTAGCACACATACAGTACACCTACCTGCCTAGCACACACACAGCACACCTACCTGCCTAGCACACACACAGCACACCTACCTGCCTAGCACACATACAGCAGACCCTACCTGCCTAGCATACACACAGCAGACCTACCTGCCTAGCATACACACAGCACACCTACCTGCCTAGCATACACACAGCACACCTACCTGCCTAGCATACACACAGCACACCTACCTGCCTAGCATACACACAGCACACCTACCTGCCTAGCACACACACAGCACACCTACCTGCCTAGCATACACACAGCACACCTACCTGCCTAGCATACATACAGCACACCTACCTGCCTAGCATACATACAGCACACATACCTGTCTAGCATACATACAGCACACATACCTGCCTAGCACACATACAGCACACATACCGCACACATATCTGCCTAGCACACATACAGCACACATACCTGCCTAGCACACATACAGCTACGCCTACTACTGACAAATGAGGAAATTACATCCATTTGGATAATTATTTTATTGATATACTGTATCTCACCTAGTGCAGCCAGAAATTCATGGCAGCCTGGCAGTCTCCAGAGCTGCACACTGATGGACACTTGGATGGGCAGCAGAGAGAAGTCCTGCTCCTTCTCCCCTGTCTGAAGCTGGACCAGCACCTGGTGGAGCTGGAGGGACAGAAGAGGAGAGAAATACAGGAGGTGAGACAGGAGTAAAGGAGGAAGCTATATTCCTTTAACTGGTCTATACCAACTTTTATGGACCTGAGTTGTTGATGGGATCAATGGCTACAGATAGACCAAGTGGATATACTTTTTAAGTAGTGAAGTAGAACAAAACAGACAAATGTGTGATGGTTGTGCTCAAGTCAACTGTTTTCCTCCATACACCAGTTTCATAAAATTACTTTCACCATGCCCATCTCTGTTGTGGCAGGGGAGAGTTCATTTTTGGCAGGTTTATTAACTCTGCCTCTGCCCTTTGACCCTGTGTGGGGTTGACCTTTGTTCCCAGGGGATTGGCTCTTCAGCCTATCAGAACTACAGTAGCTTTACTGTGGAGCATGGCTCAGTGGCTCAGGGTGGTTTAGATTAGGAGGGAACCATCTCCTCCTCCTCTGTGGGAGTTTAACGCGTGACCCCCGGGCCACACTCATCCTCACTGTTTAGGGATTATTCAGCCTGGAACAGAGAAACCTTTGTCAAACTGACCTGACGTATTGTCACCACTTGATTAACATGCCCTCTTCCCTTTCTCTTCTCTGTTCATGCTCTGGTTTTTTTTATACGTGGAATGTTCATCCTTTCATCCTGACCTTGAGTGAACCAGGGTTGTAAACCCAAGAACACTTATAATGCTGCACTGCCCAGCAGTGGAATGTTGGCCCAAACAGCACTACACTATAAACGTGGGGCTAGTAGAGGTTGTACATCAGTAACTGGAACTGTATGAGACATGTTTAAGTTTAATTTATTTGCACCAAAGAAAACAAGTGATAGACAACAATACAGATAAAAACAAATAAAGGTGTGATTGGAAGCCCAAGGGCTTATATGAAAATCACACCACAAGAAAACGACATACAGTACATACTGTAAGTGCTAAAGAACAGAGCGTGCTTCACATGCATTTCATCTATTGCTCAGTTAAAGTTCATGCAAGAGGATTGTGCTAGGTGGTTTAAAGCAGCAGTGAAATGGAGAGGGGTGGGATGAGGTGTAGAGGGGGAGGCACACTTACCATTCCCACCATATTTTTAACAGCCTTCAGACCGCAGGTTAGACACAGGGGCAGGAGAGAGAGAGAATAGGCTTTTAGTGCATGCATACAGGACAGGCCATTCACAAAGAGCAGAGGAGACCAGGTCAAATGTGGACAAAGGGCACACAGGGAAACAGAAAAACAACTGATGGGTAGTGTGTCATACATTACACACATACTACACACAACCATTGAATCACCATGCATAGTTGCCTATGCAGTGTGATGTCAGGAATACCTCATATATCATACATGCTTCGAATGTTTCAAATGTTATGGTCACCACCAATGTAAAAACAAAAGCCCAAATCCCTTTCTGGCTACTATATTATTAATCTAAACATGTGAAGAACACATGCCACATTTGGACATGGGTCAACCGCAGTGAGAGTGACAGGGTAAACTCTGGCATCACGAGGAAGAGAACTCAGAATCAGAGCTGAGATTGTGGTAGTTGAGCTCTTGCTGGGGCTGCTGGGTTGCAGCACTTCAATGCAGATCAAAGAGGGGGATTTGCAGGCAGCAAGTGCGTCACCAGACCCACATAACAGGGTTAACTGATAATATAATGATGATGCTTTGCTCTGCCTTCAGCCTCTATGATCGAAATGGTTGAAGGCCCAATGCAGCCCTTTTTATATCAATATCAAATCATTTCTGGGTAACAAGTAAGTACCTTCCTGTAATAGTTTTCCATTAAAATGGACAGAAATTGCTTTTTAGCAAAAAACTAAACGTCCCTTTTTCAGGACCCTGTCTTTCAAAGAAAATTCGTAAAAATCCAAATAACTTCACAGATCTTCATTGTGAAGGGTTTAAACACTGTTTCCCATGCTTGTTCAATGAACCATAAACAATTAATGAACATGCACTTGTGGAATGGTCGTTAAGACACTAACAGTTTACAGACGGTAGGCAATTAAAGTCACAGTTATGAAAACTTAGAGCACTAAAGAGGCCTTTCTACTGACTCTGAAAAACACCAAAAGAAAGATGCCCAGGGTCCCTGCTCATCTGCGTGAATGTGCCTTAGGCATCCTGCAAGGAGGCATGAGGACTGCGGATGTGGCCGGGCAACAAATTGCAATGTCCGTACTGTGAGACGCCTAAGACAATGCTACAGGGAGACAGGACGGACAGCTGATCGGACAGGATCGGTACATCCGAACATCACACCTGCGGGACAGGTATAGGATGACAACAACAACTGCCCGAGTTACACCAGGAACGCACAATCCCTCCATCAGTGCTCAGACTGTCCACAATAGGCTGAGAGAGGCTGGACTGGGGGCTTGTAGGCCTGTTGTAAGGCAGGTCCTCACCGGACATCACTGGCAACAACGCCGCCTATGGGCACAAACCCACCGTCGCTGGACCAGACAGGACTGGCAAAAAGTGCTCTTCACTGACGAGTTACGGTTTTGTCTCACCAGGGGTGATGGTCAGATTTGCGTTTATCGTCGAAGGAATGCGCGTTACACCGAGGCCTGTACTCTGGAGCGGGATCAATTTGGAGGTGGAGGATCCGTCATGGTCTGGGGCGGTGTGTCACAGCAGCATCGGACTGAGCTTGTTGTCATTGCAGGCAATCTCAACGCTGTGCGTTACAGGGAAGACATCCTAATCCCTCATGTGGTGCCCTTCCTGCAGGCTCATCCTGACATTACCCTCCAGCATGACAATGCCACCAGCCATACTGCTTGTTCTGTCTGTGATTTCCTGCAAGACAGGAATGTCAGTGTTCTGCCATGGCCAGCGAAGAGCCCGGATCTCAATCCCATTGAGCACGTCTGGGACCTGTTGGATAGGAGGGTGAGGGCTTGCAGGTGCCTTGGTGGAAGAGTGGGGTAACATTTCACAGCAAGAACTGGCAAATCTGGTGCAGTCCATGAGGAGGAGATGCACTGCAGTACTTAATGCCACACCAGATACTGACTGTTACTTTTGATTTTGTTCAGGGACACATTATTCCAGTTCTGTTAGTCACATGTCTGTGGAACTTGTTCAGTTTATGTCTCAGTTGTTGAATCTTGTTATGTTCATACAAATATTTTCACATGTTACGTTTGCTGAAAATAAACGCAGTTGACAGTGAGAGGACGTTTCTTTTTTTGCTGAGTTTATTTCTCAAGCAAGCTAGGACTGATCTGAGTGGGGAGGGGAAAACTTAAAAGTAGTTGTTATTGGCAGAGAGGTTTGGGACTCTCTTTGTTGAATGAATGATTGAATGAATGAATTGTATTTGTGTCAAATCTCCAGTTGACAACCCATCCCTTACGGAATCAATTGACACAGACAAACATTACAATGATTCACAGTGATAATTCAGTCAGTGATACTTATTCCGGTGTTCTGCGCAGTGCACACCTCATAGAGGATGAAAAATAAATCTAGACATAATAGTAGATAAGGTTATCCAAGCAATAATAATAACCCTAGAGCAGTAAAAAGTAAAAATAAAAACAACAGTAAACATGACAGATCTCTATGACAAGATGCATCCTTCACCCAAGTTTCGTCAAGATCGGGCCAGTGGTGTCTGAGATATCTTGTGTGACTATCGTACCTACATTTCATTACTATAGATCTCCTCTCCGGACAATCAGTGTAATTTTGTAAATGTCAGATCTCTAAGCCAAGACGCAGTGCTGACTGATATATCACGACTATTGTAAAAACATAATAACAGATAGAGACAGATCCACAGTCCCCTCCCCGATTTCATCATACAGATAAATAAATACAGTCAATTAAACGTTATTGGTCTATTAACCAATGTATTGCCTGGTGATGTCACCAGGTAGGCTGAAACTCCACCCATACAAACAGGCTGATTAAAAGGTCCTGTGTAGATTGTACTTTCAAGCAACAACTACCAGGAAATAACTATAATATATTTCTTCACACTTTTACAGTGTTCTTTTCATCAGCTGTTGTACAATATGATACAAAACACAGGAACACTGAATTTTGACTGCACAGGGCCTTTAAGGGCTCAGTGCTCCTGAGTGGCGCAGTGGTCTAAGGCACTGCATCTCAGTGCAAGAGGCGTCACTACAGTCCCTGGTTTGAATCCAGGCTGTATCACATCCGGCCGTGATTGGAGTCCCATAGGGCGGCGCACAATTTTCCGTCATTGTAAATAAGAATTTGTTCTTAACTGACTTGCCTGGTTAAATATAAGTTAAATAAAAATAAAAAATGATTAAAAAATGAAGTCCCCAGCGGCTCAGATAATAGGAAGAGTCGGGTTTCTGTTTCCTTCATAATACACAATGTCTACCTCTTTGGAGTTGCAAGACACTAAATAGTACACTCCAGTGGTGAGCAGTAACACTGTGCTGCTGTGGTGCTGGGGCCTACCCGGTTGATGAGCTGCTCTCCTGCCTCAGAGGCAGTGATGAGTTTACACAGGGCTTGGAGAGCTGGGGGCGGTAGACCTGGGAGACAGGATTAAAGCACATGGTTCATTATTCATCATTCTTTCAAGCTACATTTAATATACCATACATTCAGTAGAAGAGTAAAAAACTGGTTATTCTGTGTGTTGGTAAAAAGCACACAAAGCCACATGATAAGCAGTATTGTAACTTTTGATATTCTATTGTAGAAAGATGGAGGCCCAGTTCATGTTTGGAGCTGTTCTCCATCTCACTGTCCTATCCCCAGTCCCATGTCCTCCTGCCAACGACCACTGCCTACCAAGTATTGACTGCAGGGTGGTGCTACACTGCTGTAGCCTGTCTCCAGGGTCTGCTGTGGGGAAGAAAACAGCAGCAGGGATGCCGGTGCCAGCCGAGTCCAGGCGGAAGCCCACAGCGGTCAGCAGGGCATGCCAGCCTGGGACGCCCCCCACCTTGTTCTCCACACTCTGCTGGGACGTGTACATGGAGTTACGCTGGCCATTCTGAATCCTCTGGAGAGACTTCTCCACCTGGGGACAGGGGGATTTAGACTAATGTAAGAGTGTGTGTGTGTGTGTGTGTGTGTGTGTGTGTGTGTGTGTGTGTGTGTGTGTGTGTATTTGACCCTCACAAGGTGCAGTAAGACCCGCAGAGCATCCCGTGCTCTCTCTGGATACTGTAGGATCTCTGCTAGAGCCTGGCCAATCAGGGACGAGGGGCTGTTCAGCTTCACATCATTACCAATCAGCATGTAGCCTGGACAGACACACCCACAAGATCAACAGGAAGGAGAGGAAAAGAGAGATGCAGACAGTGAGAGTCCAGTTGGGTAAACAGAAAGTAATTATGACACAATTGGGAACATGGGTGAACTGGGATCTACTCAGTCGGTGACAAACCAAGCCAATCTGAGTGTGTGGAAGTAGAATGTGTCTAACCTGCCCAGTTGGAGGGGTGGGAGTACTGAGTGTGTGGAAGTAGAATGTGTCTAACCTGCCCAGTTGGAGGGGTGGGAGTACTGAGTGTGTGGAAGTAGAATGTCTCTAACCTGCCCAGTTGGAGGGGTGGGAGTACTGAGTGTGTGGAAGTAGAATGTGTCTAACCTGCCCAGTTGGAGGGGTGGGGGTACTGAGTGTGTGGAAGTAGAATGTGTCTAACCTGCCCAGTTGGAGGGGTGGGGGTACTGAGTGTGTGGAAGTAGAATGTCTCTAACCTGCCCAGTTGGAGGGGTGGGAGTACTGAGTGTGTGGAAGTAGAATGTGTCTAACCTGCCCAGTTGGAGGGGTGGGGGTACTGAGTGTGTGGAAGTAGAATGTGTCTAACCTGCCCAGTTGGAGGGGTGGGGGTACTGAGTGTGTGGAAGTAGAATGTCTCTAACCTGCCCAGTTGGAGGGGTGGGAGTACTGAGTGTGTGGAAGTAGAATGTCTCTAACCTGCCCAGTTGGAGGGGTGGGAGTACTGAGTGTGTGGAAGTAGAATGTCTCTAACCTGCCCAGTTGGAGGGGTGGGAGTACTGAGTGTGTGGAAGTAGAATGTCTCTACCCTGCCCAGTTGGAGGGGTGGGAGTACTGAGTGTGTGGAAGTAGAATGTCTCTAACCTGCCCAGTTGGAGGGGTGGGAGTACTGAGTGTGTGGAAGTAGAATGTCTCTAACCTGCCCAGTTGGAGGGGTGGGAGTACTGAGTGTGTGGAAGTAGAATGTCTCTAACCTGCCCAGTTGGAGGGGTGGGAGTACTGCTTGCTGCTCTGGACAGTCTTCATGGCGTCTGCGAGGGCAGCGCTGGCCTTGGTCCCGTTGAGCAGAGCGGTGTAGAAGGCATGGACGAACACTTTGGAGGCTGACACAGGAACAGGCCACAGAGACACCAGGACACACTGGGCCCCAGCAGCCAGGAAGGCCCTGGTCAGACCTACCACACCGTCTGCTGTCACCTTACTGCTGGACTCCTGGTATGACCTGTAGATAAGATACACACACCACCACCTGGTTACATAACCCTCTATCACCAATACTAGACTACTGCTCTGTCGACTATATCTTTATCTACCACAGCATAACTACATAACCATCAGTGGATAACAGAGTGGACATTTTGTAATAGAATCTGGTTCCCAACTCCCCAGGACCACTTGAAATAAGAGGTGTTCCACATTAGGCCAGCCGCCCCTCTCCTGGTTCACTCACCCCAGCACCACCAGTTTGACAGGCAGCCTCAGGTCCAGTATGTCAGCAGCGGTGAGCAGGAACTCCTGCAGGGGAGGGCTGTCACAGATACTCTCTACGTCGCTCCCATCATCCTGCAGGTGCAGGCTCTCTGGGATGGTATAGCTGCTCCCAAACGAGCCCTTCCTGCCCTTGCCTCCACTGCCTCTCTTCCCGCCCCCTGCCCCTCTCCCTCCAGTTCCCACACCCGCCCCTGCCCCGCCGGGTATGCTCTCTGGGTTGGGTGTGAGCACCAGGGCGGCCAGCTTCCAGGAGATGTGGGTAGCGAAGTGGGCACACTCGGCTTGGGTGAGGGCACTCATCACCCTCTCCTTGGTGGCAGAGGATCCAGCCAGTGGATGGCAGCCCAGCAGCTCAGACACCATGAGGGCCTCCTCCTCGGCCGAGGGCATGGGCCCCCACAGCCAGCGGTCCATCACAGAGGACGGCAGACGAGGGTTACCCACCACAGCTGCCATGGACACGCCCCCACAGGAAGCCGGCCCCGCCCGCCGAGAATGACCCTGAGGACACATTGAGAGAGGCCAATGATGACAATGATAGAATGTAACAGCGGCTTGACAGTGGTAGTGACAGCAATAAAATAAGTGATGGCATTCAAATAAAAGCCAAGGATTCTGACCTTGGAGCTGATCCCCAGACCCTGGATGGAGGGCACGGCGATGAGGCTGAAGCGTTCATACAGGTACTCATTAGAGGAGCTGCCCTTCAGCAGGGCGAAGGGGATGAGGTACAACTCCCCCTCCAATACCAATATCAGCTGTCTGTGTCTGCCCACCGGACCACTAGAATGCATCAGGCCCTGGACAAACAGAGACAGGGAGTGATGAGTGCTATTAATATTGGACTTACTATAGTGTAAACACTTTCTCTCCGTCTTTCCTCCTCCCCTCTCTATCAAATGCACACACACAGGTCATATGCTCACCCCTTCCATGGGTGCGATGAGCAGGTCGTAGAGGGCACGGAGAGGAGGTTTGTTGAGGTTGCTGGGTCGGCGAGGCAGAGAGGAGCAGCCATCTTTGGCTGGGGACACAGTGTTACTGAACAGGCTAGTCATACTCTGGCAGCTCCTGCAAAACACAAACACAATGGTGTTCATTTCAGATGGCACTGCACACCAAACTGTTTGTAAAGAGAAGTGATCATTACAGCTATTTACACTGGCACATAGGCATAGTAGTTTTAGGCAGCACACACGCGCACACACAGTAAGAGTACTAGTAATGGTCTTTCTGGTTGAGGAACTGTGCCTAGAGCCAGCCAGCCAGCACAGTGCTGCATCGGAAGTACCCCCTGGTGGGATGCAGCAGTCAGCCACAGCAGCAGTTCCTGTGGGCAATGTATTAATGGCACAACACTGTACTGTAGTATGGCATGTAGAAAGTGATATAGCACAGCACACTAAATAAAATAAATTGTGCATTTGAGATAAAAATGTCCACTAGATGGCGATGTGGGACTGTAGAACTGTGGAGGGGAGTGTAGCGTGAGACCTCTGGACCTGACAGACTCACTGTGGGAGAGTGAGGAAAAAAATTACACTTCCCCTGCCTCTCTCCCCAACTATCTACCCAGCTACCTGGCATGAACCTAACCAAAGCTTACACTGGAAGACTTCCAACGATCCACCCAACAAGGATGACACTCATTTTGTTCTGCTCACTATTGAATATGTGCACAAGGCTTTTATGTCGCAGCACCTCGCCTGTCTGAACTCGACAGCTGTAAGACGCTCTGCTGCTCAACATTAGCAGTCCTGCTGAATACAAATGCTGTGTGTGCTGTGTGACGAAGAGAGTTATGGCTCCCTGCTTGGGCAGAGGTGCGCTGTGCGGCACGCTGAAAGCTGCCGTAATAGCCGCTGTGGGTAGATGAGCCTTCTGCTTTGTTTACACACAGCCAGGCCCAGGCTCCACGGGGCACATTGCTATCCATCTGCTGTAATAACCAGCCTCCCCGTCTGGCCCCCCAGCCCCCCTCTCTTCATCCTGCCCTCCTGGTGGTACCCCTGGGCCACTGGCTCTCCTCCAGCTATCTCCCACGCCTCATAGGGAAAGCCAATAGTTTGTTAGCCTGACAGGAGGAGCGTGAGAGGAAACGAGGGTCGAGTGAAGAAAAGGGATAGAAAAGAGAGAAAGGGGAATGTAGAAGGAAAGGCTTAAAGCAGAAGGCTAGGAGGTTAAGGGTATGCTCAGTGGCTCTTTTATCTGGGTGCAGGTTGAATGGAGGGACATACAGGAAGTAGGTTCCAACTCTCAGTGGATTCAGTCATGTAATACTATTGCACCAATAAGGCTGATAGCCACCCAAAGGTCTCCTTGACAGCTATACAATGTCTAGGAACATCTGATTGAAGAGCTCTGTTATTCTTTACAAAGTGAGATTACAGAGTAGGTAATCTCTTGTGGACAGACGCACGTACATTAAATAGTATTGTAGTATCTGTCAATAGACTGTGGGATGGGACGACTAACGAGGAACTGTGTTCCGGCGCAATTTTTTTTGCCACTGATCATTTGGACGAATCACAATTTCGGAAGGGGAGGGGACATTTGGGCCATAGACTTGCCTGTAACTTGCAAAGAGAGGGGGGAGGAGCTACTGCCCTGCTTCCGCTCTTCGTTTTAGTTTATTTTCTAACACGTTTCCCCCCAGAACTTAATCGAGCATCTGATGCAATTACACAACATTTTAGTTCTGGGTTTCGTAGATTACAGATGCGGTGACTTTTCAATCAGAAAAGCTAGCTCCTTCATATTTTGACTTCGTAGCTCTCTTCGGAGATAGATGAGGTTAAAGTTCACATCAGACATTCAGACACCTTGCCAGGAACTATACAATCATTCGTTCATGCTCAGAATCCCTATGTCTTTTACCTTGGTCTTTGTACTATTGTTGATACATTCTTCTTTTAAATGTTTTTCTCTCCTAATAAAATCTATTCTCTGAATAAAAAGTTATTATTCTCTTAATGTAACTTTCTTACATCAACAGTCTTAAACTCACACAGCAAAGGGACTACGGGAAAAGTTTGCAGACAAGAAATAAATGATGAGAAATCAAATAAAAGAGAAGCCTTGATAGCCACATTTTATATTGATATCAAAACTCCAAGATGTATGGCTTGAAATGACAATGAGCCTTTCTTTATTTTCCTTTGCTTTAGTGAGATTGACCAGTGGTTCTTAAGCACAAGGGGCTTTATGATTCAGATATTCTTTTGTGGCCCAAAAGAACGAGTGGATTATTACCGGCAGCCCATTAAAGAACGAGTGGATTATTACCGGCAGCCCATTAAAGAACGAGTGGATTATTACCGGCAGCCCATTAAAGAACGAGTGGATTATTACCGGCAGCCCATTAAAGAACGAGTGGATTATTACCGGCAGCCCATTAAAGAACGAGTGGATTATTACCGGCAGCCCATTAAAGAACGAGTGGATTATTACCGGCAGCCCATTAAAGAATGAGTGGATTATTACCGGCAGCCCATTAAAGAGGCTTAATGGGCATTGAGATCCAATTACAGCTGGAATTACCCTCTCATCAAAGAGAACCTCAACTGGAGATGAGGACAGGGAAATACGACCCAGACGAGCACACACACGCAATTTAAACACGCACGCACTTAAAACACACACATACACTTAAACACACAGACACACATCGCCAATCAGTAAAGTGCAAACACATGCACTGAATGACAAAGTGATACTAATGCTAATTAACTCTAACATGAACACAGACACACCCAGTCAAGTGTATATACCATCATAAAATCACATACTGTATGCACATCTGGGCTTCAAAAACAATTATAAACTGGGTGGTTCGAGCCCTAAATGCTGAATGGCTAAAAGCCGTGGTCTATCAGACCGTATACCACGGGTATGACAAAACATGTATTTTTACTGCTCTAGTTACGTTGGTAACCAGTTTATAATAGCAATAAGGTACCTCAGGGGTTTGTGATATATGGCCAATATACCACAGCTAAGGGCTGTATGCAGGCACTCCGCGTTGCGCCGTGCAAAAGAACAGTCCTTAGCCGCCATATACCACACCTCCTTGTGCCTTATTTCTTAAATAGACTCACACATGCATATAGTTCATGGTCACGTAATAGTCTTATGAAGGCAGGGAGCTGATAATGGCTTTTCCAACTCTGCCAATTGAATAAGGAGGATTCACATGCCTCTGAGCTGGCTAAACAAAGGAGAAAATACTATTTTCACAGAAAGCTAATATTCTAATGAATTCCCCTACCTAACAGGATCCTGTCCCCATCAGATAGCTTTCTTATTATGGGAATTAGAGATGAACGATAAAGGCTCTCTTTCTCCACTGGAGTCCTCTAACTAACTGCTCTTGGAGGTCAGTGTCTCACACAGTGTCTGTCTCACCTGTTGAACAGGTTGTTTCTGGACACCATGCGGAGAAAGCCTGTGGGGTCAGTCACAGAGTTGAGTTTGTTGTTGAGCTCCTCAAACTGCTGGTCCAACAGGTCCCCTGCCTCACTCTCTGTCTCACTGCTAGAACAACCCCTGAGAGAGAGAGCGAAAGAGGGAGAGAGAGATTGAGGGGTGGAGAAAGAGAGAGAGTGATAGAGGGGGGAGAGAGAAAGAGAGAGAAATTATACTGTTAGATATGCCTGCATGCCCACACACACTCCTGCTCACACACACAGACACGACCAGCCCAGTTTCACGGGCATGGTCCAGAAAGAGCCCTGACAGGAAGCAGAGTTAAATCCTCTCTTTTATATGCTGCTAATGCTGATCTAGCCAGCGCCCAGCAGTGAGTCTGTTCTGTTACTCCATCCTCTACCCTTCTATCTACACCCCTTCTCTCCCCATACACCCCTCTATCTATCCATCCCTGCCCCCCACTTTTACCCCCATCCCATCCAAACCGCTTCCATTTTCCTCTGTCAGCTCACTGCTCTCATCGGTCCCAAGTTAAACCATGGGAACTGGTGCTCTCATCTAAAATCTCTCTCATTCTTTCTCTCCACTAATCCATATATTCGCTGTAGCCTCTCTGAGATCCATTCCCATGAAGGCCCCTCTCTGTCCACATCTCTCTAACACACGGCATGTGCAGTAACACATGCTAGTAGGTGGTGAAGGTACATAGAGTACTGTACAATACAGGTCAGAAGGTATGGGGAGATGGGCAGTGGGGAAAGAGATAGACTCTATGGTAGACTGGTTTTATTGAGGAGGACTGAGGAGACATTCTTCCCAAATATGGTGCTACTGTGGTGTTATTACCCCTCCCTCTCTTATCCCCCACTGCCATCCCTCCTTTTTCTCGGTAATAGTACTCTCTCTGTTTCTGTCTCCCTCCATCTCCCCCCCCCCCCCCCCCCTGTCCCCCTCTCTATATCCTCTGTGAAAAGTGAATGGGGCGGTAAGTGGTGCCATATTGTGGCTAGCCAGGCGTAGTGGCGTGTGGGCTTCCTCCCATTGGAGCGGTAAATGACTCCGTAATGGGGCAGGAGGGCACGGCAGGCTGGGGATTGGCAGTGTGCACACTGGCTGGCCACTAAAGGCTGAATCCTAATTTGAAAAATGTGTGTCAACTTGAAATGTTGCATAAATCAAGCAAAATGTACAGGCAACTGCCAAAATAATGGAAACACTTGAGTAAATAAGGGATACAAAGTATATTGAAAGCAGGTGCTTCAACACAGGTGTGGTTTCTGAGTTAATTAAGCAATTAACATCCCATCATGCTTAGAGTCATGCACTGAAATGCTGGGCAGGCCATTATTTTGGCTACCATGGCTATACCCCCATAGGTTGACAATACCCCCATCCACAGGGCACTGAATGGTTTGATGAGCATGAAAACGATATAAACCATATTCCATGGCCGTCTCAGTCACCAGATCGCAACCCAATTGAACACTTATGGGAGATTCTGGAGCGGCGTCTGAGACAGCGTTTTCCACCACCATCAACACACCATTAACAAAACACTAAATTATGGAATTTCTTGGCGAAGAATCGTGTCACATTCCTGCAATAGACATTTGTAGAATCTATGACAAGGTGCATTGAAGCTGTTCTGGCTCGTGGTGGCCCAACGTCCTATTAAGACACTATGTTGGTGTTTTCTTTATTTTAGCAGTCACCAGAAGTTAATGATAAGGAAACATTTGCATGGAAGTTCAGTGAGATTCACGAGTACAGTGTAGACACTTGAAGGGGTTGGAACCGAAAACCGGAAAATAACAAAACATTTAGAGGAACAGAAAGAGAAAGAAAGTGATCAACTGTGCCAGTACAGAACGGTTATATTAAAAGCATGAGAACTGGTTTATAACATCGTTTTCATTTCTGGTTTGTCCCACAAAAAAACGCAACAAAGTGCCTGTACAAAGTCCTCACTCTGTCACTCAGAATCTTCTTCCCCTGTCTGCCTGACGGCTGGAAATCTTTGCCAGTGTGTGTATGCTTTTGTAGGCTTCCTGCCCCTCCCCCGAAGCACAGGTTAATGTACTGACGTTACAATCCTGATTCAAAAGAGAAAAGAGGGATTCTTAATAGGAGAAGAATGGATTCACTTATTATTTTTTTAACCCCTTTTTTTCTCCCCAATTTCATGGTATCCAATTGGTAGTAGTTACAGTCTTGTCTCATCAACTCCCGTATGGACTCAGGAGAGGCGAAGGTCGAGAGCCATGAGTCCTCCGAAACACAACCCAACCAAGCCGCACTGCTTCTTGACACAAAGCACATCCAACCCGGAAGCCAGCCGCACCAATGTGTCGGAGGAAACACCGTACACCTGGCGACCTGGCCAGCGTGCACTGCGCCGCCCCATGGGCCTCCCGGTCACGGCCGGCTACGACAGAGCCTGGGCTCAAACCCAGAGTATCTGGTGGCACAGCTAACACTGTGATGCAGTGCCTTAGACCACTGCACCACCCGGGAGGCCTTGGATTCACTTTTCAATGCTAGTTAAGGATACTATAGTTATCACGTTTCACATTGGGTTTATTAACGACAGAAAGGTAAGAGGTGTTTTTAATTCTGGTGCCGTTCACACACAAACTTGTTAGCTAGCTAGCTCTAGTCCGGCCAACTCAGTTCAAAGGAAATTCAAAGTTCCTCCATAGAACCCGCTCCTCCATAGGTAGGCTATGATTCTGTAATGCATGTCATAACAAGATGGCCAGCGCTTCAAGGTTCAAAGCGGTTCAGAACTTTATTTTGCTGATTGGGAACAAAAGAATGGTGGTTCTGTTCAGAACTAAACGATTGGAAAATAATTGTGGTTCCAACCCGTGCCCTGAAGTAAACCTGCAGTTTGATTGCTCACTTCATTTATTTGTCATCAAATTACGCATAGTCCGTCTAACAAGTCTCCTCCCACCCTGCATATCACTCCAACCGTTTCCCTCTGCATCTCTCTGCCTTCCTCCTTTCTATCTTCTTCCTCTCCTCTGCCCTCAGTAACCTGTCTGCTGTGTTTTCCTGTCTCCCAGTCCCAGACACTATTTGTTAAGTGAGTCCAGTGGGCATCGAGAGAGACATTATTCTGTCTCATTGGTTCCCAGTGGGAGCAGAGAGCAGTTGTTTAGACAGATATCGGGGTTCTGTCATCACACCATGCACTCGGGAGAATGACTCCTTGAGACTGCATACAGAACAGCACAGTATCCCTCTATGTGCATCAGCCAGTGCCCACTCTATAGCATGCATGGTATATTCTGAACTCCAAGTGGTGGTGTGCGCGCGTGTGTGTGTATTACCTGCTGTAGTAGGATTCTACTCCCAGGGCCTCCCGAGCACCGGCTATGTGCTGCTCCAGAGACGAGCCGCTGGCCACACCCCCTCCCCCGCCCTCATGGAGGTCTGGCCCGCCCTCTGTCACGCCCTCTCCCAAGTACACCTCATGGAACTTCAGGATGCCTTGGAGAAGGAGAGAGAGAAAGAAAAGGAGAAAGAGATTATTGTCAACAAGTTAAACGTATTGGTCATATCACAATGGGAAAATGAATAGTACTACACTATGTCATGATGCACACAGCACTAGTGGACTTATTCCACTACAATGAAAGTGTAATAAAACCAGTTTAGCTGTCTTCAGCCCACCAAACGTGTTAACAATAAGAGAACATATGTAGAGATTGCACGCTGTAAAACTAAGTTACGCTACATTTACTAGCACATCTGCAGAGCAAAATGAATAAACAAATAACGTTCAATAAAATATAAGAGTGGCTGCCTGTGCCATCTGCTCCGTGCCATGGGAGCTGAGATGTTAGAGGAGAAGGGAGGGGGGGGACTACCACAGCAGTGGTGGTGGTGGTAGATACTGAGTGTGGGGGTTGAGTTAGGCTTTGAATATGTTCACATCTGTGAGTTGGCAGACAGGCTGTACACCAGTTCATTTATTAGGAGTCCCTTCACTGACTAAGGGTTCTTTTACCCAGGTCCTGTGCTATGTGAATGCCAGGGGGAGAGAGAGACAGAGCAGAGGGCTGATTACAGGAATGGTGACCTCAGGCAAGAGGTAGCTCTTTCAACCTTTTCATTTCCCTCTACAGTACAACACCCGTCTATATTACTACTATTAGACACGGCAGCCTTGGCTCTGGATTTTACCAACCGATCAAGGCTGGTGGGCGTGTGTTATCATGACTCACAGCTTTCATTCACACTTTGTCTAGTAGGGTTAAAAGAGAAGCACAGGCTAGCAGTCTCCCTGGCAGCTCTTCAGGGTAAAAGAACCCTTAGTCAGTCAGGCGAGAGCTATGACTGGGCTTCAAAGCCCCCTCTATTCTCTTTGGTGAGAGAGAAAGGCTATGGAGTAACCTACTCAATACTAAAGGCAGCAAAGCTTGTTTGTGTGAGAGATTATGTGTGTGTACGCGCACAAGAGTAGGTGTGTGTGTTTCCCTGTTGAATTGTGTGTGAGGATGTTGATTCATTGTGCAAGTGCTGTTTGGCTCTGTCATTCTCGGTTACCATGGTTCATCGGCAGGTGCCCTGAGAGGCAAGGCTTTCTTACCCTCTGAACACAAGCCATGCCCTCCTGGACTCACAGCTAAACAAAGCAAAATCAAGATGAAATTCATTTGATTGAGTGTGTATGTGTGTGTTTTGTGTCTGTATAATGTTTTGTATAATAGATTTGTACAGGTTTACATAGTACCCTTACAGTTCATTGTATCAGCACACAGAGGAACTGAGTTAGCTGATATCCGCCTCCCTCTCCCCCAGGTCTTACCTGCTCCTGGAGCCAGCAGCCAGCTGTACAGGTACCCAGCAGCCATGGAGAAGTAGAGCACCAGGGCCCTCTGGCTGTTCACCGTGTCCAGGATGTGCTCCACTGTGACTGGGGTGTAGGGGTCTGAGTCCTGCTGGCCTGTCTGCCTCTCCACCAGCAGGTCAGCAAAGGCCCGCGTCCGACCCCGCTCTGCCACCGCCAACGCCTCGTCATGGTGACCTGGACAGCAGAGGGTCAAAGGACAACGCTAGTTTTTCTAGCTATCAGCGAGCAAACACGTACAAATGTGCAGTAGTGTAAATATTTTGCAACAAATGGGTAAAGATAGGCACGAACATGAAAAGAAAGTAAGAGAATAGCAGACAGAATGAAAGAAAGAGGGAAGGACGGTGAGGACGGAATGCGGGCAATGGATCGCGTAACAATACCTAGGCTGACAAGGACCCTCTGGAGTGCCTGATAGGAGGAGGTCTGCAGGTCAAACAGAGAAAGTTTGTAGTCGGTGCTGTGCTGGGCCTCATGACGAATGGTCTCAAACAACGCAGATGCTCGGTAGAGCTGCAGGACAAATAACACAACCCCAGATAACGATCAGTTACTGTATAGTACACCCTCTGTTCACTGTTCACTCCATCAGCGACTCAAAGGTAGAGAGATAAGAGCTCAGTCAGACATGCAGTGGCAGAAAGAAGACACTAGATGGCAGAAGCCCTCAGTGTAAATTATATTTGATATCAGCACAGCTCCCTCAGCTCCCTCTCTTAAACACAGCTCTGATTTTCAACACAGCCACCCTCCCCTCTCATCTCATCCACCCAGACAAGAGAGAGGGAACTGAAGATGCTAAGCCATCGCCTGGGCTTCCAAGACACACAATGTCTTCCAGGGAAACAGTGTGTCCACAGAACACCGTCTCCCTGAGCCCTCTCAAGACTTATTTTCTCAGTTCAGTCCCAGACGCTATTAGGCTGGAGAGGGAGAAGGAGAGGGAGAAGGAGAGGGAGAAGGGGGAGAGGTGGGAGGGCAGACATACTGTGGGCGGAGGCTGTGCTATGCTGCACACTAGCAGTCCAGGCCAGCCAGGAGTGCTGATTCATGGGAGTTGGTATTGATTTCCTATTCCTCCTCTGTTGTCAGGCCTTTAAGATGACTGAGAATGTTCCACCTCCAAATCCAGTCTGTAAGAGGCCACCATTGACACTAAACTACACACACCAACCATTCAGATAGCTGCTGCCCTGGGACTGGCACATGGAAGAGATGTAATTGGAATGAATCAGGCATGTATGTGTGTGTGTGTGAATGGTGAGGAGGTTACAGCTAGCCAGGTCTATCCCCAAGGTCAGCCAGTAAAGTATATCAGACGAGAGGAGAGAGGGCGAGAGAGAGAGCAGAGTGTGGTTGTGCAGCCTTAGTGCTTGTTGTCCAAGCTGGGCTGGCTGATTCTGCTGATAGGGCTGCAGGCTGATTGCTGGGCACACAGACATCCCATTAAGAGGGAAACGAATTTCCCACACTGCCTCCCCATTGGTCTAACCTCACCCAGCACAGATTAAAAGAAAACAAAAAAGTGCTGTGTCTGCAATGTCCTACCTACATGCTGTAAAGCTAATATCAAAAATAGGGGTATAGGACATTTACACTGAGTGTACAAAACATGAAGAACTCTTTCCATGACATAGACTGACCAGGTGAATCCAGGTGAAAGCTATGATCGTTTATTGATGTTTACTTGTTAAATCCACTTCAATCAGTGTAGATGAAGGGGAGGAGACAGGTTAAATAATGATTTTTAAGCCTTGAGACAATTGAGACATGGATTGTGTATGTGTGCCACTCAGAGGGTGAATAGGCAAGACAAAAGATTTATGTGCATTTGAATGGCTTATGGTAGTACGTGCCAGGCGCACCGGTTTGTGTCAGGAACTGAAACTCAGCAGTTTCCTGTGTGTATCAAGAATGATCCAACACGGGGTGCGGTTTCAACATGGCTTCGTAAAGATGTGTTCCGAGGCATCTCCACTAAGGTTTGATACTTTTATGTTTTAACCTTTTATCTGTCAAAACGAGAACACACTTTGCACACCTACTGGCTCTAGCAACATTTGGGTGGCATTCTTGGATATGTCTGGAACTGGGAAAACAAAGCGGTAAACAAGAAGACACAACGAAGACTAGCAACAAGATGGCGGATGCTAACGTTATGGAGATACTATTCACCATCCACGCAGAAATGGCTACATTACGCTCTGATTTCATGACCAAACTTCGTTCCTCTGTGTCAAGTCTAAGAGCTGAATTTATGACAGAAGTCCAGTCAACTATAGCAACACTACAAACAACTATCGCGACACAAACCGCAAAAATAAAGGATATGGAAACGTCGTTGACCGACATCGATAAGCGGCTTACCAAATTGGAGACCAAAAACGACGAGCTTACCTCCGAGAACGTGAAGCTAAAAGTTAGTTTAGAGCAGTGGTTCCCAAACTTGTAATAGACCTATACCCACTCAAACATTCAACCTCCAGCTGCATACCCCCTCTAGCACCAGGGTCAGCGCACTCTCAAATGCTGTTTTTTGCCATCATTGTAAGCCTGCCACACAAACACTATACGATATGTTTAATAAATGTAAGAATGAGTGTGAGTTGTCGTCACAACCCCAGCTCGTGGGAAGTGACAAATAATAATAATCAATAATTTTGCTCTTTATTTAGCCATCTTACATATAAAACTTTATTTGTTCATCAAAAATGGTGAATAACTCACCACAGGTTAATGAGAAGGGTGTGCTTGAAAGGATGCACATAACTCTGCAATGTTGGGTTGTATTGGAGAGAGTCTCAGTCTTAAATCATTTTCCACACACAGTCTGTGCCTGTATTTAGTTTTCATGCTAGTGAGGGCCGAGAATCCACTATCACATAGGTACGTGGTTGCAAAGGGCATCAATCTTAACAGCGCGATTTGCCAAGGCATGATACTCTGAACGCAGCACAATCCAGAAATCTGGCAGTGGCTTCTGATTAAATTCAATTTTCACAGAACCGCTTGTTGCAATTTCAATGAGGCTCTCTTGTTTAGATATCGGTAAGTGGACTTGAGGCAGGGCATGAAAGGGATAACGAATCCAGTTGTTTGTGTCATCCGTTTCGGGAAAGTACCTGCGTAATTGCGCACCCAACTCACTCAAGTGATTCGCTATATCAAATTTCACATTGTTGATAAGCTTGAGTTCATTTGCACACAAAAAAACATACAATGATGGAAAGACCTGTGTGTTGTCCTTGTTAATGCAGACACAGAAGAGCTCCAACTTCTTAATCATAGCCTCAATTTTGTCCATCACATTGAATTTAGTTGCGGAGATATAGATTCAGATCATTCAGGCGAGAAAAAAAATTCACCCAGATAGGCCAGTCGTGTGAGAAACTCGTCATCATGCAAGACGTCAGACAAGTGAAAATGATGGTCAGTAAAGAAAACTTTAAGTCTTTCAATTCCAAAAAACGTGTCAATACTTTGCCACTTGATAACCAGCGCACTTCTGTATGTTGTAAAAGCGTTACATGGTCGCTGCCCATATCATTGCATAGTGCAGAAAATACACAAGAGTTCAGGGGCCTTGCTTTAACAAAGTTAACCATTTTCACTGTAGTGTTCAAAACGCCTTTCAAGCTGTCAGGCATTCCTTTGGCAGCAAGAGCCTCTCGGTGGATGTTGCAGTGTACACAAGTGGCGTCGGGAGCAACTGCTTGCACGCGCGTTACCACTCCACTATGTCTCCTGTCATGGCTTTTGTGCCATCAGTACAGATACCAACACATCTTGACCACCAAAGTCCATTTGATGTCACAAAGCTGTCCTGTACTTTAAAAATATCCTCTCCTGCTGTCCTGGTTTCCAGTGGTTTGAAGAAGAGGATGTCTTCCTTAATTGACTCCCCCATAAACGTAACGGGCATATACCAGGAGCTGTGCCAGGCCTGCCACGTCTGTTGACTCATCCAGCTGTAACGCATAGAATTCACTGGCTTGTATGCAAAGCAGCAATTGTTTCAAAACATCTCCTGCCATATCACTGATGCGTCGTGAAAGTGTTGTTTGATGAAGGCATTGTCTGTATAGTTTTTTGGGGCTTTTCCCCCCAGCATTGTCCCAGCCATATCCGCGGTAGCAGGAAGAATTAAGTCCTCCACAATAGTATGGGGCTTGCCTGTCTACTCGGTAGCTCATCATATAACACACTTTTAACCCCTTCTTATTAATGGTATCTGTTGCTTTTATACGTCTTACTCGAAAGTCATCTTAATTCTCACTGAAAAAACTCCCGTGGCTTATTTTCCAAACTGGCATGTTTTGTTTCTAAATGTCTGTGCAAGAGTACAAGGTTTCATTGAGTTGTGAGATAGTACTTTTGCACATATAACACACTGTGGCTGAGGAAAGGCAATACTCCCAACATAAGTGAACGCCAAATCAATGTAGTTCTCATCATATTTGTGCCTCTTTGATGGTCCAAAGTCCGTATCCGTTGTTTGGTGCTTTCCCGGGTACATACGGACCATTAGTGAAATTCCTGCAAGAGAGTGACGGTTAATTTGATTGGATGTTAATTATTTGAATAGGCTTCCTGTATTTGACATTGTGTTGTTACAGTTGAAGTCGGAAGTTTACATACACTTAGGTTGGAGTCATTAAAACTCATTTTTCAACCACTCCACAAATTTCTTCTTAACAAACTATAGTTTTGGCAAGTCGGTTACGACATCTACTTGGTGCATGACACAAGTCATGTTTCCAACAATTGTTTACAGACAGATTATTTCACTTACAATTCACTGTATCACAATTCCAGTGGATCAGAGTTTACATACACTAAGTTGACTGTGGCTTTTAACAGCTTGGAAAATGGCTTTAGAAGCTTCAGATAGGCTAATTGACATAATTTGAGTCAATTGGAGGTGTACCTGTGGATGTATTTCAAGGCCTACCTTCAAACTCAGTGCCTATTTGCATGACATCATGGGAAAATCAAAAGAAATCAGCCAAGACCTCAATAAAAAAAATTGTAGACCTCCACAAGTCTGGTTCATCCTTGGGAGCAATTTCCAAACGCCTGAAAGGTACCACGTTCATCTGTACAAACAATAGTACGCAAGTATAAACACCATGGGACCACGCAGCTGTCATACCGCTGTGGGATGAGACGCGTTCTGTCTCCTAGAGATGAACGTACTTTGGTGCGAAAAGTGCAAATCAATCCCAGAACAACAGCAAAGGACCTTGTGAAGATGCTGGAGGACACAGGTACAAAAGTATCTATATCCACAGTAAAACGAGTCCTATATTGACATAACCTGAAAGGCCGCTCAGTAAGGAAGAAGCCACTGCTCCAAAACCGCCATAAAAAAGCCAGACTACAGTTTGCAACTGCACATGGGGACAAAGATCGTACTTTTTGGAGAAATGTCCTCTGGTCTGATGAAACAAAGATAGAACTGTTTGGCCATAATGACCATTGTTATGTTTGGAGGAAAAAGGGGGAGGCTTGCAAGCCGAAGAAAACCATCCCAAACGTGAAGCACGGGGGTGGCAGTATCATGTTGTAGGGGTGCTTTACTGCAGGAGGGACTGGTGCACTTGACAAAATAGATGGCATCATGAGGACGGAAAATTATGTGGATATATTGAAGCAACATCTCAAGACATCACTCAGGAAGTTAAAGCTTGATCGCAAATGAGCCTTCCAAATGGACAATGACCCCAAGCATACTTCCAAAGTTGTGGCAAAATGGCTTAAGGACAACAAAGTCAAGGTATTGGAGTGGTATTGAAGTCAAGGTATTGAAGCCCTGACTTCAATCCTATAGAAAATTTGTGGGCAGAACTGAAAAAGTGTGTGCGAGCAAGGAGGCCTACAAACCTGACTCAGTTACACCAGCTCTGTCAGGAGGAACGGGCCAAAATTCACCCAACTTATTGTGGGAAGCTTGTGGAAGGCTACCCGAAACATTTGACCCAAGTTAAACAATTTAAAGGCAATGCCACCAAATACTAATTGAGTGTATGTAAACTTCTGACCCACTGGGAACGTGATGAAAAAAAATAAAAGCTGAAATAAATCACTCTACTATTATTCTGACATTTCACATTCTTAAAATAATGTGATCCTAACTGACCTAAGACAGGGAATTTTTACCAGGATTAAATGTCAGGAATTGTGAAAAACTGAGTTTAAATGTATTTGGCTAAGGTTTATGTAAACTTACGACTTCAACTGTATTTCGCTGAACACTAGATGGCTTCATTTTATTTTTGGCAGTGAAATGAGGCTACTCAGGTGAGAAAAAAGCCTCACCCAAATGTATAGCCCCGTTGGAAAATATAAATGGACTGTTTGAAAATATATATACACTACCGTTCAAAAGTTTGGGGTCACTTAGGAATGTCCTTGTTTTTTTAAAGAAAAGCAAATTTTCTGTCCATTAAAATAACATAAAATTGATCAGAAATACAGTGTAGACATTAATGTTGTAAATGACTATTGTAGCTAGAAACGGCATATTTTTTATGGAATATCTACATAGGCGTACCGAGGCCCATTATCAACAACCATCACTCCTCAGCAACGTTCCAATGGCACGTTGTGTTAGCTAATCCAAGTTTATCATTTTAAAAGGCTAAAAGATAATTAGAAAAGCCTTTTGCAATTATGTTAGCACAGCTGAAAACTGTTGTTCTGCTTAAAGAAGCAATAAAACTGGCCTTCTTTAGACTAGTTGAGTATCTGGAGCATCAGCACTTGTGGGTTCGATTACAGGCTCAAAATGGCCAAAAACAAAGACCTTTCTTCGGAAACTCGTCAGTCTATTCTTGTTCTGAGAAATGAAGGCTATTCCATGCGAGAAATTGCCAAGAAACTGAAGATCTCATACAACGCTGTGTACTACTCCCTTCACAGAACAGCGCAAACTGGCTCTAACCAGAATAGAAAGAGTGGGAGGCCCCGGTGCACAACTGAGCAAGAGGACAAGTACATTAGAGTGTCTAGTTTGAGAAACAGATGCCTCACAAGTTCTCAACTGGCAGCTTCATTAAATACTACCCGCAAAACACCAGTCTCAACATCAACAGTGAAGAGGCGACTCTGGGATGCTGGCCTTCTAGGCAGAGTTGCAAAGAAAAAGGCATATCTCAGACTGGCCAATAAAAATAATAGATTAAGATGGGCAAAAGAACACAAGACACTGGACAGAGGAACTCTGCCTAGAAGGCTATTTCCTATCGGTAGGGGCTGTCGTCAAGGCTGTCCTTTATCTCCTGCTCTGTTCTCGTTCATCATAGAGCCCCTGGCTACGGCACCATTTTTTTTTTTTTTAAATGACGGAAAACCACGGGCACATTCCAACACACAGACATCATTTACAAATTAAGCATTTGTGTTTAGTGAGTCCACCGGATCAGAGGCAGTAGGGATGACCAGGGATGTTCTCTTGATGAGTGTGTGAATTGGACACTTTTCTGCCCTTCTAAGCATTCAAAATGTAACGAGTACTTTTGGGTGTCAGGGAAAATGTATGGAGTAAAAAGTGCATTAAGTAAAAGTAAAAGTTGTCAATAATATAGTAAAGTAGTGTCTGGATAAATCAAAAAACTACTTAAGTAGTACTTTAAAGTATTTTTAACTAAGTACTTTACACCACTGGCCATTTATGAACCAATATAACTGATGATTAACATGACTTTTATCTGACATTTTCACACCATGACAGTTGCACATGTAAGTTGCACATGTAAGTTGCCTGAAATGACTCTCACTATGTCTTTCCCCCTGGGCTACGTTCACCCTCACTGATAGAAGTTATGAGCTGTAAAACATCAAACCCATTATATTCCATCTATTAATCCCATATCCTCTCCAGCAGTGACAAAATGACACCATGTATTCTCACAAATCTGATTGAAGTGTCGTCAGGTAAAATCTCTCCGCCACAGAGAACAAGACGTAACAGAGTGAGGGTATTAAAAAACATTTGGGTTTAAATGTGGATATAGAGGAACATGGGTTCAAGTCATCTCATTCCAACAGTACGAATGATGTATGAATGTCAAGTGCAGTAATACTGCATAGTGGGACATAGTTCGCTATGTAAATCAACCCTGAAGTGGGTCAGGGTATTTACCAAGGTCATATAGCTATACCACCAGCAGTACCACCCTCCCTGCTTCCTCATTAATAATCATCTCATCTATACTCTGAGGACAACTATGTCCTTTCCTTTTTCCACCAACAACACACCCTACAATGACTGGAGGAAATATCCCAAACATTACTGAATTGCATGGGAATGAACTGGGAATGAACTGGGGTGTGACAAAATACTGTTGCTTTGGCTAACATCTGTTTGACAGGTTAAGTCTGAGGGGTATGGGGATAAGGTCCTTGTAATAGATGTTGACAGAGAGGAAAGAGAGAAGATAGAGTTTACAGATTCAGGAACTGGATAAACTGAACAGAATTGAGTTGTGTTCAAGCAGAATTGTCTCCTTTGTATCTCTCTCAATTCAATTCAAATTGGATTTTGTTGGCATGGGAAACATGTGTTTACATTGCCAAAGCAAGTGAAATAAACAAACAAAAGTGAGGACACAGTAAATATTGCACTCAAAAAGTAAAAAAAAAGATAGACTTTTCAAGTGTTATATTATCATCAGCTATGTACAGTGTTTTAGCAATGTGCAAATACTAGTACGAATAGTACAATATCTAAATAAATAGATACATATCGTGGTATGTACAATGTTGTTTATCTCTCTCTCCCTTTCCATCTCTCTCTCTTTCTCAGAATGACAAATGAGAACAACATGAACAAATGATGGCAACACAACTAAAATGGTGGGATGATAATCTCTTTAAATCTTAGACAAACACTTAAAAAACCTTCCATTCGCTCCCTCCATCAGGCCATCTTCTTCCCTGCTCGCTCCATAATTTTTTACTTTCCTTCTCCTCCCTTTCTATTCATGATCTCTGTCTACACATACAGATGTGAATGTGTAAGTGTAACCCTGTGTAGTGTGTATGTTTTGTGTGAGGAGAGGTTCATGTCAGATGTATACCTGGTGCTGGGCCTCCTCCAGGTTCCCACTGGCCCACAGAGACAGCCCCAGACGATGGCGGATCTTAGCCTCGTCCTCACGCCGAGCCAGCTGCTCTGCCAGTCGTAGGCCTGGAGAGGGAGGGAGGAAAGAAAGAGAGAGCAAGAGAGAGAGGGATTATACATTTTTAGAGCTATGGTCAGGCACTCAGGAGCTTTTCAGGGTAACAGATGTAAGCATAGCGTGGTACTGATATTCTGACAGTGAACAGGCTTGAATATTTGGCCTCAGTTGTAAAAATACAACTCAGTCTGGGGCTCTCACACACACACACTAAGAGGCTGTTAGGGCACTAATCTGGGTACCTAGTAATCAATGGTAAGGATCGAGTGGCTGAGTAAACAAACACACACGTAATGTTTCTGTTTAAAGGATGTGCAGGACTAACCAAACATAAGAGGCTTAATAGAGTGTAGAGACAACACTTCCGTACTCTGTCTTCGATTACACACTCATACATTAGAGCAAAGAACCAACACATATCATCCACTTAACCACACACACTGGAGATACAAAACACAGAGGATAGATACATCCTGTCTTGAAACTCTTTGTGTAGCTCATCACACTGGTCCATAAACTTCCTCTGAGATTCAGCAGAAACACAGGGATATTTTTCCTGTGTTCATTTAGCATGGCTTTGTCAGATCAGCTGGTGAGAATGCTGTTTGTTTTCCTGTTTCAATCCCTCAAGCAGTGATGCGTATGTCACATTGTTGCATCTGTACTCAGCCTGCCTGCCGACTGCTTGGTTTCACCCAATTACTGTGATGAAACAGACAGTCCCACGGAGGGAAATGATGAAAAAGGACAAAACACTTGGCCACATGTCAACTTTGAGGTGCTAACAGCACAGCATGCAAGCTGGGCATTGAATTGGGCTGCTGACCATGCAAGGCTGTGGATACTAGATTTATATTAGGTAGAATGATATAGTGTATCCTTTCTATTCTTCTGTGACCAGTGGGAAACACGTTTTGTTGGGGGGGAGAGAAAATGGGCCATTATACACTATATATACAAAAGTATGTGGACACCCCTTCAAATGAGTGAATTTGGCTATTTCAGGCACACCCGTTGCTGACAGGTGTATAAAATCGAGCACACAGTCATGCAATCTCCATAGACAAATATTGGCAGTAGAATGGCTTTACTGAAGAGCTCAGTGGCTTTCAACGTGGCACCGTCAAATTTCTGCCCTGCTAGAGCTGCCCCGGCCAACTGCAAGTGCTGTTATTGTGAAGTAGAAACGTCTAGGAGCAACAACGGCTCCGCAGCAAAGTGGTAGGCCACACAAGCTCACAGAATCATCTGTCCTCGAATGCAACACTCACTACTGAGTTCCAAACTGCCTCTGGAAGCAACGTCAGCACAAGAACTGTTAGTCGGGAATTTCATGAAATAGGTTTACATGGGCGAGCAGCCACACAGAAGCCTAACATCTCTATGCGCAATGCCAAGCGTCGGCTAGAGTGGTGTAAAGCTCACCACAATTGGTCTCTGGAGCAGTGGAAACGCGCTCTCTGGAGTGATGAATCACGCTTCACCATCTGGCAGTCCGACGGACAAATCTGGGTTTGGCGGATGCCAGGACAATGCTACCTGCCCCAATGCATAGTGCCAACTGTAAAGTTTGGTGGAGATGGAATAATGGTCTGGGGCTGTTTTCATGGTTCGAGCTAGGCCCTTTAGTTCCAGAGAACGGAAATGTTAACGTTACAGCATACAATGACATTCTAGACAATTCTGTTTTTCCAACTTTGTTACAACAGTTTGGGGAAGGTCCCGTTTCAGCATGACAATGCCCTCGTGCAAAAAAGTGAGGTCCAAACAGAAATGCTTTGTCGAGATCGGTGTGGAAGAACTTGACTGGCCTGCACAGAGCTCTGACATCAACCCCATCGAACACATTTGGGATGAATTGGAACGCCAACTGTGAGCCAGGCCTAATCGCCCAACGTCACTAATGCTCTTGTGGCTGAATGGAAGCAAGTCTCCACAGCAATGTTTTGACATATAGTGGAAATCCTTCCCAGAAGAGTGGAGGCTATTATAACAGCAAAGGGGGAACCAACTCCATACTAATGCCCATGATTTTGGAACGAGATGTTCGATGAGCAGGTGTCCACAAACTTTTGGTCATGTAGTGTATCAAGCGGCCCTCGTCTCACTCTCTCTGCGTTTCCAGACATTCCTGAGAACGTGACCAAGAAGGAACACCCAACCTTGTATTCCACCAGGCCCCCATGGCTGGAGTCAATACTAGAGTCGACCGATTGATCGGAATGGCCGATTTCAAGTTTCCATAACAATCGGAAATCGGTATTTTTGGACACGGATTTGAGCAATGTTTTTTTATTTTACACCTTTATTTAACTAGGCAAGTCAGTTAAGAACACATTCTTATTTTCAATGACGGCCTAGGAACGATGGGTTAACTGCCTTGTTCAGGGGCAGAACAAAAGATTTTTACCTTCTCAGCTCAGGGATTCAATCTTGCAACCTTACGGTTAACTAGTCCAACGCTCTAACCACCTGCTTTACATTGCACTCCACGAGGAGCCTGCCTGTTACGTGAATGCAGTAAGAAGCCAAGGTAAGTTGCTAGCTAGCATTAAACTTATCTTATAAAAAACAATCAATCATAATCACTAGTTAACTACACATGGTTGATGATATTACTAGTTAATCTACCCTGTCCTGCGTTGCATATAATTGCTTAGGTACACATTGCTCACATTGCTCCAATACACTGGCAATACTAAAGTGCCTATAAGAACATCCAATAGTCAAAGGTATATGAAATACAAATCGTATAGAGAGAAATAGTCCTATAATAACTACAACCTAAAATCTCTTACCTGGGAATATTGAAGACTCATGTTAAAAGGAACCACCAGCTTTCATATGTTGTCATGTTCTGAGCAAGGAACTTAAACATTAGCTTTCTTACATGGCACATATTGCACTTTTACTTTCTTCTCCAACACTTTGTTTTTGCATTATTTAAACCAAATTGAACATGTTTCATTATTTATTTGAGGCTAAATTGATTTTATTTATGCATTATATTAAGTTAAAATAAGTGTTCATTCAGTATTGTTGTAATTGTCATTATTACAAATAAAAAAATAAACAAATGTAAAAAAAAACAAAAAAAAACGGCCGATTAATCGGTATCGGCTTTTTTGGTCCTACAATAATCGGTAACGGCGTTGAAAAATCATAATCGGCCGACCTCAATTCAGTCAATTCAGTAAGTAAACAAACATTGCAATTTTTCTCAATGCGGAAAATTTGAATTGAAGTTTGGTTCACTTTTTGAATTGACTGGAATTGAAATGGAGTTGACCCCCACCCTGCTAGGCCCAGCAGCATAGCACACATCTCCCCCCTAGACATCTGCACTGCTCTGTGAGTACACCTTCAGTGCCTTTGAAGCCTGCAACACTTCCCCTCTCTCCTTAAGGGCTCAGACACACCAACAGTGTTTGCTGGCCGAGAGTACTTAGCACCTCTGAACGTAATTTGCAAAGCAAGAATTGTAGAATTGTGTGAAAAATGTTGGCAGTCAGACGTCTACAGCAGGTGGTCCCTAAAACACAGCGCGCTGAATGATCAGCAGACAAACGTGAGATCCACAATCGGTGCGATGTGTGTGAGCATTAACATTCCTCCATATCCCCATTTCCCTCTCTGCCCTCTTTCTCCCTCCTCCAGCTTTCTTCCTTTCTTTCAGAATCTCTCTTTCTCCCTCTCTGTGTGTGACTGGCCTCCTCTAGTCTCAGTAACCCATTTCATCTTGACAGCTGTGGCAGCACTAGCAGGGACAACTCAGGTCTCATTAGTGTCGGGAGCTTGAGAGAGAAAACGGATCGAAATCACCCTCATCCTTCACTTCTCTAACTCCATCTCTCTGAGTCACACTCACTCTCTCTCTCGGAGTTGTTATATGACGAGGACTTATGATGCTTTAAAGGCAATTGAAAAACCTGCATGTTTTGCATACCGCGACAACAGATCCATTGATGACATTGTGCCCTATTCCACCTGGACAAGAGGATTACTTATGTGAGAATATTGTTCATTGACTACAACTCGGTTTTCAACACCGTAGTGCCCTCCAAGCTCTTCAATAAGCTCAGGGCCCTGGGACTAAACCCCTCCCTGTGCAACTGGGTCCTAGATTTCCTGACGGGTCGCCCCCAGGTGGTGAGGGTAGGCAACAACATCTCCTTCACGCTGATCCTTAACACAGTGGCCACCCAGGGGTGTGTGCTCAGCCCCCTCCTATACTCCCTGTTCACCCACGACTCCAACTCTAACATCAAGTTTGCTGACGACACAACAGTGGTATGCCTTATCACCAACAATGTCGAGACAGCCTACAGGGAGGAGGTTAGTGCCCTGGCAGAGTGGTGCAGAGAGATCCGACCCTTATCCACATCGAATCCACACCAATGTGGCCGCAGTGGAGAGGGTCAAAAGCTTCACCAAGGACCTGAAATGGTCCCACCACATCGACACCGCTGTGAAAAAGGTGCAACAGCGCCTCTTCAACCTCAAGAGTCTAAAGAAATTCTGCATTGCCCCCAAGACCCACAAACTTCTTACGGATACACCATCGAGAGCATTCTGTCGGGCTGCATCACCGCATGCTGCACTGCAAGCAACCTCATGGCTCTCCAGAGGGTGGTGTGGTCAGCCCAATGCATCACTGGGGGCACAATTTCCGTCCTCTAGGACATCTACAGCACCCGGTGTCATAGGAAGTTCAAGAAGATCATCAAGGACCTCAGCCACACAAGCCACAGCCTGTTCACTCTGCTACCATCTAGCAGACTTAAGGCAGTACAGGTGTATCAAAGCCTGGACCGAGACTGAAAAACAGTTTACATACTATTTTACCCACGTTATTTGTATGCACTGTATTCTAGTCATGGCCCATTCTATATAACTACTGCTGTACACAGCTGTTCTATTCATATACTGCCCATACTGTCTATTCACACCATTTAGATACACATTCATATTCCGGACTGATATACATTCGTGTAGATTTGGCCTTGTGTTTTAGGTTATTGTCATACTGAAAGGTGAACTCATCTCCCAGTGTCTGGTGGAAAGCAGACTGAACCAGATCTCCCTCTAGAATTTTGCCTGTGCTTAGCTTCATTCCATTTGTTTTTTTTATCCTGAAAAACTCCCCAGTCCTTAACAATTGCAAGCATACCCATAATGCAGCCACCACTATGCTTGAAAATATGGACAGTGGTACTCAGTAATGTGTTATTTTGGATTTTCCAGTGAATTGCTTTGCCACATTTTTTGCAGTATTACTTTAGTGCCTTGTTGCAAACATGATGGATGTTTAAGAATATTATTCTGTACAGGCTTCCTTCTATTCACTCTGTCAATTAGGTTAGTATTGTGGAGTAATTACAATGTTGTTGATCCATCCTAATTTTTCATCTTTCACAGCCATTAAACTCTGTAACTGTTTTAAAGTCACCATTGACCTCATTGTGAAATCCCTGAGTGGCTTCTTTCCTCTCCGACAACTGAGTTAGGAAGGACGCTTGTATCTTTGTAGTGACTGGGTGTATTTATACACCATCCAATTATTAATTTCACCATGTTCAAAGGGACATTCAATGTGTGCTTTTTTTGTTTGTTTTACCCATCTCCAATAGGTCTCCTTCTTTGCGAGGCATTGAAAAACCTCCCTGGTCTTCATGTTTGAATGTGTGGTTGAAATTCACTGCTGGACTGAGGGACCTTACAGGTAATTGTATGTGTGGGGTTCAGAGATCAGGTAGTCATTAAACAATCTGGTTAAACACTATTATTGCACAAAGAGTGAGTCCATACAACTTATTATGTGACTTGTTAAGCACATTTTTACTCCTGAACTTATTTAGGCTTGTCATAACAAAGGGGTTGAATACTTATTGACTCAAGACATTTCAGCTTTTCATTTTTAATCCATAAAAAAAAAATTAAAAAAAGTGTTCCACTTTGACATTATGAGGTATTGTGTGAAGGCCAGTGATAAAATATATCTCAATTTAATACATTTTAAATTCAGGCTGTAAAACAAAATGTGGAAAAAGTCAAGGGGTGTGAATACTGTGTCTGAATCGTGTCCTCTCTCCATCTCTTTTCACATGCTTCCCTCTCTTTATGTTCTCTCCCCTAACTTCTGTGTCACTCTCGTGCTGTCACTGTCAGTGTGACTGTCACTATGTGTGCATTCGGTGTGCCCTGCAGGCACAGTCACATAGTGGTGGCTGAATGAGGAAGTGATGGTGGCTCTGTGACTGGCTACACTATGAAGAGCAACTAGAGACCACTTTAATGGCTGCCTGACAGCTGGTGAAGAGATTCACTACAGCTCCGGGGGCCCATGCACCCTGTGACTTTACACACACACACACACACACACACGCTTGCAGTAGGGCGATACGCACTCCTGTATAAATACACACGCATAAACACACACACAAGGCATTGTGACTGTAAAGAGAATAAAGCCTCAAAGTGTTACCTAATTATAAATTATATGATGAAAATACTGCAGGCATTAAATCTGCTGTGTCTCTCTCCTTCCTGCTGTGAGGCATGTACACACACACAGTCACATGCACACACAAAGTCACACGCGTTGCTTAAGTCACATGCTGTCACTATAGGCACTCGAGTGGAGCTCCTTTCCTAGGCCTCCTTCCAATTAATCTTTTTCAGGATGCAAAAACAAAAAAACAAGCGTGCTGCATAAAAAAAAAGAAAAAAAGGAAAACTGAGAAGAAAAAAAAAACGTGCTTTTTGGTCTGGGTAGGTTGGCTAGAAATAATTGGCTGTCAAGGATAGGAAAAGTAGTAGTGTGCTTTTTCATAACTGGACCAAAGAACAATACAAGGACAGAGCAGGGGACAGTAAGAGGACAGGGAAAACAGAGTGGCCTGCCTCCTTTGTTTCCATTAAAACCCAACAAGCAGGGATGGCACAATGTCTAGGTCACTACAAGCACTGGTGGCTTGGAGGAGAGGAGATGATCATTCTCCCTGTATGCAAACAGGCTTTGGGGAGTAATGCCCTGGGTGTGCCTCTGCATAACGGCTGCTAATGGCACTGATGGCCACACCCCCTACAGCTCTCTCGGAGTCCTGCAAGCTGTTTCTTGTCACGTCCTACCTATGACAAACAATCCCTGCACTGTTATTGACATAATGAATTTTAGAGAGCCAAGGCTGCAGCTTTTTATTTCGCCATCATCTGTAGAGGACAATGAAGCGTGAGAGGCAGGAGTCTGCCAGCCACAGTGTGTGAAAAGGTCCTTTGGCAGCTCATTTGAAAGTGGATATTGGTGTGAAGAATGGCAGTCTGTAAACATGCTAAAAGCCTCGGCATGCAACACGGGGATGAGCTCACACACAACACACACACACACACAGGCAACTATACTCACACAAGCTAATAAAAAACAGACGAATACACACAGAAAAAAATGTATCACAAAATATAAGCATACATTTTTTTTTTTTAAATGCTGCTCTTGGTAGAATTATACTTGGCTCTACTTCAAGATAATTCATGCCTGTCAGATATATATTCCATCTCCGTTTGAAGCTGTCACAACACCATTCATGTCAGTAAAGTCAACATATCTATATGAGTATCCTCCCTTCCTTCTATTCCCCAACCCCGCTGCTCACCTTCCTGCAGGTACATGACAGCCTGTGAGTAGTTCTGCAGTGCGTGGTGTGTCCTCCCCAGACTGCCGTAGGCCAGGGTCTTGGCCGCCAGGTCGTTGGTCTGAGCTGCAACACTCAGATGCTGCTCCTGGAACACCACTGCACGCTCATAGTTGCCTAGCGACTCGTAGGTGAGGCCCAGGTTGCCATAGGCACGGCCCTGTCGGGCGGGGCTGCCCGCCTCCTCTGCGATCTCCAGGTCACTCTGGTGGCAGCGCAGGGCCGTCTCGTACTCTCCCATGGACTGGTAGACCACGCCCAGGCCACAGCTGGCGTCGCCCTCTAGTGATCGGTCTTGGGTGTCACGGGCAATGCCTAGCTGGCGCTCCAGACAGGAGATGGCCTGTTCGTAGTTCCCCAGCTGGCTGTGGAGCGCCCCCAGCTCCCCGTAGGCCTGGGCCTTCCCTCCACATTCCCCCAGCTCATGGGCCACCACCAGACGCTTCTCAAAACACACCAGGGACTGCTGCAGGTTACCCATCGCCCTACAGAGGGAGACACAGAGTCAGGGCTTGACGAAGGAAAGTCAAACAGTAGGGGACGGAGATATGCAGGGTCAACTGGGCAGGCTGGGACAGAGATGGGATATATTATATGCCTACTAGAATGGCCTGTAATTGCCATCTGCTCCTCAATATGAACAAACAGACTCGTGCCACAGAGACTGTGTCCTCCAAGTGCACTCCTCTCACAGTAACCCTGTTCCTCTCTCTGCTCATCTCCTATCAGGGGATAGTAGAACAGCTATGATCTAATCTGCACATATGGCCACACTGTGCTATTAGAGAAGAATGAGAAATACACATCACATTTGCCATTTGCCAAGCTCTGCATCGTTTCAGTGGGAATGAATATTCAGATACCCAACAAAAAGCACGGCAGATGACTCTCTGAGGACTGTGTGTGTGTGTGTGTGTGTGTGTGTGTGTGTGTAGGGGAAGAGACAAGGGGCTGCAGGGGAATGAGGCAGGGCTGATGGGTTAATGATGCAATGGGTTGGGGGGTGCTAGATAATATAATTCACCCTCCACTTGGCCTAGATTAGAGGGATGTCACATGGACGATACAGGTTCTGTCTCTCTCTGTGAATAGGCCTACACATCGACTAAGACCCAGGTTTTGTTCTCTTGAACACTCTGCACAGAAACCCTGCAAATAGACCATTTTCACATTCACAGGCGGAGCAACAACTGCCGGATGTCGCTTGAAAAGGACCATTAAAAGAATAAAAGGCTTGAGCTTAATTAATGTTCTCTTTTAAAGTGAGCTGGTTCACTAAAGGCTCTGGGACAGAGAGAGAGAGAGATAGGAAGTGAGGAAGGTAGGAGTCTGATGTATATTCTTCACCTCTCAGCTCATGCATGGCTAATGCAGGGTTCTGTCGGATTGTTATGGTGGCATGTTGATGATGCACAATAAGGGAAAAAAATCATCTCTGAAATTAGGATTCCATTGCTGCTGCCGTGTTTTGTTTCACACCGTATTCTCACAGGATGTTATCAGCTCTCAGACACACACAGGGGAGAGAGAAAGAGAAGAAAAGAGACAGAATGTAAAAGGTTGTCTTGAATTAACTGCAGTTCCCCCGGTTTCAGACGTCTGTCAGCCAAAGCCTCTTTGCATACAGATCAGCTGGGGGCCAGTAGGCTCAGTGCTGAAGCAGCTAGCACCAGCCTCACTGAGCCTCACGATCCACAACACCGACCGTCAAGGTGTCTCTAAACTACGGTGGTCCTAGAAATGCCAGCGCCAACACAAGCAGGAAAACAGCAGCAGGCACAAAAAGAAAAAAGATTATGCAAAGCAGGATTACTATGATTATTAGTAATACCCCGTCAAAGCAAATTATCTGTCACCGCAACAACTAGAGGAAATTGATATCGGCAACTTACTCAAAGGCAGAATGGCTTTCTGCGCGCAACGGTAGCTTAGGAGTGTATTTGAAATATGACGCCTTGCTTTTAAATGTTATTCAAACGAGAAAAATACTAATTAAAGTTCTATATATACTTTCATCAGCAGTACTCTTCTTCTATGATTAAGATATTAGCTGTTCATAACAGGCAATAAGAGATTTCATGGTTTTAGTGCTTTCATCCAACCACAGATGTTCATTCCAGAGCTAAAGCAGGGTTTTTGTGCTGCAGAGGCGCCATGTACCCAAGCCAATCCTTTAGTGACACTTTAGTCCAATCACTACTTCAAGAAGAGGTCATTTGGACAGATGGCACAGCTTACCTAGAACACTAAGTAACTCATTCAGTTCAAAAACAGGAGTCACTGCAGTGCAGGGTACTCAACTAGTATTTGAGAAGGTTCAGTCACACAAATGTCCTGGGTGGCAAAGGTCAGGATGGATATTTTCTTTATTGGCGTAGTAACAAACCTCTACGTATGCGACCCCAAACTGTCCACACCCCTCTTGTTATATGTAGCAGTTTTTAAGCTTATTCCTGCAATTCATGTTTTATGTGTGCTCATATGATACCTGAGTGACAAAACAAAATCAATGAGGCCCCCATGGGCACATCATCTAAATAAGCATAACTGACCTACTTAGTGACCTGATAGGGAGCTATAACCAGTCATGTTACAGGTTTCTAAGGATGGCTACTAAGGGCTACTGAGAGATGTCACTGACCTGTGTCCATTCCCCAGGCCTCGGTAGGCCTTCTCCTGGTCCTGCATCCGGTTCAGGCTCTGGGCCACAGACAGGTACTGGTCGTAGTATTTAATGGCCTCTTCAAAGTCCCCTAGGGCCTCGTAACAGTCTCCCAGGTTACCATAGGCCCTACCCCGGTCCAACACGGCCTCGTTGCCACTCAGCTGCTGGAGGGTGGCCAGCTGCTGTTCCAGGTAGCCTATAGCCTCCTCCATCACCCCTACGTTCATCTTGGTGATGCCCATGTTGCCATAGACCTGGGCCTCTACCCCCGGGTCCTTCAGTCTGCGGCCCAGCTCTAGCTGCTCCTCGTAGCTCTTAAAGGCCATGGCGTACTTCCCCAGAGCCATGTAGACGGCTGCCAGGTGGCCGTGGGCTTTACACTCCCCAGGCACGTCGCCCAGCTCCTGGTACACCTCCAGCTCCTGGGTGTGGTAGCCCAGCGCCTTGTCGTACTTCTGCACCAGTCTGTAGGTGGCACCCAGGGCTGCGTAGGCACACGCCTCCATCCTGCGCTCCTTCACCTGAAACAAAGCACAGATAGGATTTCAGTGCATCAGCAAATATTCAACATCAACAGCCTTACATAAACAGCCCTGCTTTGCAAAATCAATGAAGTGCTGAACTTACAGTATATAACGTTAATCTCCCTTACTGTATGCAGACAACGTGGAGACCTTTCCTGTGACTATGACAGACTAAAAACAGGAGCCAGAGAATCTCACCTGGTGAGCCAGGGCCAGCTGCTGCTCATAGAATTGGATAGCTCCAGTCACGTCCTTCTTGCAGACAAAGATGTCCCCTAGGTTGCCCAGGGCTCTGAAGCGGGCCTGTGCATTATTAAGAGACTGGGCTAGAGAGAGCAGGTACTTCTGACACTCCTCTGCCTTGGTGAAGTCACCCAGAGCCTTGAAGGCCAGTCCCAGGTTACAGTAGGCCTTGGCCTGGCTCAGCTTGTCATGCAGGTCCTTAGCCAGAGCCAGGTCCTGCTCATAGTACTTGACAGCGTCCTGGTAGCTTCCCAGGCAGTAGTGGGCATAGCCCAAGTTGTGGCAGACTTTCCCCTCACTCTCCATGTCCTGGAGGTCAGGGGACAAGCGGAGGTACTGCTCGTAGTAGGGCACGGCTTGGGGGAATTCTCCCCGGGAGCAGTGGAAGTTCCCCAGATTACCTAGGGCGCGAGCCTCGCTCTGGACGTCTCGCAGCTCACGGGCGATATTGAGGTGGTTCTGGTAGTGCTGCAGGGCGCGGTCGTGGGCCCCCAGGGCCTGGTAGGCAACGGCCAGGTTACCATGGGTGGAGGCCTGTGAGGCCCGGTCATTGACCTCCATGGAGATCTGTAGCTCCTGGCGGTGGTAGCGTACAGCCTGGTCAAAGGCCCCCAGCGCGTTGTAGGCGTTGCCCATGTTACCGTAGGCCCGGCCCTGGGCAGCATAGTCACTGAGCTCCTGGGTGATGGAGAGGTGGGTTTTGTGGAGTTTCAGTGCAGTCTCATAGTCTCCTTTCATCTGGTGGATAATGCCTGTGGATTATGGAAAGGAGAGGGAGGTGACAAGATTATTATCCCATTCACAAGAAATGAGGAGAGTTCAGAGTGCCTCATCAGACAGCCACACTATGTAGAAAGCAAGTAATTCGATAGTTCAAATATGCTTTCTGCTGAGCCAGCTCACACAGCAAACATTCCACGTAAAAAATATCATAATTAAAATGGAGCACATTCACACAGCTTTATAATTACATCAAAACGGAATCATTAGATTTTTTAAACTGTCCTTCATGATTGTGTCTTTGAAGAAAATAAGCAAAACCAACAACTTTTCCACTGGGACTGAAACAACAGAGGGAGAAAGAGAGAGAGAGAGAGAAAGAGCGGGCAGAGCCGATCGAAAGCTGAGCAAACAACTTCTAAAAAAATGAGATGAATGTAGAGAACCAATCAACATCTTAGGACTCTGTGTACTGAGCATTTTATCTGTTAGAAAATATCATCCTCCTGAAAACAAAAGCTTTGCCCTGCAGCCAGCATGCACGTCCACACACAGCAGAGTGTATCTCTATCTACCTTCCTTTCCTCTGAGACACACACTGGGCTTTGAGTCCCACTGTCTGTTGTCACCCGGCTTTCCATAAACTCATAATTAAACTCCTAATATCAGAGCGCTGTGGCTCCCTGGAGCGGGGGAACAGAGGAGGAGAGTAGGGGATGGCCGCAGGCTGATGGACGGAGCCAGAGCCAGAGAGGACAGCCCGCCGCAGGACTAATGATCACTCACCATAGAAAGAGAGGAACATATGGAGGGGCCTGGCGTGGCGTGGTGGCGGTGCAGCCATTCATCTAACAGGCCTGGCTAACTGTGTCTCTTCTGCGTCAGCATCAGTGTGGGATAATGGGCCTGGGAGATGAGAGGAACCAGCCCCAACCCGCCGCACCACTCAGAGGGCACTAGGATGGAGACGGGGCCAGGCTGGGCTGGGGTGTGTGGGAAACAGGGAGGACAGGAGAGGGGGGCATTTATGGGTTGCGGTGGGAACTTGATGGTGCCATTGGGATTAGCTACCACCATGTGTGTCACTGTTTTCTGACTTTTCCCTACCAGAACCTTTCACAGTACTGGTGCACGCAGCGGCTAAGTGAACAGAAGGATACAAACTAAACAGCCAACTTAACAGACCCAAAATGATATGACTTCTGGCGCTGTAGATGTGGAGGCATGGCCATTAGAGTTGTTTGTTCAGTTAAAAGCCTTGTATTAGGCCTTTGAGATGCCTGACTAGCAGCCCTGCCGTTCTGTTGGTCTCTCGTTGGTCCTTATACAGTTTCAGGATTCTCTAACGCAGCCCTTTTTTTGGGCTGCCAGATTTGGAGGAATAGAAGAGGAGTGGTTTAAACTAAGCTGTGATAAAAAGTGTTTGAAATACATTTGATTGATAGAAAGTTCAGGTGAAAGAAGAGGTAAATATTTGATCTTGTTTGTAAATCCAGGTATCAAGGAAAGGGGATTACCCACACAAGGTACATTGGATGGCAGCATAAAAATAACCTATTCAAAGGTTCTCCTTGATTTGCATAGCCCATAGATAGTGGCGTAAATAACCCCAATCCATAGATGGGCTCACTTTTATGACGATTCGCACACAGTTCCCTCACAGTTTCACAGTGGAAAGGAACCCCCTCAGATGAGGTGGATCAGTAGCGCAGTATTTGTGTATCTATGTGGTTCTGTCTTCAGTTTAAAGTGTCATAGTCTTACCTGGCCCAGTAATCATCAGGTCATCACCTGAAGGAATTAATATGCTAAGAATTCTCCAGAAAAAAAGAACAAGAGACAGGGCAATGCCTGGTCCAGATTTGCAGAGGGAATACAATATGGATTATTAACATACAGTATATAGAATTGATAAACTGCTACTAACTCTATTATTATGACAAATGGTATAGGCATTATAGGCTTTTGACATTTGAGGTCAGACAGTTACAGTAGACTGATATTGGCACCTCACATATCATGGACAGAGCCCAGCCCGGGCTCAGAGCATGTTAACATTCACGGCAGGCTGGTCGGAGGAGCAATGACAACCTTTTCCCTCTTCAAAGTCATTGCCAAGATTATGCCCTCCCTTTGGAGCTCATCCCACAGAGGGTATAATGCCTATTGATGTATCACCAGCAAACATGGCCCCAGCCCTCCCCTGAGTCCATTGCTGGAGGCTAAAATTGGAGCTGGGGCTTGAAGGCTGGGGTGGGGGCTGGGGAGAAAGACTGGAGCTGGAGCAGGAAGAGATGAGGACCATGGACTAGGGCTAGTCCTAAGGCTGTGCCCAGGGCCAGACAAGGGGTCAGAAAACAATCTCTGTCTCTTCCACATTGTAAGAGGATTACAAGAACCCCTGGGTCCCTGTATGATAGTAAATAATAGCATGTTCTGCACCTCAGGTGGTAAATGGTGTTGGTACACAAACCAGATGGAGATGACAGAGATGGTTGGACAGCTGGATAAGAAATGGGAAATGATAGGTACACTGATTTCAAATGACCCCACCAAGAAATTATTCTTAGAGAAAGGAGAGATTGACTTCTGTTGATCCTTGTTATGCCCATGCAATTCACTTCGACTGCATGATAAGCATTTCTCTCAGACTGCACACTAAGCTTTGTTATGTTACATATATTGGCTATAGCCCAGAGGTTATTTGAGTCTGCAGCTCCATAATTCCCATCTGCACAGTGAGCACTTGAGACAATGACTGCGAAAAAAGAGGGATCAAACAACAAGGAAAATATCCCTCCACGCAGACACAAAATATCCCTCCACGCAGACACAAAATATCCCTCCACGCAGACACAAAATATCCCTCCACGCAGACACAAAATATCCCTCCACGCAGACACAAAATATCCCTCCACGCAGACACAAAATATCCCTCCACGCAGACACAAAATATCCCTCCACGCAGACACAAAATATCCCTCCACGCACACAAAATATCCCTCCACGCATACACAAAATATCCCTCCACGCATACACAAAATATCCCTCCACGCATACACAAAATATCCCTCCACATGTACACAGACCTACTGTATCCAATTCACCAACACTCCGTATCTAAATACATTAAAAGGGGGGCGATGCGTTGTCACTTTGCATTACACAGGCGCTCAGTGTGAGAGGGAGATGCTGCAGTGATGACTCTGAGGCTTGGTGTCGTGCTCTGAGTAAATCACTGTGTCATTCTGTGCTGTGTGTGGACAGAGGCTGTTGTGGTCTGCTACACTGTGGAGCATTCTGCCAGCTGCTGCCTCTCTCTCTGCTGCTCTGTCCAGCTAAGAGGATTTCCACATCAATGGAGTCTCTGCCACTGTGCCGGGTTGATACCAGGGATAGAAGGAAGATGGCCAATCACCAAGCAGCCCTCAGCCCTGGCCTAGAGTCCAAATTCTAGCTCACCTTCCATTTATGTCAGTTTGTTAACACAAGGGCTTGAAGAATGAATACAAAACAACATATTCAATTGCTATGTAAAAGTCAATGGTCTAGAAAATTGCAGGACTAGCAGATGCATACTTACTTTCTAGACCAGTGTTTCCAAACCCTGGTCCTCCAGTACTCTTAACAGTACACATTGTTATTGTAGCCCTGGTCAAACACACCTCATTCAGCTCATTGAGGGCTTGATGATTAGTTGACAAGTTGAATCAGGTGTGCTTGTCTAGGGTTACAATAAAAATGTGTACTGTTGGGGGCACTGGAGACCAGGGTTGGGAAACACTGGACATCTAGACATTTCACATGACTGGGTGTGGTGTGTGTGGAGACCTGTGGGGGGCGGTAGAGAGCTGAGGGAGATGAGGCAGGCAGGGCCCTGATTGGGGGTGGGGTGTAGTGGGGTAGGGGTCTGAGTCTGGGTCTGGACTTAGGTACCAAATCCTCACTCAGAAAACACACGTCTCTCACAGCCTGACAGACACGCTGAGAGAGACAGGAAGGCGGAAGATAAAAAGAAAGGGGGATGGATAGATGGATGTGTGCTGAGTGGGAGGCCTGCCAACACAAGCACACACAGACAGGCCGACGGAACTCTCCACCCCTCCGCCTGCCTGCCTGCGGGCCCAGCTGGGCTGGCTTCCTCTCTGCTCTCTTCAGCTGACCCGTCATTATCCTGCAGCCCAGGCCCAGCACTGTCACGGCTATCCCTGCTAACCCACAGCCAAACCGCTGTTACTTCTGGATCTATAATAGCTCTGGATATTAAGGTATCTTATGTTAATGTCCAGTGTATTGAGCAAGACACTTTGGTTTCCGTTTTGTAAAGAGATAAAATGCCATTGAGGGTTGGGCTGAGGAAGAGGCGGGCTATACATTTACTAAATGCAAAGGAAAGCTTTCACGGTGCTGTTTGAGTTAATGGTGACACGATAAATGCATTCATAAGAAATGCATACAGCACATAGCTATGCGTGGACGGTGGAAATGTGGGAGAATGTTTGAGCGGGCTTCCAGTCCAGTATTTGGCATGGTCCTCTGTCATCAGACTGGGCTGAAGGGGGCCAAGGAGAGGGGGAACTAACTGCTCCTTTTCCATGAACATGAATGTGGGCCAAGCAGCACAGATCTGCTACACTAGGAAGTCTCCAGGAGAAGAGAACGAGACTGGCATCCAATGTAATCACCTCAAACCCCCCTCCCCTCCTTCCATACACAGTATAGTATCTAGGCTTTCCATTCCTGTCCTTCCTGTCTGTGTGTCCTGAACCAGGACCATAGCAGGTCGTATTTACCTGTTGTTCACTAACAGACTACCTCCAGCACGGCCCGAGATAAATGCACCTTTATGATTTGGTTTCCCTCGCTCCCTGTCTCCTTCCCCGTAGCATTCTTTCATTCACTCTGACTGTTCCATTAGGCTGGATAAATTCCTCTGTAAATCCAGCCGCTGCCCTCCTGCCCCTGCCTTCTCCCCTCCCGCCTTACAAAAAGACTAGGGTGTTTCCAACGACAACCAACCTGAGAGCTCTCCTTCTCTGACTGCCTCAGTCTGCTCCAGGACATATGGCTGTGTTCCTGTAGTGAGCCATATATCCAATCCTCTGCAAAACTCCACAGAAGATTTTCCATGTTGGGGTGAGAGAGAGTATATTAAGAAAGGCCTAAAGCCATTTCAACTCAGCCGCCCCCCTCCCCCCCCACCTCTCCTGCCCCAGTGACAAGATCCAGAATAGTGTTGTTTACGGTTCTGTTAGGCTCTGCTGTTGTTTTGTTGTGTTTCCTGTTTGATTTTAATGTGGCTCAGCATTAAGAGGTCCTCTGGGAAACAGGGTGAAAACAAGGAAAGTGATTGCTTAATTAAAACTCTTACCTCCCACCCTGTTCATTTATGGAGTCGCCATTTCAAATGACTTTTTGAGATGCAAGAAAAAACAATGACAAGTTGGTTAGAAAAAGATAGAGGGGAGGAGGGAGAGGTAGGAGATAAGGGGGGTAACAACAACTTCCAAACAAACTTATTAAAAACCTCTTTGAAGTGAATTGCAGGGGAAAATAATATAATTTATATTCTGTTTCATGAATAACAGAAATGTGAGCTAAATGCGAAAGCCACCACTTGAGTCCTCTTCGAGATATTAAAAATTGCTGACTAGGGGGTATGTTAGCCGGTTAATGAATAATAAATGGAGGCTGGAATGCAACATTTTCATATCCTTTATAGGTCAGCGTGCACTGAGCCAAGGCTCCTGTCACCGCTGGGCATCAGTGAGCCAACCAGCCTCAGTAATAAAGCATGTTACCATCCCGGTGCTGAGCAGAGCGGAGCGGAGCGCTAGCTGGCTACATGTTACCATCCCAGGGCTGAGCGGAGCGGAGCGCTAGCTGGCTACATGTTACAATCCCGGTGCTGAGCGGAGCGGAGTGCTAGCTGGCTACATGTTACCATCCCGGTGCTGAGCGGAGCTGAGTGCTAGCTGGCTACATGTTACCATCCCGGTGCTGAGCGGAGCGGAGCGCTAGCTGGCTACATGTTACTATCCCGGTGCTGAGCGGAGCGCTAGCTGGCTACATGTTACCATCCCGGTGCTGAGCGGAGCGGAGCGCTAACTGGCTACATGTTACTATCCCGGTGCTGAGCGGAGCGGAGTGCTAGCTGGCTACATGTTACCATCCCGGTGCTGAGCGGAGCGGAGTGCTAGCTGGCTACATGTTACCATCCCGGTGCTGAGCGGAGCGGAGTGCTTGCTGGCTACATGTTACCATCCCGGTGCTGAGCGGAGCGCTAGCTGGCTACATGTTACCATCCCGGTGCTGAGCGGAGCGGAGCGCTAGCTGGCTACATGTTACTATCCCGGTGCTGAGCGGAGCGGAGTGCTAGCTGGCTACATGTTACCATCCCGGTGCTGAGCGGAGCGGAGTGCTAGCTGGCTACATGTTACCATCCCGGTGCTGAGCGGAGCGGAGTGCTAGCTGGCTACATGTTACCATCCCGGTGCTGAGCGGAGCGCTAGCTGGCTACATGTTACTATCCCGGTGCTGAGCGGAGCGGAGTGCTAGCTGGCTACATGTTACCATCCCGGTGCTGAGCGGAGCGGAGTGCTAGCTGGCTACATGTTACCATCCCGGTGCTGAGCGGAGCGGAGTGCTAGCTGGCTACATGTTACCATCCCGGTGCTGAGCGGAGCGCTAGCTGGCTACATGTTACTATCCCGGTGCTGAGCGGAGCGGAGTGCTAGCTGGCTACATGTTACCATCCCGGTGCTGAGCGGAGCGGAGTGCTAGCTGGCTACATGTTACCATCCCGGTGCTGAGCGGAGTGCTAGCTGGCTACATGTTACCATCCCGGTGCTGAGCGGAGTGCTAGCTGGCTACATGTTACCATCCCGGTGCTGAGCGGAGTGCTAGCTGGCTACATGTTACCATCCCGGTGCTGAGCGGAGTGCTAGCTGGCTACATGTTACCATCCCGGTGCTGAGCGGAGTGCTAGCTGGCTACATGTTACCATCCCGGTGCTGAGCGGAGTGCTAGCTGGCTACATGTTACCATCCCGGTGCTGAGCGGAGTGCTAGCTGGCTACATGTTACCATCCCGGTGCTGAGCGGAGTGCTAGCTGGCTACATGTTACCATCCCGGTGCTGAGCGGAGTGCTAGCTGGCTACATGTTACCTCTAAGCTATGACAGGGGCCGCTCCACCCTCTCCACATTAACATAGATCATTAGAGAAGAGCTGAGAGAGGGGAATAAAAGTTCAGTGAAGAAACACTTTCTCTCAACATGTTCTCTCCCCCTCGCTATACGACACTGTCATTCTTTCCCCTTTCCTCAGAAGCTTGTTAATCTTACAAGCTTGATCATGTCCTCGTTGTGTAGAACAGGGGTCCCCAAACCTTTTCACTCGGGGCCTCCCTTCTAGCATTGGGGAACATTCTAAACCATTTTGCAGTTTCAAAGAAAATGTTCTTGCAATTCTATACATTTTGCCATGTCTAATGTGTATTCATGTGATATTTGAGTGACACAATAATTACAACATTATATATGGGCTGAAAAACCTAAATAACATGGGCTAGTCGATCTGGACATTTCTGACAAGTTATAAATAGCTCTCTAAGTATACAATGACAAACATGACAAGAGGAACTGATGATGAACTAACCAATTTCGCCCCACAATTTGGGAACTACTGGTGTAGAACATATTGTATCTCTGCATGGTGGTACTTCAAAGGAAGCGGACTGTACAGTATTCTACAGTATGTCAAGTCGGCTACAGTATGTGGGGGAATGACTAGGCAACAACAACATTCCCCCCTTTACCATCAACAACAACAATGGTGTAATTAGAGAAATTATGCTTTTCATGCCCACTTCATTCTCTGTTATCTTCATTATTCAGCTCTTGGAGAATCAGCTATTAGGTAATTAAGCGATTCATCTATTCAGTTTCAATTACTGGGAGCCTGACAGCCTCAGATTACAATCACTATGGGTGAGAGAGAGAGAGAGAGAGAGAGAGAGAGAGAGAGAGAGAGAGAGAGAGAGAGAGAGAGACGCAAGGCACCATCAAGCAGAGCAAATGAAAAGGAGAGAGAAAAAAAAGACAAGGAAAGAGAGCAAAGGAGAAACAAGAGGTAGAGACAGGAGGGCACCTTCCACACAATCACCTAGCAGTCCCCTGGGCCCCCTTCCCAGCCATCACCATGAAGCACTGCAGCTTTTCCCTGGCAATACAGAGCAACAGGCTCTTCTCCTCCTCCCATTCATTTTTTCCCCATTTATTTTATGGTTTTGTCACCAGCTATGGGTCTTTGACACTACATCAAATACTGTAATTATTGTGCCAAGGAATTTGAAGTATTGTTGCGGTTGATGTATGCTTGCTGTTACTGGTGAGACTAAAGATGATCCTGATACCGAGCTAGCTGAAGGAGAGATAAACCCACGATTAGCTTCCTGTTTGACTTTCAATGTTAAAGGGATACTTTGGGATTTTGGCAATGAGGCCCTTTATCTACTTCCCCAGAGTCATTTTATGTCTGCATCCAGTGTGAAGGAAGTTAGAGGTAGTTTTGCGAGCCAATGCTGACTAGCGCAATGACTGGAAGTCTATGGAATCCCTTAGCATGCTAGCAGTTACCATAGACTTCCAGGCATTGCGCTAACGCTAGTTAGCAATTGTGCTATCGCTAGTTAGAAACTTCCTTCAAACTGCACGCAGAGACATAAAAATGGTATTGACAAGTTCATCTGCCAAAATCCTGTAGTATCCATTTAGTGCTTCATATTGAAAGAGATGTTTGGATCTCTCTTTCCTATCGGTCAGTTCAAACAGCTCTTACACTAAAAGGGCATTATCATCATTTTACAATTTTATTCCAAACTCATGTCTGGAAATATATATAAAACCCTGGAAAATCACATTAAGGGCGGACTACGGTGCACTGGCTCAGCTCACTGACCCCTATTACACGATTCAAATGTAGCATCATAAACTGTAATCGCTAGAGGCCCTGTTTTATGACCACAAGTAATCAGGATACCTTTCTGAATATATATAGATGGGACCTAAGTGATTACAGCACTGGTTGGGTGTTATGCTGGTCAAAGGCGAGGAGCGTCAATTTATGTTTGGTTGATTAACCTTGGTCCCTGCTTCCACGCTCTCTCTTCTGAGGATTAGGAACAAGTCATCCTGGAGCACCATTATGTCTCTTAGTTGTCCATTAGTCGGCTTTACAACTGTCTAGATGGCTGTCATAAGTCATCCCACCAACGTATATTATAATGACTGGACTCAAATACAGCTGAATGTGCTACAGATGTCAGATCTTAATTTGACCCATTTCGTCGCAGGAGGTATTTTAATGAATATTGAATGTTTATCATCACTGCCAGGGGGGCTGGAAGTGGTGTTTGTAGGCTATACGATGCAGTACCATACCTACCATACAGATTCCGTTCCAACAGACCCAGACCCAACCTAATGGAATGGCCCCACCCCATGACCCAACTGGCAATTTGTAAAATGTATACCAGTTCAATGGTGGTCCCTACAGCATGGCAAAAATAGGGGCAGGGCCACGGGGTATGTTTCTTAAATATAGGATAGCATCTGTGATTCGGCTATGCATACTGTAGGCCTATAATGTGGACTGGAATTACGCACTTCTTTCAAACCATGAAGCTGGGAGAGATGATGGTTCATTGATGATGGTTCATTGATGATGGTTCATTGATGATGGTTCATTGACTTGTGCAGGACAGTGATTTAATAGGATAATAGGTGTACTAGGCCTAATGAAATAGATGAATGGGGCTGTCAACTCAGCCAGACATTCACACTGAAATATTTTCGATCTCCCCTCTTTGAGAATGTTTTACAGATCTGTATTTCTATCTGTCATATGAAACTGCTGGCAGGTGTGGTGCGCATTAAGCCATTTATTTTGTCCACTACTTGCATTTTGGAACATTTGCGTGTATTACCATGTGCACATTGCTGCGCTTATACTGTGAAGAAATAATGGATTATTAACATTTTAAACTAAACGTTCTGATCTAGTCCATCTGTCTTGCTGTGTTTATAGGCTATGCAGCCTATGCAGGCTGTTTTTAGACTGCAGGTCCACTGGGCATTAGTTCAAGCAGCCTATGTAGGCTATGTGCAGGCTACAGCGCGACTCGTGTGCATTCTTCTGTGGATTATAAACATAAATGAGTGGTTGCCTCAGTGCCTGTCTTGGTCCAGCAGTTACACCCGTTTACCCCGGCATACATACAGTATGCCAGTTGGCATGGGTTCGAATCCGGCCCATTGCCCTTTGACTCAATCTCCCCCATTTTTCAACACTGTTATCTCTCAAAAGCAACAAAAATTATGAAATGAGTGGGACTGCCCCACTCCTTAAAAAATACCTGTAAGATAGAATAATAACAGGCAGGTATATTGATAATACAGTAGGATGACGATACAAGCTAGGTCTAATAATACGCCACTTAGCAGTGGGAGGATTGTAACATTAACACATGGATGTGGCAAAGTGCCAGATTCTTAAACGATAATAATGACCAAATCATTGTGGCATGATGAAAGAGACAGGGTTGGAGATAATTGCAGGAGTAGGGATGGTCAAATCAAATCAAAGGTTATTTGTCACACGCGCCAAATTCAACAGGTGTAGACTTTACAGTGAAATGCTTACTTATGAGCCCTTTCCCAATAATACAGAACTTAAAAGTAAGAAAGATGTGCACATTTTTTAAATAAATAGTAACACAAAATAACAATAACGAGACTATATACAAGGAGTACTGGCACCGAGTCAATGTGCAGGGGTACTAGGTAGTTGAGGTAATTGAGGTAATATGTACATGTAGGTAGGGGTAAAAGTGACTAGGCAATCAGGATAGATAATAAACAGAGTAGCAGCAGCGTATGTGAAGATTGTGAAAGAGTGTCTATGTGTGAGTGTGTGTGTGTGTGTGTGTTTTGTGTGTGTGAGCATATGTAGTGTGTGTATGTGTGTGTTGGAGTGTCAGTGTAGTATGTGTGAGTGTGTAGGTAGAGTTCAGTGAGTGTGCATAGAGCCGGTGCAAGAGAGTCAGTGCAAATAAAAAGGGGGTCAATGCAAATAGTCCGGGTAGCCATTTTAATAACTGTTCAGCTGAGTTGGGGGTAGAAGTTGTTCAGGAGCCTTTTGGTCCCACACTTGGCGCTCCGGTACCACTTGCCATGCGGTAGCAGAGAGAACAGTCTATGACTTGGGTGGCTGAAGTCTTGACAATTTTTAGGGCCTTCATCTGACACCGCCTGGTTTAGAGGTCCTGTATGGCAGGGAACTCGGCTCCAGTGATGTACTGGGCCGTACGCACTTATGTAGCGCCTTATGGTCGTATGCCAAGCAGTTCCCATACCAAGTGGTGATGTAGCCAGTCAAGATGCTCTCAATTGTGCAGCAGTATAACTTTTTGAGGATCTGAGGGCCCATGCTAAATCTTTTCAGCCTCATGAGCTGGAAGAGGCATTGTCATGCCTTCTTCACGACTGTGTTGGTGCGTTTGGACCATGACAGGTCCTTAGTGATGTGTACACAGAGGAACTTGAAGCTCTCGACCCACTCCACTAAAGCCCCATCGATGTCAATCAGCTGTCAATCAACTAATGGACCAAATCATCTCATCAACTCAGCCAGGGAAACAAACAGTAGCCTATTATCAGTTTTCAGAGTTTTCACCTTTTTGACAACGGATAGGCTAACGAGTAGCGTATAGAATGTATTGGAATATAAGAAAATAACAAGGGGCCTATTGCAACCATCGATGGCACAGCTGATCTCAATTCCAACCATTATTGGTCACCTCATTACCGCTCCCTAAAATATGTCTTTCAAGATATCTTAGGCCGCTAGTTGGTATTGTCATTGAACAATTTAGTCCTTTTTAACAGACTAAGGGCGATTTATCTATTTGTCAGACATTCCAATGTGTATCAGTAGCTAGGTTTCCATCCAACTAGCGACAGATTTTTATGCAAATATTCTAAATATGCATATGAAACTATGTGGCTTTTTCCCCCAGTGGTGTTTCCACCAAAAGTACTTGTTGTGGATAGAAATCATTGTGTGTTGACGTAGTGCACACAAAATGTACTTTTTTGCTTACGTTTTCATGTACCAAATAAAAATGGAAAGTTCAGTGTCTCCATCACATTTCAACTCTACTGATGGTTTTGTCACAAAAACTGTTGTGTTAAATTGAAAATGTGCCTCCTCTGGTCTTGGCAGGTGTGCTCTAGCCAACAGCTCGCAGATACAGTGCAGGTAGGCTAGTCTACATGATGAGATTATTATGGATAAGAGCGAGAATATTTGTATTTGTCAAACGCCAGTCAAGCATTGATCATCACCAGAATAAGACTCTTGATAGTTACTGGAAAAGAGCATCAAGCTCATCACTGTGCACTTTCACCACCCTGTGAAGTTCATTATAACTTATTTCATCTGTAGCCTAATGAACTGCATGGTTTCCCGAGTTGTAGTGGATGGACCACACACCATATAATCGTGTGACTCCAAGTTTACTTCGATATGATGGTTATTATATCAATATATGCGCATAAAGGCATTTCCACTGCCATTTCTTGTACAATTAAATTTACAGACAAAAAAAAGATCCCACCATGTTGAACGAACAAATTATCTGTCAACATTTATAACATTATACCGAAACTTCCTGTTTCCATCACAGCTGTTGTGATTTTTTTTATACGGTATGATTTTACTCACATAAGAACTGTGGATGGAAACATGGTTAGAGTATGGCTGCATTTCAGATACATTTCTGTACATTTGAATATTGCAGTAATAGGACCTAGGCTTAGCGTTTGAGCGAGCGAGAGAGATTATGATTTTGATAGCAAGCCCTGATACCAATGACTTGACTGCCCCCGCATGGAGAGAAAGAGAACTGCTCATTTTGATGCAGCAGGATAAGTCTCTGCAACAAAAGAGTGATCAAATTAGGGTCCGACATCTCTATGTCGTCGACCACTGCTGGTATTGACTATCCATAGAGGCACCTTTATCCCCTGTCAGGCTACGCTTTTATCAGTGAGTACATTTACATGCACACTAATAATTCGATATTAAACTGATTATGCAATAGTCACGGCAGGGGTGGGTGTGGAGGGGAGTACTAAGCTAACTTATGGAATTATTTTAAGATGGTCATACCATGGATCATTTTGCTATTTGATTTAGAATTTTAGGACCGCTTTAGGTATGTATAAAACATTTTTTTTAAAGTGATTTGATAAAATATTGAATTTGGCCTGTAGCCCATAGAAACGCATTGAATAACACATTCGTAAATGGCAAAAAAATGTATCATAAGGAATAAGGTTTTGAAGTGTCTGTCCTACATCTAGGAGATTAACCCCTTATTTTTGTTGGTAGAAAACTACCTCTATATTTCCGTTTGTTTGTAGGGGTTACCTTCAGACGAGTCCTGTGACATTTGTGGGTGTTGTTGACATACAAACTTAATATGTCCGAACTTGGTCGCTTTGGTAGAACTTTCATTTTGAGGGTGCTTTTCTGCATTCAGGTAGCCTGATTTCAGATATGTCCATGTAAAGAGAATTATTAGGGAAACCGTTCTTCTTGCAAAGCATGTAAATGTTTTGATCAAACTATTATATTAATCTGACTATCCACAATAATCACATTATTGTGTGCATGTAACCGTACTCAGTGTTTCCTCCCCTAAGAGGGAAGGGGGTGACTGGGGTCTTCCTGCAGGGGACTGATGGGGGTCTTCCTGGGGCATACATCTATGTAGATGTATAGAGTTATGCAGGGGCAGCCACGATTTAGCAGTGGAACAGTGTAGCTTCCGTCCCTCTTCTCGCCCCTACCTGGGCTCAAACCAGGGACCCTCTGCACACATCATATATGTAGATACCTCTATACATATGTAGGTGTATAGAGGTATGCAGTGGCAGCCACGATTTAGCAGTGGAACAGTATAGCTTCCGTCCCTCTCCTCGCCCCTACCTGGGCTCGAACCAGGGACCCTCTGCACACATCAACAACTGCCTCCCACGAAGCATCGTTACCCATCGCGCCACAAAAGCCACGGCCCTTGCAGAGCAAGGGGAACAACTACTTCAAGGTCTCAGAGAGAGTGACGTCACCGATTGAAACGCTATTAGCGCGCACCACCGCTAACTAGCTAGCCATTTCATAACAGTTACAGCAGCATATACTGGAAACACTGGTTTTACAATTAGATTAGCCCTGTATTGTCAAGGTTACCTTGCTAATAATTTTAGATCTGCAAGTTTTTGACCGTGAGATGACTAGGGCTTTGAAAAGGGGACAATAGTTACATTTGAACTCCAATCAAAAAGGCCTGATCTTATAAACTTATCTTCCCTCTTTCTCTCTTTTTTATTTATCTACGCCACCAGGATTCATTTGCTAGATTTGATTAAATCCTTGCCGGTGGGGGGAGAAGGTTCTCATGAAAAATGTAAACGGTTTTTATGGGCTTAATTTCTCCTGTGACAGTGTGATAGTTATATGTTGGTGTTCCATCACTCTAGCACATCCCAGCGAGTGATAAGTCACTGAGGCTGTCTGTCTGCTCTGCTCTGGGCCCATGCAGAGATTCCTGTCCTGACCAATCACATCACACCCCCCAGACCAGGCAGAAGTATCCTGTATCACGCAACACTGCAGTAAATCTACATGACAGTAGTAGACCAGACCCTGGACATAGCAATGTATTTAGCTGACTGCTGTTCAATGACCTTTGTTCTCACACCATTCACTACTTAGGCCTCCATTTTAAACAACATTTAAACATTTAAAACATCTGTGAACAACGAATGAACATACAAATAAAGAAGCTACAGCAATATACACTCACCGGCCAGGTACACCCATCTAGTACTAGGTCGGATCCCCCTTTGACCCCAGAACATCCTGAATTCTCTGGGGCATGGATTCTACAAGGTGTCGGAAACATTCGTTACTCAATTGGTATCAAGGGACCTAACGTGTGCCAGGAAAACATTCCCCACACCAGTACACCACCACCAGCAGTCTGTACCGTAGACACCAGGCAGAATGGGGCCATGGTTTCATGCTGTTACGCCAAATCTTGACTTTGCCATCAGCATGACGCAACAGGAATCAGGATTCGTAGCACCAGGCAATGTTTTCCCACTCCTCAATTGTCCAGTGTTGGTGATCGCGTGCCCACAGGAGCCGCTTCTTCTTGTTTTTAGCTGATAGAAGTGGAACCTGGTGTGGTCGTCTGCTGTAATAACCCATCAGTGACAAGGACCGACGAGTTGTGCGTTCTGAGATGCTGTTCTGCTCACCACTGTTGTACTGCACCGTTATTTGTCTGTTTGTGGGCCTCCTGTTAGCTTGCATGATTCTTGCCTTTCTCATCAACCAGCTGTTTTCACCCACAGGACTGCTGCTGACTGGATGTTTTTTCTTTGTCACACCATTCTCTGTAAACACTAGACACTGTTGTGCATGAAAAGCCAAGGAGGGGGGCTGTTTCTGAGATGCTAGATCCGTCGCGCCTGGCAAAGATGATCACACCACTCTCAAAGACGCTTAGGTCACTCGTTTTGCCCATTCTAACGTTCAATCGAACAGTAACTGAATGCCTCGATGCCTGTCTGCCTGCTTTATATAGCTCATCACTGCCACGTGACTCACTGTCTGTAGGAGCGATCCATTTTCGTAAACGGGGTAGTGTACCTAATAAACTATCCAGTGAGTGTATATGAATGTGCTACACACTGAGACAGGTAAACATATGTACTGGTGATATAGTAGTATCTCAAACCCACAACAAGCAGAGGACAAGCAGGAGCAGAGAATAACAACATGAGAGGAATGCGGATATCACCCCACCATCAATAGAGGGAGAATACTGATGCTGCCTCCACCTCCACACAGTCTCTCTCTCACGGGCAAACCATGACCTCTACACTCCTGTTCTAGCCTGTTCCCATCACATCCTCCCAAGCTCCTTGTGAGGAAGAATCCTGGCTCTACTGTAGGTCAGTGACCTGGATAAAACCCCATGCTGATGGAGCAAACACACTGTAAACATTTCCCAACCTCCGCCTGCCTGTTACGTCTTCCTTTCATCTGCCAGAGTAACTTTCTAACAACCAGGTGCTTCCTCATCCTGTAGGATGGATGGGGCCAAATAGAAGAACTTATCCCACATGCTCATCAGAAAAGGTAAGCCAACAACACGAAGGACTGCGCTGTACATAGTTCTCAACACGAGGGACTGCTCTGTGCATCGTCCTCAACCAATCAAATCAAATCAAATTTATTTGTCACATACACATTGTTAGCAGGTGTTAATGCAAGTGTAGCGAAATGCTTGTGCTTCTAGTTCCGACCATGCAGTAATATCTAACAAGTAATCTACCAATTCCACAACAACTACCTTGTACACACAAGTGTAAAGGAATGAATACGAATATGTACATAAAAATATATAAATGAGTGATGGCCGAACGGCATAGGCAAGATGTAATAGATGGTATAGAGTACAGTATATACATATGAGATGAGTAATGTAGGTTATGAAAACATTATATAAAGTGGCATTGTTTAAAGTGGCTAGTGATACATCTAATTACATCAAGATGGCAAGATGCAGTAGATGGTATGGCGTACAGTATATACATATGAGATGAATAATGTAGGTTATGTAAACATTATCTAATATAAATAATATAAAGTGGCAAGTGATAAATTGATTACATCAATTTTCGCATTATTAAAGTGGCTTGAGTTGAGTCAGTATGTTGGCAGCAGCCACTCAATGTTAGTGATGGCTGTTTAACAGTCTGATGGCCTTGAGATAGAAGCTGTTTTTCAGTCTCTCGGTCCCAGCTTTGATGCACCTGTACTGACCTCGCCTTCTGGATGTTAGCGGGGTGAACAGGCAGTGGCTCGGGTGGTTGCTGTCCTTGATGATCTTTTTGGCCTTCCTGTGACATCGGGTGGTGTACGTGTCCTGGAGGGCAGGTAGTTTGCACCTGTTGATGCATTGTGCAGACCTCACTACCCTCTGGATGCGTGCATGGCCACGCAGTCGTGGGTGAACAGGGAGTACAGGAGAGGGCTGAGAACGCACCCTTGTGGGGACCCAGTGTTGAGGATCAGCGGAGTGGAGATGTTGTTACCTACCCTCACCACCTGGGGTCGGCCCGTCAGGAAGTCCAGGACCCAGTTGCACAGGGCGGGGTCGAGACCCAGGGTCTCGAGCTTAATGACGAGTTTGGAGGGTACTATGGTGTTAAATGCTGAGCTGTAATCAATGAACAGCATTCTTACATAGGTATTCCTCTTGTCCAGATGGGTTAGGGCAGTGTGCAGTGTGATGGCGATTGCGTCGTCTGTGGACCTATTGGGTCAGTAAGCAAATTGTGGGTCTAGGGTGTCAGGTAGGGTGGAGGTGATATGATCCTTGATTAGTCTCCTTGATTAGTCTCTCAAAGCACTTCATGATGACGGAAGTGAGTGCTATAGGGCGGTAGTCATTTAGCTCAGTTACCTTAGCTTTCTTGGGAACAGGAACAATGGTGGCCCTCTTGAAGTATGTGGGGACAGCAGACTGGGATAAGGATTGATTTAATATGTCTGTAAACACACCAGCCAGCTGGTCTGCGCATGCTCTGAGGACGTGGCCGGGGATGTCGTCTGGGCCTGCAGCCTTGCGAGGGTTGACACGTTTAAATGTTTTACTCACGTTGGCAGTGAAGGAGAGCCCGCAGGGTTTGGTAGCGGGCCGTGTTAGTGGCACTGTATTGTCCTCAAAGCGAGCAAAAAACTTGTTTAGTCTGTCTGGGAGCAAGGCATCGTGATCCGCGACGGGGCTGATTTTTCTTTTGTAGTCCGTGATTGACTGTAGACCCTGCCACATACCTCTCGTGTCTGAGCCGTTGAATTGCGACTCCATTTTGTCTCTGTACTGACACTTAGCTTGTTTGATTGCCTTGCGGAGGGAATAGCTACACTGTTTATATTCGGTCATGTTTCCGGTCACTTTGCCCTGATTAAAAGCAGTGGTTCGCGCGTTCAGTTTTGCGCGAATGCTGCCATCAATCCACGGTTTCTGGTTGGGGAATGTTTTAATAGACGCTGTTGGTACGACATCACCGATGCACTTATTAATGAACTCGCACACCGAGTCAGCGTATTCGTCGATATTGTTGTTCGCAGCAATGCGGAACATATCCCAGTCCACGTGATCGAAGCAATCTTGAAGCGTGGAATCCGATTGGTCATCCTGTTTCAGTTTCTGTCTATAGGCTGGGAGCAACAAAATGGAGTCGTGGTCAGCTTTTCCAAAGGGAGGGTGGGGGAAGTTAGAATAACAATGATCCAGGGTTTTACCTGCCCTGGTAGCACAACCGATATGCTGATAGAATTTGGGGAGCCTTGTTTTCAGATTAGCCTTGTTAAAATCCCCGGCTACAATAAATGCAGCCTCAGGATATGTGGTTTCCAGTTTACATAGAGTCCAATGAAGTTCTTTCAGGGCCGTCGATGTGTCTGCTTGGGGGGGATATACACGGCTGTGATTATAATCGAAGAGAATTCTCTTGGTAGATAATGCGGTCGGCATTTGATAGTGAGGAATTCTAAGTCAGGTGAACAAAATGACTTGAGTTCCTGTATGTTGTTATGATCACACCACGTCTCGTTAATCATAAGGTATACACCCCCACCCTTCTTCTTACCAGAGAGATGCTTGTTTCTGTCGGCGCGATGCGTGAAGAAACCAGGTGGATGTACCGACTCAGATAGCGTGTCTCGAGTGAGCCATGTTTCCGTGAAACAAAGAACGTTACAGTCTCGGATGTCTCTCTGGAATGCTACCCTTGCTCGGATTTCATCTACCTTGTTGTCAAGAGACTGGACATTGGCGAGTAGTATGCTCGGGAGCGGTGTGTGATGTGCCCGTCTACGGAGCCGGACCAAAAGACCGCTCCGTCTGACCCTTCTGCGGCGCCGTTGTTTTAGCTCGCCGGCTGGGATCCGATCCATTGTCCTGGGTGGTGGGCCAAACAGGGGATGAAAGTCGTATTCCTGGTCGTAATGTTGGTGAGTTGACATTGCTCTTATATCCAATAGTTCCTCCCGACAATATGTAGTAACACCTAAGATTTCCTGGGGTAACAATGTAAGAAATAACACATAAAAAAGCAAAATACTGCATAGTTTCCTAGGAATGCGAAGCAAGGCGGCCATCTTTGTCGGCGCTGGGACTGCGCTGCGCTGTGCATTTTCCTCAACACGAGGGACTGCGCTGAACATTGTCCTTAAATGGCAGGGACAGGCCTAGGAGCCACTCTAAGGGGGAGCATAACACTGTACTAGACTATAAATAGTCTTTGTTAGCCATGTCTGGAATGAAGCCTAAAAATAAAGATGTTATAGATGGATATGATCTCCAGCCAAGTCCCCCCCCCCCCGCCCCGGCCCACGGCCTACCCCTGTCCCTCTGTGTTGATTGATAAATACGTACCCAGGTTGGAGGAGGCTCTTCCCTCTGCAGCCCTGTCCTTCAGGCCCTCAGCGATTGCCAATTGCTGTTCATGGTACTGCTTGGCTCTCTCCAGGTCCTGCATGCAGCGTGCAGCATGACCCAGCCCAGCGTACGCCCTCATCTCTATAGGCTGCTCCTCCAGCTCCTGGGCCAGCTCCAGCACATGGGTGTGGTAGGACATGGCCTTGTCAAAGTTACGGTGGTAGTGGTAGGCACTGCCCAGGTTGCTGTAGGCACGGGCCTCCTCCCTCTTGTTGGTCAGGGCCTTGGCGATGCCCAGGTGCTGCTCGTGGCATTGTACAGCGTTTTCAAAGTCGCCCATTGCAATGTAGACAGCGCCCATGTTGCCCAGCTCTCGTGCCTCTGACAGCTGGTCTTTGGATTGCTTTGCCAGTAGGACACACTGCTTGTGGCTGGCCAGGGCATTAGGGTAGTCCCCGATGGCTGTATACACATGACCCAGGCTGCTCAGGGCCATAGAAGCTGCCTGGAGACACAGAGAGAACACACAGACAGACAAACATCAGGCAAGCAATTAAGGTCACATAGTAAAAACACTTATAAACTAAAGCTTTGTGAAAATTACCTACATTTTGTCCAAATTTTACTGAGTTGATTGCTTTTGCATCTCAAACACAACACACTCCTTCAACATCCCATTCCCCAAAGTATATTTAAAAAAAACATTTGTGTAAAAATCTAAACTCCCAAATCTCTTTGGAGGCATATTGCAAACAACAAACAAAAATGCTTTGCTTCCTTTTTGTGATCAGAGGGGGGTAAACCCTAATGCAGATTAGCACAGTGGCAGGCTTGTTTTAAAGCCAACAGTTTCCCTTCATGGAGTGCGCCACCACCAATGGAACAAAGAGCTAGTTAATCAAGAGGAAATGAGAGGCTTAACTTCACTCCTCAGCTGTTGGAGGGAGACAGACCTACAAACTGACTGACTGACTGATTCTCCTCATCTATTCAACACTGGCAACACTTCTCTATCAGGAGGGCTGATGCTGGGTATATATTGTAGCATATTCTTATCTATCGCCTCAACAGGATCTTTCTCCTCTCACCCCCATCCACCTGCATAGATATGAAGTGTAACACAACGTGTAGGGTGTGCAGTAAAGTGGAGGGGTCTGAAACAGTGCAGGCCTGACCCTCTAAGTAACACACTCATTGTAGGTTTATTAGCTGTTATATAGAGGGTAAACTGCTGGGAATTGGGGGCGGCTGTATCTGTGTGGACAGATGTTGCATTAATTGCAGAGGAGAGGGTCAGCTAATAACGCATCTCCTTCCTCCCTCTCTCACCCCTTCTCTCCCTCTCTGTGTCCTACAGAACGGGAGGGGCCTGGAGGGGGTTGGACAGGGGCCAGGGAAGAGGATAATCACCCTGACAATTAAGGCCACAACTCTGCTTGATTTCCCTGCCTGGGTAGGAGCCTCTGTGACACTGATACTTGGGGTTACACTAAGTGCATTTAGAAGTAACCAAGCAAAGGATGACTGGAAAGTCAAACAACTCCAGTAATGTATTATTATTAACTTCATCCTGTGCTGTTTGCTAAGCCTTCAATCTCTGTTGCTCGTCATCAAAAGGCATGTGCCTCAACAGTGCTGAGGTCACTATTGAATGTTAATGTCAACACATCTGAAAAAGCAATCACTCATGTATAAATGCAATGGCACGTGTTAACCCACTTTAGTTCATTACAGGAAAACACTGCGCTTTAAAAATGTCGAGGTAATTCCTGCTCCCACACAGAGAGAAAGAGAGAGAGAGTTTCGCAGCACCTTTGCTCTGAGAATGCATAATGAACATATTGCTTTTATTGAGTTCCATTAAATTAATAAAAAACAATGCATAACCCAAGAAAAAATCTATATTGTAAAACACTTTCTCACACTTATACAAACACACACAAGCTGACAAACACATACACATTTTCTACCTTTCATACTTTATGTTTCTCAAACACACATGCACGCAAACACACACAGCAGTGCTACCTTTCTTTCATTTCACAGGGCTGCTGATGCCTGGAACATATTACCTGCCGACATAAGGACTTCCAGCAGTTTGCTGGAGTTTAAATCCTCGACAAGATATTATATGGGGCCTAGGAGGCAATTACCTCCCGTCACAACTGTTGCTGTTTCATGTTCCCAGATAGCCTATCTAGGTCTGCTCAATTACATGTGCCGTTTGAAGCTCCGCTCAGCTCCATCTCTCCAACTCCAACTTCCACTCTGTGAACAGAGAAACCGAGAGGATTCCTCTGCTTTCTCTGTCTCTTGGGAAAATGAGTGAGACGAGGAGGGAGGGAGAGAGAGAGAGAGAGAGAGAGAGAGAGAGAGAGCAATCTTTCTCCACAGTTGAGATGAGTTGTGCTTGTGATCAGTGTCCCTTTAAAGTGAGACTGCAACACTGCATTTTCTCCCCAGATAGAGAGTTGATGGGGAGTCAGTGGAGGAGCGAGTCTCGCCTGCCACTGTAGATGTGTTCTGCTAGGTTTGGGGACAGACAGACAGACGCTGGGACCAATTTTACAGCCAGTGGTGACTACAGCCCTCCCTCAGCACTGCTCATGTAGACTGATGGAAATCACAAGTACCCAGCAGTCCAAGAAGGGAACATTTCCTCGAAACATTTGATTTCTGCAACGGCGACTGTTCTAATTTGATTTAATTTATTTTCTTTACTTATCTATCCTCCCCCCCCCACACCCTTCCCCCACCTCTCTCATTCCATCTGTGCAGTCAGATCTGATTGTGTTTACAGAGTCCGGCCCTTCTCCGGATGTGTGCTGATTTGATTAATCCAAACGTCGGCCTTCATAAACTGTTGATAAACCGCTGGTTCTTATCAACACATTGATCCCCTAATGAAAGGTAAACTGGTGCAGCCCCCTGAGGGAGGGTGGAGGGTTGTGGGGGTGAGCTCATCTTCATCAGAACAGCTTGGCTGAAGAGCACTAATCCATTTTTACAACGCAGGCAGGGACAGTGTTTAACATTCCTGGCTGATACTCCAATGACAGTCATTTGTTGTGGATATGTTTATATTGTACAACACATTAGACAAATGGCTATTTTCATACCACATGCTGGAAGTAATGCATAGTCGTTAACATAGTGACCCTCAGGGCTGAATGTAGATTTCATTTCTTACCGGTACGGGACACTTAAGTTTGCACTCACATTTTTTTTTATACTACAACAATTACAGGGCAGCCTACTCTGACACTGACAAACAGATCAATAAAAACCATGTTGTCTGATCCCTATAATTGGGCTACAAAAAGGGGAGACACAAATACAAGAGGAGGAGGAAATGACTGTCCAAAAACAAACAAAAGTGGCACTGACCCAATGATAAAGACAGTGAATATATTATGCACACTCACCGGGGATATGGCCGATGTTCTCCGCTGGTGCCAATAAGAGGCTACTGTTCGCTCAACTAAGTTAACAATTTTGGGGGCCTCCCGAGTGGCGCAGCGGTCTAAGACACTGCATCACAGTGCTTGAGCCGTTACTACAGACCCGGGTTCGATCTCAGGCTGTGTCACAACCAGCCATGACTGGGAGTCCCATAGGGCGGCGCACAATTGGCCCAGCGTCGTCTGGGTTAGGGGAGGGTTTGGCCGGAGAGGCTGTACTTGGCTCATTGCGCACTAGCGACTCCATTTGGCGGGCCGGGTGCCTGCAGGCTGACTTCCGACACATTGGGTCATGTTTCGGAGGACGCATGACTCCACCTTTGCCTCTCCCAAGCCTGTTGGGGAGTTGCAGCGATGAGACAAGATCGCAATTGGATATCACAGGTAAAAAACAAAAGGCTACTTTTCGTTCAATTAAGTTAAGAATTTTGATATATAAAAGACAGATTTGAGTCATTTCATTGTCTTCTCTTTACAGCAATAGCCATTTGCTTTCCAAACAGTTTTCCGCGACTGTAATTTGAAGTATTGCGATATGACTGGTTGGGTCTCTCTGCATTTCACTGACAGTCGCAACTCAGCAATCATCTACTTGGTATTTGCAGTGCACACTGCCCAAATTGCGGGCCCTTCCTACTACGCGATTTAAAACAACCCACAGCTTTTCTTTCAAGAAGCTACTGATCCTCTGTGGCCAATTCATGCTTTCTGGTGTAGTAGCCTATTTTGAATGGTTTTATTTATTTGTGTATAGACAGGAGTAAGCTAATTAGGCTATATAATTTTGGCAATTTAATTAATGACATTTACTTTAGGGAAAGCTTAGCTTCCCCTAGCCTTATGGACACGCTGCCTATGCATTTTAATGTGTTATAAACACAACCAGTCATGATGTTTTCATCTTATTGTCAAACAATCACTTAACAAAGGTGCTCCTGTTAGCTACCTGCGCACATTAGTTCACTCACAAAATAACTTCAGCATTCAAACCCCAACAGTGCACTTTGCACCAGCAATTTAATGAATGGAAAGAGATATCATGAAGCCATTCAAATGATGTCATTACAACTGCAGTTACAAAACACCTACAATCCACTGTTGTCCACGTGCGCCTCGGTCACGGCCACTCATCTCCGCCTTGACAAAATGTAAGTGTTCTCCTCAAACCACAACGCAATTTGGAGCGCACACCACCCAGTTTCCAGTCAATTCGCAAATTTGTCATGCTGCAGACATGCAGTAATGTTAGATAATAGTGTAGTCACCTATAGTTTTTTGGGCATGATGTATTAATTGATATAGGCTCAGGTTTTAACGGTACGACGTACCCCCACTATTTATTTCGGGCCGGGACGCCATACTGGACCGTACCGCCTTACTTTCACCCCTGTTGACCCTCCCATGTCATGCTGCAGTAACACTTCTGCTCCTGATCCCTGGTCTGTGTCAATTCTGTGACACTGGGCCCCTGATGCGTGTGTGTATGTTTCATTTCCTTGCCAGTAACAATCCACGCTAGATCACTGCTCTGCTCTGCTGTGTGAGGGAGTTCGCCTCGCCTCAGATCCTTTCTGCTTGACTTAGAACACTGCTAACTACAACCCAACCACCACTACCATCATAATCACCATTGCCTAGCAGCAGTGCTGATAGGATGGAGGTGGTTTCCATGGAAACCTGAGTGGTTTTGATTCCAGCCCACCAGGCACTAGGGGAGAGTCTGCCACTTCCAGCCATCTGAAGCATGCCACCTCCTGAGCACACACAAATAGGCAGACTAAGGCATTGGCCACTGCACAAACCGTCACCCGCTGCTCAGACTAAACTGTTTTCAGAGATCTCTACACCTCTACTGTACCTCTAGAAGCCCCCTGGCTGCCTGTTGCTATGATGATTACACTGCTAAGCTGGCTGTTTCTACTGACAGCCATTTTTACTGACACGATCTCATTCATATCAGTAGTAGTAAATCCCTGATGATGATGACCAACAACAACAATACTAACAACATATTTGATCTGTACACTTCTGGGTCCATTATAAAGCTCTTCCTGTAAAACAGACACACCCAGCAACATTGAAAAAACATGAAGGCACAGCCATAAACTTACTGGTCACTGGTATTTTTGCAATAACCATCAAACCATACTTCCGGCCTGCAGACCATGATATGTATTTAATGTGATCCTGGTTAGGAATGGAGAGGAAGTACATGGTTATGCCCTAGTCAATGGCTCCATGAGTTATGAGTAGTGCAATGTATGCTGCATTTAAACAGTGGTAATGTCCCAAATGGCACACCATTCCCTATGTAGTGCACTACTTTTGATCAAAGCCCTATGGGCTGTGGTTAAACAAAGTGCACTAAATGGGGAATAGGGTGCCATTTGGGATGGTGAGGAAATGATTATTCCGTGTTTCAGAGAGAGCACAGCAGAGAGGTGTACTAGGAGGGGTAGAGGGATGGAGGGAGGTGTGAGGTGTTAAATAGGCAGTGGTTTGCCCCCTGTCCCAGGTAGGTGGCCTGAGGGCGGTCTGGGCTGGTTAGAGGATGGCTCTACTCCAGCAGAGTGCTGTTCATGGGATTATATGAGAGAGAGAGGAGACGGGAACCACTGCTGATTCCATTACAGAGGAGATGGTAGCAACACCTCTGTCACTCTGCCAACACACTCATACTAGACACACACACACACACACACACACACACACACACACACACACTGAACAAAAATATAAACGCAACATGCAACAATTTCAATGATTTCACTGAGTTACAGTTCATTTAAGGAGATCAGTCAATTGAAAGAAATCTATGGATTTCACATGACTGGGAAGGGGCGAAGCCATGGGTGGGCCTGGGAAGGCATAGGCCCACTCACTGGGGAGCCAGGCCCAGACAATCAGAATGAGTTTTTTCACTCAAAAGGGCTTTATTACAGACACAAATACTCAGTTTCATCAGCTGTCTGGGTGGCTGGTCTCAGACGATGTGCAGGTTCTGGGCTACACGTGATCTGCAGTTGTGAGGCCGGTTAAACCTACTACCAAATTCTCTAAAACAATGTTGGAGGCGGCATATAGTAGAGAAATGAACATTCAATTCTATGGCAACAGCTCTGGTGGACATTCCTGCAGTAAGCATGCCAATTGCACTAACAAGGATGTAAACATTTGTGCACACAATTTGAGAGAAATAAGCTTTTGCGTATATGGAACATTTCTGGGATTTTTTATTTAAGCTCATGAAACATGGGATCAACACTTTACATGTTGCGTTTATAGTTTTGTTCAGTATACATACACTGAGTGTACAAAAATGTAGGAACACCTGCTCTTTCCATGATATAGACTGACCAGGTGAATCCAGGTGAAAGCTATGATCCCTTATTTTTATTTTGTTATATTTAATTATTATTTTTCACTCCAGATACAAATATACATACGAATAACAACTTACAGATGCACACAAACAATGACTACATCTCCTCTGCCCAGACCTGCATGCTCACAACCCCATCCCTAGTGCCTGCATTATTGTTTGCCACTTGGCCTTAAATTGAACCAATACGTTTTTCTTGGTCGCCAATGCTATTTCAATATTTCAATAATAAATCATTAGAATTTTTCATTGAGTTAATGATGGCGGATTGATTGATTTCCAAGTTTTTAGTATATGTTTTTTGAAGATGAGAAGAGAATTGTCCAGCCCATTGGGTATCTCACTACATCCCCATGTTTGGAAATATTTAGATGGATTAAAAGTAAGTTTACTTTTGACAGACAACTTTCTAGCTCCACCCATAACTTCTGGACTTTATAGCACTCCCAGAAAGCATGGATTATTGAGTCATTATTATTTTTACACTTAAGACATGACTCTGCCGTAGTACTGTAGAATTTGTGTATTTTGTCTCTTCTATAATAAATTCTATACACTAGTTTATACTGGATAAAGCGTATATTTTCGTTAACTGTAATTGTATTAGTTAGTCTCCAACTTTCCCTCCATCTTGTGCCAACATCAGTTCTTTTTAAGTCATGGTTTCCATTGTTTTTTTCTAAGAGATTGTCAGTTGGATAGGCTCTCTGCAAGGTTTTTTATATCTTCCCTATCATATGAACATCCTTTTCTGACTCAAATAAGATTCCCTGAAGGTTATTGATGTCACTTGTTAAATCCATGTCAATCAGTGTAGATCAGTGGTCACCAACCTTTTCTGAGTCAAGATCACTTTTTGAGTCAAGATCACTTTTTGAGTCAAGATCACTTTTTGAGTCAAGATCACTTTTTGAGTCAAGATCACTTTGAGTCAAAAAGCAAGGCCGCTCACATAAAAAACAAAAATCATGACTTAAAAAGCGTAAGCCAACATTAACCTATTAAAAACAGTTATGTAACAATGAGGTTTGAATTGCCCTGTGAATGTTGTTCTTCTCAGACCATTGTGAAATTATATTTTAACATTTTAGGTATATGATCACACTTCTAATAGATAACTTGTATTCGTTTTGAGGCACAGCTGAGTGAGCAAAATAATTTCACTGGAATGATGGCTAGGATCCGATGGTCAGTCTGAGGGGAGGGAGAAAGCAGTGGTGAGGCTGCCTCTCACCCGACTCACCGTCCCTCCGCTCTCCCTCCCTCCAGTGAGAAAAGGGGACACTGTCTTCCAGCTGATGGCAAAACTTAAAATCGCACTTCATTATTTCTGCCTCATGCACTAATTCATGTTGTTAATCCGATGTCCAGATAAAGTGAAATATTATGTGATATAAAAAAAGAGACAAGCCACTAGTAATAACAATGCAAGCTTATCGAAACACTTTGCTATACTCATTCATTGCAGCTGCAGTGCTGGTTGTAGCGTTAGTGGAAGTAGGGGGATCACACATTTAATGGCTTAGAAAAGCTTTGAACAACGTGTTGACAGTGTTGAATAACAATTTAAACATGAACTTACTAATTACAAACAGCAGCTCTTTGCTGTATTCGTTGAGTCTCTAGTCATGGGTTTAGAAGTTTTGAAATGTCACAGTATCAACTTTGCTGTGCGTTCTCGAGGCTTCTTTTTACAGTATATGGCTCGAGGAAACTGCACAAAACTGTACAGACACGGGAAACTGTAGGTGCACTTGATTTGTTCTCTGGGCCTGCCAGGTAGGTGGAGTTCTACTACCTTCAGACACATGAAAAGGTTCAAAATGGGAACACGTTGCCTTCCCAGCGCTATGGCTGCTGAATTAAGTGCACCTACCGCCAACAGCACAAAACAAATAAAAAAATAGGAACACAACTCTTTATCGTTGGGTTTTTACAGAAATGTTTGGTGATCAACTAGGAATGCCTTGGAGATTGACCAGTCTACCGGTTGGTGATCACTGGTGTAGATGAATGGAAGGAGACAGGTTAAAGAAGTAGTTTTAAGCCTTTAGACAATTGAGACATGGATTGTGTCCATGTCTCAATGGACAAAGAGGGTGAATGGGCAAGACAAAACATTTAAGTGCCTTTGAACGCGGTATGGAAGTATGTGCCAGGTGCACTGATTTGAGTGTGTCAAGAACTGCAACACTGCTGGATTTTTCATGATCAACTTTGCTTTATCTTGGCCAGGTTGCAGTTGTAAATAAGAACTTATTCTCAACTAGCTTACCTGGTTAAACAAAGGTGAAATATATATTTTAAATCAACAGTTTCCCGTGTATATCAAGAATGGTCCACCACCACCCAAAGGACATCCAGCCAATTTGACAAAACTGTGTGAAGCATTGGAGTCAACATGGGCCAGCATTAATTTTGTAGTTTTCCCCTTTATTTAACACTATCAACATTTCCCTCTACTGTGGGAATTGCCAATATTAGCCACTTTCAATGCAACAGAACAAAACAAAATGCACTATTCAAGACTTAATATGCAAAACTAACTATGCAAGACATTTTGTTGTAGGCAGAACGCATCGGAGTAGGATTCTACTGCATTGACAGGCACGACATAGCCCATACTCTCAGAGCTGCAGTATTCCTATATGCAAATTGCCCATTGCCATATATGGATCTGTGCCATTCACTTTGAACTGGACTGCGTTTACAGCATGAGTGGTTGCGAGTAGATCCGCTTGTTTTGAGATCAAAGCGAGAGCTGCATGTAGCCATGTGTGCACATGTGTTCATATTCATTGCTAGTAAGTGAACTATTTTCCCTAAGTTATAGCCATCTTTGAAAAGCGAGTCAGGTAAAGAGCATTTTTTCTGTCTTAAAGGGGCAGTGTTGTGTTTTGAGACAGGCTTGTATAAGCTAAGTTGCCAATAGGCAGAAGGAAGCATAATTTGTCTGATTCTCTGTAATAATGGTTTGGGAATAATAATAATGACCTTTATTAAGTGGTTTCTTGCATCAAACAACACATTTGCAGTCACCTCCTTGTCTGAAGGACAAGTGGATAAACAGGCTAATGTCAAGCCCTATGTAAGGGGTGCGTACTGGCGGCAGAAAAGTCAGGCGCAGGAGAGCAAAAACTGGGTTACAACGGAGCAGTTTAATACATAAAACCACCGGCATCCAGAACAAACAATCAATGAGTACAAAACCCGTCGCACACCAGAATAAACGTGAACATGCACTTACAATAAACAATTCCGGACAAGGACATGGGGGGAACAGAGGGTTAAATACACAACATGTAATGAGGGAATTGAAACCAGGTGTGTGGGAAGACAAGACAAAACAAATGGAAAATGAAAAGTGGATCGATGATGGCTAGAAGAATGCTGAACGCCACCCGAACAAGGAGAGGGAATGTAGGCCTACATTGAACACCACACATTGGCTGCTACTGTAGGCTGAATGATAGAACAGCTATTTTCATATTAAAATGTTATTGGATGCATTTTATCCATCGTTTTTGATAGTAGGCCACTCTGATAGGCCTACATTATGATCAAAAAGCCACAGTAGCCTACTTGGTCACTGTTATAATTGTAACTTAAAGCGGGTACAGCATCAGTGTTCACAATAAACGCGAGCCAGAAGTTACACAGAATTTTCACAACGTTCAAGTTTTAGAGGGAACATTGGCCTGCATCCCTGTGGAACGCTTTCGACACCTTGTTGAGTCCATGCCCAGACGAATTAAGGCTGTTCCGTGGGCAACAGGGCGTGGTGCAACTCAATATTAGGAAGGTGTCCTTGATGTTTAGCACACTCTGTATTTAGCGAAGTTATTTAATGCATTACAAATTAAATGTAACCAGGCATGATGTCTGCATATTACAACTTTCCCCATTAGAAACTGGTTCATATTTGAAAAAGATGAATCATGCGAGTAAAAAGATCTCCAGCTCTAGTCAACACACTCCTACAGTATGTAGCTAATTAAGCGGCTGTGCAGAAGAAAGGTGAAGAGGAGCATGCTTCAGTGTTTTTCTTAACGAGCTCGGATCCAGTCAGAAGAAACATAAACAGAACAGGCTGAGAATAGAAGCCAGGAAGGCAGAGCCCCGAGCCTACTACATAAAGGAGAGGAGAGTGAGTTGGAAGTGGGGATAGATAAAAGGCTAGCAGCGATTCTGTTTGAACGATGACATCCTGGGGGTGAGGATGTCTATAGATCTGAATTCACCTGTAGAGATGCATTTTGACAATAAAGGCAACATCTCAACTGTAATAAGGAGAGAGAACCACTAGTGATGGGGGGAAAGGATGCAGTTACATAGCGTGATATTATTTTGGACGATATTATATCGATGCTTTGACTCCAAGTATCGATTTGTAAAGTTTTTGCTAGATAACGTTAGCTAGCTCTAGTCGGCTGTACTGTTCCTGCGACAAAACTCTGGTATTTTTCATCCTATAACTTGTTCTCTATCTTCTTTTAAATAGTGAGCCAACATGTTTTCAGCACTTTTATTTCCATGACTGATCAAAACACATTTTCTCATGCTCTCTCGTCTCTCTGCAGCAGACACATCGCAATAAAATCGAGTCACAATACATATAAAATCGAGTCACAATACAGTATCGAGTCACAATACATATAGAATCGTGAGAATTGCAAAATCGTATCGTTGGAGAAAGATCAAATAGTCAGAGAGGTTTATGAGTATGAACTCCAATCCTCTCCCTCTCCCTCTCTCTGTAAACTACCTTTCCTTCTCTCCTCATCATTTATCCAGAGCTGTACCCATCTCTCCTTTCCCTCGTCTCTGTCTCTCTCTCTCTCTCTGTGTTTGCACACTGGTATGGATCCTCTGGGAGCCACCATTAGATCAGGCAAATGACTGCCTCTCCGCCATATCAAAACCTTCTGCTTTTTTAAGCAGGCAGTAGCTGTGCTCTGCCAAGCGCATACACATATAGATGTGGCTGACTGCTCTCTCTCTCACGGCACAAAGCAGTATGCAGCTGTCTGCGGGGGACACTTCTCACAGTGGGCAATAAGCCAAGCATGAGCCATGTAAGTCACCCTCGGTAGGGCATTTCCTAGACAAAAGAAATATCACTCACCACAGTTGCTACTGCTCTCAGAAGAATAATAGTCATAATAATAACCATTTTCATTTTTGTAATCTTCTCACACGCCATTACCACACTATTATCATCATCATCATCTTCAGAGCTGGGGTCGATCCCATTTTAATTTAATTCAGTGAATCCCAAACAACAACAAAAAATTATTGTAGTGCCATTAATTTTCAATTCCCGAATTAACATGGGATTGATCCCAGCCCTGTTATCTCCCATAGGATCTTATCAGTTATCAGATGCCACTTGTTCCAGCAGCATCACCTGTGTGACCTCCAGGCAGCAGATACATGGAGCCAGTGGGCTGGGAGAGTTCCTTAGCCTCCCAAGGACACACACACAATGGATCGATTGGTGAGAAAGGTCAGTGCCTGGGTGAGGGTACTCTTGACAGCATCACCACTTCCACACTGGCGAGACAGAGAAGCGCACATGCATACACACATGCACACAAACAAACATAAACACACACACACACACACACAGTAACATTCACACAAGCACAGGGACTCACAAGCCTGAAAAAGTACGCACACACTCTTTCAGTAGTTTCCTACATGCTGTGCTCTGGCGAGCTGGAATGCCTATTTATTTTCCTGAGCTGTGGGTAGCCTTGTGCAACGGTGCCAAGCAAATAGGGGATCATTTGTGGTCACACCAGAGTCAGTCCCGGCATACATTCAATCACACACACTCACTCACACACACTTACTTAAACACATACACACACATACACACACATACACACACAGCAACACACAGCAACACACAAACATACTGTCCACTAGAGGCCCATGGCAGGCCGCTTGATAGCTGTGTGTCTGTCTTTGTGAGTGTGTGAGTGAGTGTGTGTGAGTGTATGAGTGAGTGAGTGTATGAGTGAGTGAGTGTATGAGTGAGTGAGTGAGTGAGTGAGTGAGTCAAATCAAATCAAATCAAATGTATTTGTCACATACACATGGTTAGCAGGTGTTAATGTAAGTGTAGCGAAATGCTTGTGCTTCTTGTTCCGACCATGCAGTAATATCTAACAAGTAATCTATGTATGAGTGTGTGAGTGAGTGTGTGTTGTGTTGCGTGTCTATGGCAGAGAGTCCAGGGTGGCCAACAGGCACTGGAGAGGAAGAAATGTGAGAGGTGAAGAGTAAAATTGGCCCTGACAGTCTCTATTGGTGTTGCTGGGAAAATCTGACTAAGCCCTTCAAGTGGTGTAGGGTTGATATTTCAAGCTAACCCTCTGACAATTCGCTAGACAAAACAAGAGGGAGGTTTTGGAAATTGCCGTGTTGAGTGAGGAAGTGAGACAGGGTGAGAGAGGGTAGCCGGGTATCAGAGCAGGACCTGTACATTCCCCCTACCTCCCCTCCTGTACCTCAGTCCTCTCAGGGCAGGATGTCAGCATTGTTCAACTGTTAGCGGAAGCCTTGTGTTTATTGATATGTGTGGCTGTAAGCTCTGGGTGAACAGGAATTATTCGGTGGGCACATCAGGGGAAGCTAAGCGGCACATCTTGAGAGCATGTTAGATGCCTTCTCTAAGAGACTAGCTCTCAGGGAAAAGCTCAGCTGCTGTTTGTTCATTCTGTGAATGATAATGTCCATAGTGTAATGGGCTAGCTGGGTATGGTCTGTAGGTCAGTGGAGAGGGCTGAGTCTGTCATGGAGGGGAAAGGGGACGTGGCTGGGCACTTAGAATTATCTTTGAAATCCATTAAAGAAGGAAAGACAACCAACATCTGACCTCGAAAACCAAAGTAAATACAATCCTTTGTGGTGAAGAGAGCTCATGACCGGTAAATGACACGGTTCAGTACCATGGTTTTTGAGGTAAACATTTAAGGCCTTTTAACTAAGCATCTACCAAATGTAGCGTGGACAGATACTATGCTGTGCTGCGTAGCTTACTCCTTGCTTTATCACCGATGGGGGTTAGCTGGAACGGCTGGGGTGACATTGATTAATGTGGTCAGCAAAGACTACGCTTATCCAAACCTTCCTACCAGCCTTCTACCCTGTGGGCAAGAGAAATGTAATGAAAAAGAGAGAGGAGTTCAGTTCACTCAGGAGTCCGGGGTGAGTAGTGGAAAGTGGGGGACTATGCAAGAACAAATATAATGGCAGCTGTAAGGGAAGGTGAAGGGGCTGCAACAGTTTATATACAACGTCATTTACGACGTCCATCCATTAAAAGCTAATTAGCAGTTGTTATGGCTGCATGCTGGTGTGAGGACACAGCACAGCACTATATTTAGCATCCACAGTCTCAGCCTGCATCTAACAGCATCCAGGAAACCAGTCCAAGGACATCACACCACAGGGTTACTCAAGGGCATAACAGAAACCATGGGGATCATACTAGGTCTGGGAAACATTACCTGTTACCTAATAAGGTAGGACAAGCTAGGACTGGCATACACGACTATAGAATACACTTCCATTACGCTAATGGGTACAGACTACAGAGAGAATGAGAATTAGAGAGTTTGAAAGAAAAGTAGAATGAGACAGAGAGGATAGAAAGAGAGACAGAGAGATAGACAAAGGTCGAGATGAGAGAGACATAGGTTAGATCTGAAAGCCTTGATCAATATGTCCTGGCCGTAGCTGTTGCCTAGTGCCTTGTGTCGACTGCAAACAGAGACACAGACAGACAGACAGTGATAGGAATGAAGAGTGACGGCCCACATGTACACTCATACACCGGCCCTTATTCTCCCCCAGTCTCTGAGATAGATGAGTGAGAGGTTTAATGCAGTTCTCTGAAATCCATCCACAATAACAAACTCATCATGTTTAACAGGTTTAGACAAACACTCAGACCCAATCAGATCTCAGGGAAATTGTGAGAAGCACCTTTCCCTAAGATGACTTTGTTTTAACTTTGTTTTCCATGGTGACGTGAGTGGTGTGGTTGAGGGGGAGCCAGAGTGTGTCTGGAGAGTTGGTGGAAAGAATACCCAATTGTCATACTTAGTACCAAATTGTCAAAGTAAAGATACCTTAATAGAAAATGACTCAAGTATAAGTGAATGTCAGTAAAATACTACTTGAGTAAAAGTCTATAAGCATTTGGTTTTAAATATACTTAAAGTATTAAAAGTAAATGTAATTGCTCAAATATACTTAAGTATCAAAAGTAAAAGTATAAATTCCTTATATTAAGCAAACCAGACGGCACCATTTTCTTGTTTTATTTTTCTTTACGCGTAGACAGGGTCACACTCCAACACTCCAACATAATTTATAAATGAAGCGTTTATGTTTAGGGAGTCCACCAGATCACAGGCAGAAGATGACCAGGGATGTTCTTTTGATAAATGCATGAATTGGACCCTTTTCTTGTCCTGCAAATCAAAATGTACTTTTGGGTGTCAGGGAAAATGTATGGAGTAAAAAGTACATACTTTTTTTAGGAATGAAGTGGAGTAAAAGTAAAAGTTGTCAAAAATATAACTAGTAAAGCAAAGTTCAGATACACAAAAAAAATACTTTAATACTATACACCACTGGTCTGGAGCCAGTGAGACAGAGACAGGGCGAGAAGGAGAGGGAGAGAGAGAGCGAGAGCAGGGAAAGGAGAGATAAGTACAGCTCTGGATAAATGATGAGGAGAGAAGGAAAGGTAGTTTACAGTAAAAGCTACCAAATCCATCTCTCTCCTTCTCCTGTCCTGTCTCCTCCTTTCTCTCCTGTGATATCAAAAAAAGCACTTCATCTAGGGAGGTGTAAATGCACTGGGACCGCTTTCCTCCTCAGACTCACCTGGTCCCAGCTCAATCAGCCATGGAGCAGGCAGAGGGATGGGGGGTTGTGGAGGGGCGGTAAGGAGTGGGTTCTCTGATGGTTAAGGAAATGGATTGGTGACAGGTAAGGGTACAAACAAAAAAATTCCTTGTACACTTTAAAGATGCAGTGCCCTTGAAAAGGCTATTATTGTTCATATCCAGATGTGACCCCCTCTGAAGTAACATGGTGACTATATAGTTCCGCTTACCAGCCCTTCTCTCACTCTTAGGTGAAACACACAATCGTTATCCTCAGCGCCTCACATCCAGTTTCAGAGCAGCCTCAGTCAGAACCCCCTCTGATAAAGCCCAGCTACAAGTCAAATGCCAAACTCCATCATGTCTGACACTGACTCTGGCCATGCTCTCTCTGAAGTGTTGGCTAAATAAATCCCCAATGACATGCAGTGGAGGAGAGAGAGAGAGAGAGAGAGAGAGAGAGAGGAGAGAGAGAGAGAGAGAGAGAGGAGAGGAGAGAGAGAGAGAGAGAGAGAGACTTGGCTGTGGCTGGGCTCAGCACACAGACAAGCTGTTTAAATCCCTTCTCCCTCTGTGCCTTTATTCCCCAAATGTAATTACAGGCCTGGCGAGGCCTGGGTGTCTGAGGCTGTAGAGAGAGCCCAGAGCCCTGCAGTACAGTATCAACACCAGCAGGCAGCACCCTGTCTGTCTCAGTGGGAGTAGGAGACAGGAGGCTACAGGGACATTTTCAACACCACACACCACACACTTCAAAGGCCTCACTCCTCAGCCTCTCAGACACACCAGGTTAACCCAATCCTTTCAGTGTTGCCGTGGGGCCCAGTGAGCAGACAGCACTGGCCACGCAGATAAAGGCCCAAAGAGCATCTCAGCACTGGCCTGTACTATCAGACAGCCTCCATGGAACAGAAACACCACCAGCTGCTCCCAGGAGATTTAAGACCAAAGCAAGACGCGTGTGAGGGGAGCATGGTGGTAAGGCTAGGGGGATAATCCCAGTAGGAATCCCAGTAACATTCCATGTAGAACTTCCAGATCTCTCTCTTTTAAATGAATGGCATGTGCACCTTCTTCTTGTTCTAGTCTGGCTGTATGTTCATTTTCCTTTTCTATGTGCTCTACCTCAAGTTCCCTTTCCCGGTACTCAAACTCATTTCTGTTGCTCCAATTTTGCCTTTAGTTCTAACTTCCACAGTTGCACGTCCAAGGGGTTTTCCCACCTACCCGTAGCACTCTTTTCATCAACCTTTCTCTCCACAATGATTTCCTTTTCACCGAAGCAGCATCGAGCAACTAACTGCTGCTTTTGAATGGGCAGTTATCACACTGATGTCACAATGCTTTGCAATGATGATCAGATTCGCCTTTGTATATTGATCTAGTATTTCCCAACTAGGGTTTTCTCCAAATGCTTCCAAAGACCATGGTTTTCTTTTTTTCCTGTGTGGTTATGCAACTTTCAAACTGATTTCACTAATCTTATAACCCCTGTTGGTTGTCAGTGGCAGAAAAAGTGTCGTTGGAACACTCAAATATCTGGGCACAGTAGAGCTTCAGTGTAGGTGATTAGAGCAACTACCTTACCAATGGGAAACAAGATCTTGGATGAGCCCTTATTTTGTTACGTTCCCTAAAAACTAACAAAAAATGTCGCTCAAATTAAAAAGGGAACTAACAAATAAATCACTGACATCCAGAAGGAAACAGGTGGGATTTTAGATGGGTTCTGAAAGGCATCCATGGGGTGCCTACTGGGTCCTAGCCAATCCAATGTAGAAGGGTCTTAAAAGACACCCACCATGGACGCCAACTGAGTTTTCCTGAGAGCAGACAAACTAAAAGAAAAACCCAAAACAATTTAGGATAGGGACTAGCAACAAATATGAAGAAAAACTGAACACTATATGAAGGCTTTGTTCGGCTCTCTAAAGTTGGAAGTGCTAACATCTCCTCTCCAACTGATGCACTGGGCTAGCAGGTCTTAAATACCAGCTGGGTCAGCACAGGTGAAACGCATAACGACTAACACGGTAATTCGATCGGGCCAGCAGGTGAAACACATCCTGACCAACGATCTCGAAATGGACCTTGAAATGGAGAGAAACCAAAGCCTGAAACAACATACATGCAATATCCTCTGCCTCCTGGCTGGGGGGTCCAGATTTGTGAGGAAAATGGGGGGCTGGGTTGGTTGAGAGTAGCGACTACAGCAACACCTTGAGTTAGAACTGCTCCTAAACACCCCACTGTCTCCATAGACACACACAGCTGCACCGCTCAGACTACAGCACTCGGAGAAAGACACACAGAGGGTGGGGGGATAGTGGGAGAGAGAGAAAAGGAGAGAAAAAGAGCGACAGAAGGAGAAGGAGGGAGAAGGAGAGACAGAGTGTGGCGAGAGAGAGAGTGAGGGGGGATATGTTTACCAAACACTCTGCAGGGACTGTGTTGGAATTTAAAGGCCTGCTTTTCCTGGAATGCTTGTTGTGTTCAGGTCACGCAATGTAAGCAGAGGGATTTGCCAGTGTAGGAGGAACACTTGGCTGTGCTCAACTCTCCCCCTGTACTCTCAGCTCTGCTTAGTGAAGGAACTGCTGTCTGGGAGGAATAGGGGAGAGATGTGATTGAGAAAACCTTCTTGAGTTTTTCACCACTCTGTAGGCACTGGAAGTGCCTGTGTGCTTCAACACTGAGAAGTGTGCTCCAGGGTGAGAATGGTGGAGAAAACACTAGTCTTGTTCCGGTGAGTGTATGGATGTTTGTGTGTCAGATTGGCCTCTTGTTGTTCGAGAGAGAGCAGCGTAGAAATCAGAGCCATGCTCAAGCAGTGACAAGCCTAACTGGAAGTGGACAGAGTCATAACATGACACTTACAACCCAAGATGAGACAATGGTTTGAGAGGAACAAAGAGAATGAGAGAGAAGGAGAGGAGGACGGAAATGAGAAAGGAAGGGAGCGAGGGAGGGAGGGAGAGAAAGAGAGGACTAGCAGTGCAGCCAAGCCAAAACCAACAGCTATTACAAGAGTCATCCCACATCTGCAACAGTGGCTGGCCCAGGACCAACCTGAGGTGGACTGGAACTATAGCCTTACCAGGTCCCACCCACCTCCCCCATCCTCCAACCGCTGAGCAGCCAACCAGATCCTACTATGTTTGGATGGGGATTGTTCTTTTGTCTGCAAATATTTGAACAGAGTTGCTCTTGGTGAGCTGGTGGAAGAAAACCCAGGGATCAGTGTACTAGTGTTTGTGTGGTGAGGTGTACTATAGCTTACCATGACATACCTGTAACCACAACACACCTGTTGTAAAGTAGCTTCACAAACCTGCACACACTGGTGTGAAAGATACGCATACTTATGTTCTTCCTCTCAAGGCACCCCAGGACTCAGATAATAACCAGAAAAATATTTTTTCACTCATAATTATTCTCTTTCTTAACACACACTCACACACCACACACACGCACATACAAAGATGAAGCAGAAAAAGGCGTCTTTTGTCTGCTGAGCGCTGATGAAAAGCTACCCACTGAGAACTTCAATCACTTGTGAAAATGAGCTAGAGATGTGCTGAACCCCCGGCAGTGTCATTAGGCCTGTCTGTCACTCTGCTGGGGTGCTGGGGGAGCAGCCATTGGCCTCCTCTTTGCCTCCCCTCTGCCTCTCTCTCTCGCAAATTCTCTGTCTCCCCTCTGCTTCCCAGCCACCCTGCAAGCACGGGCCTTCCTTCCCTGGGCCTGGCTGCTCTGTAGCAGGGGAGGAGACCAGGGAGGGGACCGGAGGGACCATGGGGGGACCAGGGAGGGGGCCAGGAGGGGACGGGAACGGGGGATGGGGGGGACCAGGGAGGGGACCAGGGGGAGACACCACCCTGTTCTGGAATCTATTCTGCTACTGGAATAATGGAGCTGTATGAGGGGTGGTGGTGTCTATGTACATAACCCCCTGAAGGCTCATCTGTTCAGACAGACAGCACGCATATACAATGAATACTGGGACATTCTGCATGTCAGTGGAGGCTCCTCAGAGGAGGAAGGGGAGGACCATCCAACTCAGTGAATTTCATAAAAATTGTTAAACATTTAAAAAGTGTTATTTTTTAGATAAAAATATACTAAATATTTTCACATCACCAAATAACTGATTTAAACACACCATTTTGTAATGAAGGTCTACAGCAGCCTCAATAGCACTCTCTGGGGTAGCACCATGGTGTAGCTGGAGAACAGCTGGCTTCCGTCCTCCTCTGGGTACATTGACTTCAATACAAAACCTAGGAGGTTCATGGTTCTCACCCCCTTCCATAGACTTACACAGTAATTATGACAACTTCCAGAGGACGTCCTCCAACCTATCAGAGCTCTTGCAGCATGAACTGACACGTTGTCCACCCAATCAAAGGATCAGAGCATGAATCTAGTACTGAAAGCATAAGCTACAGCTAGCTAGCACTGCATCAAATGTGGCGAGTAGTTAACTCAAAGAGAGAGAAAGACAATAGTTGAACAGTTTTGAACTAATTCATTTCAAAATAAATTAAGGAGAAGATGATAGAGAGCTAGCTATATTTCATTTTCGTTGTTTTCACTTTCACTTAGCTAATGCAGCTAAGCTAATTTAGCCTTCTTAAACAGAGAGGAATGCTATTTATGTTATCTAGCTGGCTAAGGCTATCCAACACTGGAACTCTTCCAAGTCACGGTAAGCTTTTGGTTTTCTTAATTTATTTATTGTAACTGCTAAACTGCTTGCTGTACACTGTACTGCGTGATTGTAGCGGGTTTACTAACATGTTAGTTCTAGTAGCTACGTTGACTATTACGTTAGTTAATATGGTGACAACGATGTAGGCTGTGTGTAGCGGTTAGCAGTTATGGTATGAAGGTTTGGCTTGGAAAAGTTTTTGTGTTGTGCACTGAGCATTTATACAACGCATACAATTATACAATGAGCAAAGTGATGATTCTGTTTGTATGAGGCTGCTATGAAAGTGAACTGTTTGCGTGTGGTCAGGTGTATTCATTCAGCCAATTCTATTGAAAAACGTTTCTTAAACAGAAGCAAACGGAACGAAACAGGGATAAACCTACCTGAATTTGTCCAATAGAAACTTAGTTTCCAGCTGTTTTGACTAATGATTACACCCTAGATCAGCTAGATGCAGGCAACAGTGTTCAAGGCAGTATTGTATGTGTCACTGTCTGTCACCTTGATTACTCCAATTTGTCTCTCGACCTGTGCACCTACGTTATAAACGCTCATTCATAGGCTAGGTTGGAGCAACCAGTAGTAGTCTAAATCTATCGATGTCACATTGAGCTGGGTGAATGGAAAATGAACGACATTCATTCAATATGCTGTAATAGAAATAAGGCCATGCTCATAAATAGAAAATGAAACAGCACTGACTGCTACTTCCACATGTGTGATATTGCCACACATGCACAGAGATGCATGCACACGCACAGACCCTGCCATAAGACCCAGAGAGCTGTCAGAAAGCCCTCTGTGGATCCAGTGTTTCTCTCATTATTAACTCCTCAGAGGATCACACACCCTAATCACACTAAGGCTCTCTGAAAGACAAAGACGTGTCCGTGCACATATTCATAGAGGACTCAGTACCAGTACTCCTTGTATATACATTTTACATTTTAGTCATTTAGCAGACGCTCTTATCCAGAGCGACTTACAGTAGTGAATGCATACATTTCATAATTTTCATTTCATGCATTTTTTATTTTTTGTACTGGCCCCCCGTGGGAACCGAACCCACAACCCTGGCGTTGCACACACCATGCTGGCGTTGCAAACACCATGCTCTACCAACTGAGACACAGGGAAGGCCATGTATATAGCCTCGTTATTTTATTGTTACTATTTCCTTTTTATTTTCATATTAGAATTTTTCTTACTTTTGAACTCTGCATTGTTGGGAAAGGGCTCGTAAGTAATAATTTCATGGGAAAGTCTACACCTGCTGTATTCGGCGCATGTGACAAAGTAAATTAGATTTCATTTGATTTTGATTTAACTCACACACACACACACACACACATACACACTGTGAAAACAGGTTCTATAAACAAAAAGCTTCTTGCTAAGTGCGCACGCACACACACACACAAACATGCTCTCACTCTCATGGTGACTTTGATTTATGATACCAGAGCCATATCAGTGGCATCATCAGTACGGTGGACATTACTGCTACAAGCACAAAACAGCAATCTAAGGAGTCCCCGATCAATGAGTGTGTGTATTTGTGTGTGTGTGTCTGTGAATGTAAGTGTGTAAATTATATTTGTAATAGAGGGTGTGTTTGTAAGTGATCCAATTGTTGTGTGCAAGACAGAGCAGAAGCCATTCTTGTAGGCTTCCCATCCCCGCACAAGATGGAGTATTTTCATTTCACTCACTGGGGGCCTCATATTTTCTCTTCATTTTATTGCATTCTGTTAGCATTTTCCACACAGATACATTCCACCTACACACACAGACATCCAAGAGTGAGTGAGAGAGTGAGAGTGAGTGTGAAAGAGTGAGAGTGAGAGTGAGTGAGAGAGAGAGGGTTTGGTTTAAATACCATGCCACAGAGCCAGGAATGCTGACACGGCTGTAGCAGGAGACAAAAGCTGAACAGACTGAAAGCGAGACAGAGACAGAGAGTGAGAAAGAAAGAAAAAAGAAAGAGAGAGAGAGAGATTTGAAGGAGCTGGTGTGTATACAGTGAGGGCTGCTATAGGCAAACTGGGGAACAGTAATTCCCCTCTATGGTTTTTATGTCAGGGAGTCTTGCGCAAGACCATTTTCTCACCCTACAAAAATGTAGTCTCCCCCGTCCCTCAGTGTGCAGCAGCTATATATAATGCACACATCAAACGCTCCGAGCTGCTCTGACCTCACTTTCTGGGAGCCCTGCGGATTCCTCATACTACCGTAGTTTCACACAGGACCCATCTCACACACACAATTCACCTCCACCAAACCTTCTGAATTACACTATCTCTACGAAGAGAAACTCATCACATGCTAACAGAAAGAGGAGGAGAGCAACAGAGCACTGAGTTTGGTGAAAACCTTGACTTGGCTGTTGAAGAAGTACAGAGACAGAGAGAGACAGAGAGAGAGAGACAGAGAGAGACAGAGACAGAGAGAGAGAGAAAGAGAGAGAGAAGGGGTGGATAGGAGGGATAGTCATTTGCCTATACCCCTCAAACTCAACTCTGGACGTTGAAGCCAGTTCCACTGTATTTTCTCATTGTTCCCCTCTAATCAGAGACTGATTTAGACCTGGGACACCAGGTGTGTCCAATGAATGATCAGGTAGAACAGAAAACCAGCAGTTGAATACCCCTGGCCTATACTGTATCTCGTTTCAGAGAGGAAGTGGGAGCAGAGAAGGAAGTGCACACATATCAGCAGTGAGAAGAGAAATGCACTCCTTTGTCTGCTGTACTGCAATCTGGACTCTGTCCACTGTGCTGTGTGTTTCTCTAACATATTAACCTTATCACTGGCCCAGCCTGGTCATTTCAAAGCTATTTGAGCACCTTTATGCATCACTATAGTGACTGGCTCTAAAGGGGAGACCCTGGCTGTTGCAGGGTTGGAACCATTCTTTGGCCACGTCCAGAATCGATAACCATTTAAACACAGACACGGTGATAATCAAGGCTAGTAATTGTTCCAATGTGTAAAATCAGGGCTAGAATAGAGCAGTGCCCAGAGGACATAATTTATTTTCTGCATTGGCTGTCCCTGACCTCTGAACCTAGCTCCTAATCACCAATTAGCATGCAGCTTTCAGATTTCAGGCTGAATCGACGGAAGCTACAGGGTCTAGCCAAACAGCAACACACACAACTCTACTACTCCACAGGACACACGGAATATGCCAATACTCCAAACTGACAGGTGTTGGGAATATGTTTGATAGTATCTGTTGAGTATAACCCAGGATGTCCCTTGTCAAAACATTTTGTGGGAACAGAGCTGGTGACATGACTCATTGGCCAAGTTAATAGATGTAGTCTTGTTTCGCACGTCAAATCAAATCTCCCCAGTCCAGTAATATGAGTTTCTGTGTTAGTGTGTATTCAAGGAGCCATTTCACACTGCTGGGCTAGAAATAGTTCTTACACCAGCTGAATCAACCCTAGCCCTCTCCCCTGAGACAGCTATACACAAAGTACACACACATCTCTGCACACATACTCACTAACTCACACAGTATCCACACACACACCCGCATGCTCTTCTTCTTCCTCCCTCTCTCCCTTTATACCTCTCACCCTCCTGTCTCTCCCTCTCCTGTTCCCTGTCTTCTCCCCCTCCCATACTCCTCTCTTCTACTTTCTTCCTTCATTAAAATTGACTTCCTAAAGCCTCCATTCGTCTTGCTGACAGCTCCACTATCGATCGGCCTGGAGAGAAAGGATGCCGTTCCAGGGCTCCAAATGGCTCTCTGGCCAGCCTGGAAGATGGCTGGATGTATGGCGAAGGGAGGCGAGGAGAAGGGGAATGAATGGGCGAGCTGGAGAAACCAACCACGTTCTCATGTCAGCTATATCTTAGGGTGGGAGGTCTCCTATCCCCCTGTACTCTACTGTAGATACCTGATTCACTTTGAAAGCCCTGAAATCCTGTTGCACTGTAGCTGACCAGAAAAACCACATAGACGTGTTTCATCATTAAGTTATGGACACACTGCCATCACCCTATACGTTTTAGATAGCGCTGAAGAGGCGAAGACACCAAGGGGGATCAGGCAGTGTCACAAAATCAAACTGATAATCATTGGAGAGGATGACCAATTAAGCACTGAGGTACAGAGCTTGGAGATTTATAACCTCTCAGGACTTGTTCCATTGGGTCACAGTGAAGTGGCACCGCTACAAGCCCCTGGCATACATGCTATAACACACTCCAATTATTAAACCGGGCCCAGAAAGTCTGGCAGACTGTAAAAACCACACTGAGAACATAAGCAACACATGGGAGAGCAGGTTTCAATTGGCCACGCTGACACACAATTCATTTCAATCAAACCCATCTGAAGTAGCTTTCCGCTGACTGACGTCTTTAATGGGCCTGCATCCCTTATCGTCAGCTGTTATCAGGGGAAGATGAGTTGGCACTTTCCCTCTTCATCCCTCTCTCCCTCCATCCTTCCCGGGTGACACAAATTCTTCTGCCAAGATTGATGATTGGACATTTGATTTTCCTAATGATTAAAATATCTGCAGTCGCTGCCCTGCCGTAGAAGCCCCACAGACTGAGTTTCATCCCCCTGCCTAAACCAACCCTGCCACCCCTCCTCAGATGAGCGCTATGTATGTATCGGGGTTGTCATCTATAATCATAGAGCGCAGCACAACACCGCCAGTCAGCAGGAGGGAGTCTCCTGGGAACGTGTCACTGTTTATTTGTTCTCTAATCTGTCCCTCTGAATTGCCATTGATTGCAGTAGCTAGGGAGAGAAAAACAGACAAGGTGTAATATTCAAGACAAATTACTCGACTTCCCAGTTGCGAGGAGCAGTTCAATCTACATAAGGCCTGATAGTGGTTACAGACAGGCAATGTTAAAAAAAAAGGTTGTTGGCATTAACCAACGACCTTTGTCTCCCCGGTATCGACACTGTGATCAGTAAATATCTCAGCCTCTACTACAGTATTCGGACTCAGCTGCTCTATGTAGCAACCCATTCAAACAGCACGGCCATATACAGTATAGAATCCTAGAGTCGTGGATTCCACTGATGCTTTCTAGGGGGCATCATAAGGTAAAGAGAGGGTCTGAGGATCTGTCAACTGGAGAGAGAAGTGAAAGGGGTGGGAAAGCTAAAGGGAGGGTAAGCTAGAGCATGGGGCAGAGAGGAGAGAAGAGGAGAAGAGAGGAAGCTGAGAGGGATGGAGGGTTATGGCTGTGGCGATGCAGAGTGCAGAGAGCAGTAGTCAATATAACAGCACTCATTCATCTCTCAATGGGAGAGAAATGGGTTGGAAAAAAAGAGAGAGACAGGGTAAGTAGACAGAAGGAGATGTGAGGTAGCTGAGGGAGGGAGTGTGGGAAAGAGAAAGGGAGGGTAAGCTAGTGGAGAAAAATAGGGAAGGAGAGGGGAGAAATAGAGCATGGGGCAGAGAGGAGAGAAGAGGAGAGGAAGGAGAGAGGGATGGAGGGTTAAGGCTGTGGCGATGCAGAGTGCAGAGAGCAGTAGTCAATATAACAGCACTCATTCATCTCTCTGACAGCACTCCAAGTGCTCCACTAGGGAGACACATCGCTGCATCACCTACAATTCAGTAAATGCAGAGCACACACACTCACACACACAAATACGCCTTTACCAACCCTCCACTTTACAACACATTTACACGCACGCACGCACGCACGCACACACACACACACACACACACACACACACACACACACACACACACACACACACACACACACACACACACACACACACACCTATCCTTGTGTGGACCGAACAACTGATTACCATTCAAAATCCTATTTTCCTAACCCCAAACCTAACCATAACTCCTAACCCCTAACCCTAACCCTTAAACTTAACCCCAAACCTAACCATAACTCCTAATCCTAACCCCAATTGTAACCCTAAAATAGCCTTTTCCCTTGTGGTAAAATGGACTTTGGTCCCCACAAGGATAGTAAAACCAAAAACGAGAGCGCACACACACACACACACACACACACACACACACACACACTATTTTCCAGGGAGCCTGCCCCAAGACTACATTTTGGGTCAATAGTATCTTGGGGGTGGGGCAAAATCAGTTAATACACCATTACACCGTAACCTGCTAACTCACAAAACACAGCCACAGGCCATGACACACACACACACACACACACACATACACACACATATGCTAATTAGATAAGGCTGTGCGCTGCAACAATCAAATTAAGAGCAATAAATCTCGCAGTAGCAGCCTGAAGCTAGATGGCTCATACCAACCTGCCTGCACTGCGGACAACGGGACAAATCACTTGACAATCTAACATACATTCACCTCCACAATCCATGCAAACCACATTCCTTTAGTCCATTTAGTGATTGCTATTGTGAGATACTTTACTGTCTGATGCTGAGGCTTATATACTTTTTTTATGCTCTTCCTTTCATTTAGCTAATGATACACACACACACACACACACACACACACACACACACACACACACACACACACACACACACACACACACACACACACACACACACACACACACACACACACACACACACACACACACACACAGTTTCCCTCTCCTGGCTGGTCACGGCCCATTGGCTGTTTTCAGCCGTACATTTCCCATGATTCACGGCTAAGTGCGTTGGTGTAGAACAGTTGTGACTCACCGGGCCCAGGAGAGGAGACAGGCTGGCTGTGTGTCGTTACAGCACACCAGGATAGATGGACCACATGCAGGTTAGAGTGGCTGCAACACTACCACCAAGGGCTGATGGTAGTGTGAGACCAGGAAAGACTCTTCTTTATGTGGAGCTAGGCTAATGGCTGTGGTGGTAAGTAAGCATTTCACTGTTAGTCTACACCTGTTGTTTACGAAGCATGTGATGCATACTATTTGATTTGACTTGGTGTGGTCTTGCTAGACCCATACACAGGGGCTGTGGGTCTGGGCTGTTCTATGACATCTGTGGATACAGGGGGAAAGAAAGGTACTTGCACTAATTTGGCTTGACAACCTTTTGCCCAATCCCCTCGTCCCCTTCCTCCTCCCCCTTCTCCCCAAGCTGGGCCAGCTCATACTCTATAAATGAACCCCCTAATGATCCCCAAATCTTCCTTCTCAATCAGCAGAGGAGGGAAGTGGGGAGCGAGGAGAGGGGAGGGACAGGGGTGCTAGGCTTTCTCCACTGCCTCCTCCTATTAGAGTGGGCCCCATAAAGGCAGCTGAGGCACCAGGCCCCTAATGATTCCTTAATGATCCCCCTCCTTGGCTGCAGCGCTGACAAACACTGACTAACCCTGACCCCAGGAACACCCACCAGGCCCCCCACGCTAGTTTAGTTTGTGGAAATTCCTCTCAGCAGATCAAGCAAGGGAAACGGCAGAGTAGACAAACGAAGACAGAGGTAGGAGGAGAAGAGTTGTGGTATAGGGGCAGTTAGACCTCTAGACCCCAATGCTCTCCCCTCTACCCACCTCTTTAGCTGTGTTTCTGATTTCCATTGCAAGCCTGCATTGGGTTGGGGGAGCCAGCAGCAGCAGAATAGCATTTTAACATCACAGGGTAACGTAATTACAGAGTGTACCATCGCCAGCCTGCCTCAGTTTCTCCTAAATACTCACACCCCAAATTAGGGGTTACCTCACTCAAGTTAAACCTACTATTTAAGACTAGGACGTCACATGCAAACACAGGAGAGGAGACGCAGTTTAGTTTTACCAGCAGAGTTTATCAGGAGAATGACATGAAGCTGTTCAGTCAGACGGTTGCTATTAAGAACCAGAGTAGACCAGGTGGGGCCACATTAACCTACTGTATGGAAGGACTTGGCAGGGCCACATATGGCTGGATAAAGGAGAGTGTGTTTATGTTATATGTCCAGAATATCTGACAGCTGAAAATCTGCTAAAGATATTTCCAAAGACTGCGAGTAAAAAAAAGTAAAAACTCTGTGGTACAGTATGACCTCACAGGCTTGGACTGCAGCTCAGAGCGAGTCACAGTCGCGGATGACAGAATGCTGTACTCCAGGAGCCATTCCCAGGTTCCCCCTCTCCTCTCCTCTCATAGATAACACTAGCAGCTTTCCCCCTCACCTTTTAAACCACCCATCCCACTCTCTCTCTCCTTCCATGTATCTGTCCCTCTCTAACACAACCACAAGGTACATCCACATAACCAATTATACCATCATTCATTCCCTTCAAGATATTCCATCTTTAAGAGCAGTAATCATTTGAAAACATAGGAAAGCTGTATGGCTTGCGGAATTTATTTATCCAAAACAGAGACGTTGGTCACGACCATACAGTAGAGTAAGTGGAAAGTGAATAACTCATAATGGCCGGTGTAGTGGTCATAAGCAATATGTGTGATTAAGGCCAGTGACTAGGCCAACTGTAGAAATGAGGAGTGGTGGACCATCAGTCTGGCAGGCAGCAGCAGAGTCCGGGCCTTGCATGGCAGAGCATTAGGAGATGAAAGAGAGGCCGTGCGTTGCGCCTCTACTGATAAAAACAGGATCCAATTACTGCCTGTGATTAATGGAGAACGCTCCCAGGAAGATCTCTGGCTTCTGTCTCTCTCTGCTCCTCCATCACAGGACACAGCCAGGCAACTTTGCACTGCACTGCACTGGGGGATAGGCCAATAGTAGTGCTACTATATTAATGTTGTAGTAAGATCTCTGTCTTCTGTCTCTCTCTGCTGCTCCATCACAGGACACAGTCAGGCCACTCTGCACTGCACTGTACTGGGAGATAGGCCAATAGTAGTGCTACTATATTAATGTTGTAGTAAGATCTGTCTTCTGTCTCTCTCTGTTGCTCCATCACAGGACACAGTCAGGCCACTCTGCACTGCACTGTACTGGGGGATAGGCTAGTAGTAGTAATACTGGAGTAACACAGGGGTAGACAAGCGGTATAATGTGTGTGAGAACACCACCTATTCTGGGGAATTGCTACCTGCATTGAGGTAAAGGGTATAATTACTAATACAGTGCTAAGATGGAGGTTTATGTACTGTATGTGTGAGCCAGTGGAGGTTCTTCAGAGGAGGAAGGGGAGGACCATCCTACTCAGTGAATTTCACGAAAATAAAAACAGTGAAACAATAGTGAAAGTTATCCTTTTTAGATAAAAGTATACAAAATATATTCATGTCACCAAATAACAGATTTAAACACACTGTTTTACAATGTAGGTCTACAGTAGCCTCAACAGCACTCTCTGGGGTAGCATCATGGTGTAGCCGGAGGACAGTTATTGACTTCAATACAAACCTAGGAGGCTCATGGTTCTCACCCCCTTCCATATACTTACACAGTAATTAGGAAGACTTCCGGAGGACGTCCTCCAACCTACCAGAGATCTTGCAGCAGGAACTGACATGTTGTCTTTCAATCAAAGGATCAGAGAATTAATCTAGTACTGAAAGTAGAAGCTACAGCTAGCTAGCACTGCGGTGCATAAAGTAGGTTGAGTAGTTGACTCAAAGCAGCAGAGAGAGAGAGACAGAGATATTTTTTTTCTTAGTTTACCTTTCACTTACTTAGCTAGCTAAGGCAGCTAATTTAGCCTTCTCAACAACCTGACTCAAACAGATGAATGCTATTTATGTTAACTAGCTGGCTAAGGTTATCCAACAAAGCAACTCTTCCAACTCAAGGTAAGCTTTACGTTTTAACTGTTAAACTGCTTGCTGTACACTGTACTGCTTGGTTGTACACACGGATTCGGGGTTTACTAATGCGTTAGTTGTAGTAGCTTTGTTGACTATGATGTTAGCTAATATGGTGATAACGATGTAGGCTGTGTAGCGGTTAGTGGCAATGGTATGAGTTACGCCCTGATCTGTTTTTACTGTCCTTGTGCTTGTCTCCACCCCCTCCAGGTGTCACCCATCTTCCCCACTTATCCTCTGGGTATTTATACCTGTGTTTTCTGTCTGTCTGTGCCAGTTTGTCTTGTTGGTCAAGCTTACCTGTGTTTGTCTTCTTAGCTCTTGCTTTTCCCTAGTCTCTCTTTTTCTCGCCCTCCTGGTTTTTGACCCTTGCCTGTCCTGACTGAGCCCGCCTGCCTGGCCACTCTGCCTGTCCCTGACCCTGGGCCTGCCTGCAATCCTGTACCTTTGCTCCACCTCTGGATTAATGAACTCTGCCTGTCCCTGACCCTGAGACTGCCTGCCGTCCTGTACCTTTGCTCCTACGCTGGATTATCGACCCCTGCCTGCCTTGACCTGTCGTTTGCCTGCCCCTGTTGTTACAATAAACATTGTTACTTCACACAGTCCGCACTTAGGTCTTACCTTGATAACTGGCCCTAACTGACCCAGCAGACTTGGACCAGCTCCGCAACGCCATCTCCTCCCAAGGAGCCCTTATTGGTAGACACGAGGAGTTGCTTCGCGGTCTGATGGAAGGGTTCCAGGCCGTGGCCGAAAGTCACAACCTAGCCTTGAACGCATTGCGGGAGCAATTCCATGGGTTGCCTACTAGGCAGCTACCACGACGGTAACCTCCCAGCCCCTCTGTTACCCGGCTGGTAGCAGCGCCGTCACCCCGGTTTCCCGGGAACCGAGCTTACCTCCCTCGGAGCGCTACAATGGAGATTCGTGAATCTGCCGGGCCTTTCTCTCCCAGTGCTCCCTCGTTTCCGAGCTGCAGCCTTCTTTGTTCCCCATGAAGATAGCGTATATTATTACGCTGATGTCCGGGAGGGCATTTGCCTGGGCCATGGCGGTGTGGGAACAACAATCTGCCGTCTACCTCAGTCTGGGGGTATTCGTGGTGGAGGTGAGAAAAGTTTGAGGCTCCGTTGTCTGGGAGAGAGGCTGCCCGGACGTTACTCCAGCTTTGGCTGGACACCCTCAGTGTGGCAGACTATGCGGTGGAGTTTCGCACACTAGCAGCGGAGGGCACCTGGAACCCGGAAGCACTGTTCGACAAGTTCCTGCACGGATTATCAGAGAAGGTAAAGGATGAGCTTGCAGCCCGAGAACTACCGACAGATCTCGACTCACACAGCTCATTCGCTGGAGTGAGTACACTGGTTGGGTCTTAAAGATAATTGTTCTTCTCCCCTTACTCGCACCCCTCTCCATGCCACCCTGCAGTGGGGCGACCAGTCCAAGTCTCTCCAGGTACTCATCAACTCAGGGGCTGATGTGAGTCTCATGGACGTTACCCTGGCGTCCGAGCTGGGCATCCGCTCTACATTCCCATGGGTGTTAGAGCACTGGACGGGTGCTCTATAGGCCGGGTCACCCACCAGACCACCCCTGTCAACCTACGAGTGTCGAGGAACCACAGCGAGATGATCCATTTCCTGCTGGTTGAGTCTTCGCAGGTTCCCGTGGTATTGGGATTCCTGTCCTGAAGTCAGCTCTGCCTGCCCTGGGACGTCTTCCTGGGGGCTTGGAAATTGCCCCGGACCTCTCCGCAAGCTCCGCAGAGTACCAGGACCTCCGGGTGGAGTTCAGTAAGGCCCGGGCCACTTCGCTTTCGCAGCACCAACCGGTATCCAAGAGAGTCAAGCCTGAGGCATTGGCCAGCCGCTATAGTGCCATGGCTACACCCCTCGAAGCTGAGACCTTTTCCCCCCGCTCTAAGATCATTAGCCCCTCTGCAGTTCATCCTCTGTTGCCCTGTACCCTCTGTATTTGTCCTACCTTTTCTGTGTCTAGAGTCAAAACCATGTCTGACTGCCCCTTGTCTTCTGTTTATAGGCCCATCCCTCCCGCCATGTCATCGATGGCCAGCCAGAGTACACGGTGAGACGCCTCCTGAGGGTTCAAACATGGGCAGGGGTTTCCAGTACCTGGTTGACTGGGAGGGTTATGGCCCAGAGGAGAGGTGCTGGGTTCCCGCTAAAGACATCCTGGACCCGGCCCTCATCGCCGACTTTCACTGCTGGCACTCCAGTCAACCAGGTATCCACCCAGGTGGAATGCCAGGTGGTGGTGGTGGGGGGGGGGTACTGTCAATTGCCTGCCTCTGTTACAATAAACATTGTTACTTCACACAGTCTGCATTTGGGTCTTACCTTGATACCTGATAGTATGGAGAGGTTTGGAGAGGTTTTTTGGCCTGGTTACAGACAGCTGTTGTGTTGTGCACTTAAGTCCACAAGCGAAGGGAAAAGGTGAGAGGAGGAGAGCTTGTAGTTGCGAGAAGGAATTATACAACGAGCAAAGTGATCATGCTGTATGTGGCTGCTATGAATGTGAACTGTGTGTGTGGGTGTATTCATTCCGCTGATTCTGTTGCAAAACGTTTCTTAAATGAAAGCAAACGAAACCAAATGGGGAAGGACATACCGGAATTTGTCCAATAGAAATTCTAGCTTTAGTTGCAAAAATAAACTTTTTGCAACTGTTTGGACAAATAATTACACCCCTGATCAGCTGGAAGCAGGCAAGAGTGTGCAAGGCGGTATTGAACTTGTCACGCACCTTGATTTTTCCAATTTATCTCTCGCCCTGTGCACCTATATTATAAACTTTCATTTGTAGGCTAGGTTGTAGCAACCTCATGATGGGTATAGGGAAAATGTGAGTATCATGTAGTAGCCTAAACCTATCAATGTTAGAATGAGCTGGGTGACTGGAATATGAATGACAGTCATCCAATATGTGACCTGTTTCAGGAAGCTAGGCGTATATTGCACATCACTACTAAAGAGGAGAGGGATTTGAACGTCTTTTTAATGTCTTTTTATCAAAATGCATTTTTGGGCAGAAATGCCTTCTGGAATGTGAACTTTCATGTGCTTTAATAACAAACTTGTATACCATCTGTAAATACAAATGTAATTGTTAAATTACGAACCTAGGGTTGCCGGAAAAAGGGGGAACCTTCTCGCTAGCCATGATTGACTGAGATAATGGATGGGCTGGACATGCCGGGAGATGAGTTTGGATTGGTCTGCCATGTAGAATGCTTCTGTCTATAACGTGAGCTGCTCAGTATGTGTTGATAGTCCACAGCGTTTTTGAAAAATATAACGTTAGCAATCGAGAACTACAAAAGTTTTGCTACTTTTCTTAACCTGTTAGGGCTAGGGGGCAGTATTTACACGGCCGGATAAAAAAACGTACCCGATTTAATCTGGTTATTACTACTGCCCAGAAACTAGAATATGCATATAATTATTGGCTTTGGATAGAAAACACCCTAAAGTTTCTAAAACTGTTTGAATGGTGTCTGTGAGTATAACAGAACTCATATGGCAGGCAAAAACCTGAGAAGATTCCTTACAGGAAGTGGCCTGTCTGACAAGTTCTTGTTCTTCTTGACTCTCTTTAATGAAAACTGAGGATCTTTGCTGTAACGTGACACTTCCTACGGCTCCCATAGGCTCTCAGAACCCGGGAAAAAGCTGAATGATGTAATTCCAGCCCCTGGCTGAAAAACATTAGCGCCTTTGGTAAGTGGTCTATCAGAGGACAATCAGACTGAGGCGCGTGCACGAGGCGACCCCATGTTTTTATTTTCTCTCTCTTTGAACGTAAACACGCTTTCCCGGTCGGAATATTATCGCTTTTTTACGAGAAAAATGGCCTAAAAATTGATTTTAAACAGCGGTTGACATGCTTCGAAGTACGGTAACGGAATATTTAGAATTTTTTGGTCACGAAAGGAACAAAACAGAGGATATTTGAACATAACTATGGATTATTTTGAACCAAACCAACATTTGTTATTGAAGTAGAAGTCCTGGGAGTGCATTCTGACGAAGAACAGCAAAGGTAATAATATTTTTCTTATAGTAAATCTGACTTTGGTGAGGGCTAAACTTGGTGGGTGTCTAAATAGCTAGCCCTGTGATGGCGGGCTATCTACTGAGAATGTGCTTTCACCGAAAAGCTATTTTAAAATCGGACATAGCGAGTGCATAGAGGAGTTCTGTATCTATAATTCTTAAAATAATTGTTATGTTTTTTGTGAACGTTTATCGTGAGTAATTTAGTAAATTCACCGGAAGTTTGCGGGGGGTATGCTAGTTCTGAACGTCACATGCTAATGTAAAAAACTGGTTTTTGATATAAATATGAACTTGATTGAACAAAACATGCATGTATTGTATAACATAATGTCCTAGGTGTGTCATCTGATGAAGATCATCAAAGGTTAGTGCTGCATTTAGCTGTGGTTTGGGTTTATGTGACATTATATGCTAGCTTGAAAAATGGGTGACTGATTATTTCTGGCTGGGTACTCTGCTGACATAATCTAATGTTTTGCTTTCGCTGTAAAGCCTTTTTGAAATCGGACAGTGTGGTTAGATTAACGAGAGTCTTGTCTTTAAAATGGTGTAAAATAGTCATATGTTTGAGAAATTGAAGTAATAGCATTTCTAAGGTATTTGAATAACGCGCCACGGGATTCCACTGGCTGTTACGTAGGTGGGACGAAATCGTCCCACTGGCCCTAGAGAAGTTAACAACATTGATGCCCTGAATTTAGCATATAGGATACACAGTTGAAGTCGGAAGTTTACATACACCATAGCCAAATACATTTCAACTCAGTTTTTCACAATTCCTGACATTTAATCCTAGTTCAAATTCCCTGTCTTAGGTCAGTTAGGATCACCACTTTATTTAAAGAATGTGAAATGTCAGAATAATAGTAGACAGAATTATTTATTTAAGCTTTTATTTCTTTCATCACATTCCCAGTGGGTCAGAAGTTTACAGACACTGAATTAGTATTTGGTAGCATTGCCTTTAAATTGTCGGGTAGCCTTCCACAAGCTTCCCACAATAAATTGGGTGAATTTTAGCCCATTCCTCCTGACAGAGCTGGTGTAACTGAGGCAGGTTTGTAGGCCTCCTTGCTCACATACGCTTTTTCAGTTCTGCTCACAAATTTTCTATAGGATGGGAGGTCAGGGCTTTGTGATGGCCACTCCAATACCTTGACTTTGTTGTCCTTAAGCCATTTTGCCACAACTTTGGAAGTATGCTTGGGGTCATTGTCCATTTGGAAGACCTATTTGCGACCAAGCTTTAACTTCCTGACTGATGTCTTGAGATGTTGCTTCAATATATCCACATCATTTTCCAACCTCATTATGCCATCTATTTTGTGAAGTGCACCAGTCCCTCCTGCAGTAAAGCACCCCCACAACATGATGCTGCCACCCCCAGCTTCACACTTGGGATGGTGTTCTTCGGCTTGCAAGCCTCCCCCTTTTTCCTCCAAACATAACGATGGTCATTATGGCCAAACAGTTCTATTTTTGTTTCATCAGATCAGAGGACATTTCTCCAAAAAGTACGATCTTTGTCACCATGTGCAGTTGCAAACCGTAGCCTGGCTTTTTTTATGGCGGTTTTGGAGCAGTGGCTTCTTCCTTGCTGAGCGGCCTTTCAGGTTATGTCGATATAGGACTCGTTTTACTGTGGATATAGATACTTTTGTACCTGTTTCCTCCAGCATCTTCACAAGGTCCTTTGCTGTTGTTCTGGGATTGATTTGCACTTTTCACTCCAAAGTACGTTCATCTCTAGGAGACAGAACGCGTCTCCTTCCTGAGCGGTATGGCGGATGCGTGGTCCCATGGTGTTTATACTTGCATACTATTGTTTGAACAGATGAACGTGGAAACTTCAGGCATTTGGAAATTGCTCCCAAGGATGAACCAGACTTGTGGAGGTCTACAATTGTTTTTCTGAGGTCTTGGCTGATTTCTTCTGATTTTACCATGATGTCAAGCAAAGAGGCACTGAGTTTGAAGGTAGGCCTTGAAATACATCCACAGGTACACCTCCAATTGACTCAAATTATGTCAATTAGCCTATCAGAAGCTTCTAAAGCCATGACATCATTTTCTGGAATTTTCCAAGCTGTTTAAAGGCACAGTCAACTTTGTGTATGTAAACTTCTGACCCACTGGAATTGTAACACAGTGAATTATAAGTGAAATAATCTGTCTGTAAACAATTGTTGGAAAATTACTTGTGTCATGCACAAAGTAGATGTCCTAACCGACTTGCCAAACTATAGTTTGTTAACAAGAAACGTGTGGAGTGGTTGAAAAACGAGTTTTAATGACTCCAACCTAAGTGTATGTAAACTTCCGACTTCAACTGTAGGTCAAGGAATAGATGAAGTCTATTTTCACCTGGAGTTTTTCCTTATTGTAGGCTACTACTTTTACCTCCTTTAGTCTTGAAACCTTTGGTTGTTTACTACACTACTCGTTCTGTTTAGCATATGGATGTGAATCCTTAAAGAGATGGGTGGGGCTAAAGCTCAAGAGGGTATGAATGATGCTGAACCGGTGTAGACAAAGAAGAGCTCTCCAGTAGGTGTACCAAAACATTCAAGAACAATTTTCTCAAAAGTGGGGTTATAAGTTTTCCACCTTTCAAAGCAGAATTACTTTCCCATTGTTCCTCAACTGCAGTGTATGATATGCCATTTTCTAGCTCTGAGTCTCTACTTGTATCAAATGTAAAAAAACACAATTTCAGATGTTGCTACATAGGACCAAATCCAGGCAGTGGGTTACATATGCTGTAATTGAAGTAAGGCCATGCTCATAAAAAAAAAAGTTGTCCTCTCTAATCATAACAGCACCGACAGCCACTGGTGGGAGCACCCCTTACTCTCTCTCCTTCACACTCTTCACGGTCTCTACTGGAACTTCAGTGAGCAGCAGAACAACATCCTGTGTCTAGGAAGTGACCTCACCTCCTCTAAGGCCAGATAATACGTTTGACATCAGAAAGCAAAACACCAGGCAACACTTGCTGGGCTAGCTACAGTAATGAGGGATCCGTTCCCTCCGTTAGCCCCCAGTGTTCTGCTCTGCTCTCTGAGGAAGGCCAGGTGGTGTGACACACATATGACTGATTAGGGGACCGGGGGCCAGGCGCTGAGGTCCAGAGGGGCCAGGGGGGACCTCCTGTAGGAGGCAGCAGCCATTAGCAGCATGGGATGACCAAGTCAAGGCCCTGGAATAGTCCTTACATAACACCTCAGACACAGCTCACATAACTTGTACTGGCCCACTTCTAAAAGTACTGTTAGTGTGTGGTGGGAAGGTGAGGGGATGTTCCCTCTCAGAAGAAGTGAATGGGAGAGTATTGTATAAGAATGCGTCAGTATTATTCAACATGTAAGGTGTACGGGCTGTGTCCTTAACAGCCAGTCAGGTGGCAGCTTGGTGTTAGTAGGAGGATCTGGATATGATTAGGAAGGGTGGGGGCTTCATATTAATCCTTCCTGTCTGACTGAGAAGGCAGGGTTGTAGGGGCACGGAAACACACACACGCACACGCACACACACAAACACACTCATTAAAAGCTACCATCTGGTCAGCCAATTACTGCCAGTGGCTAATATGTTTTTTTTTTTCACCTTTATTTAACCAGGTAGACTAGTTGAGAACAAGTTCTCATTTACAACTGCGACCTGGCCAAGATAAAGCAAAGCAGTGCGACACAAACAACAACACAGAGTTACACATGGATTAAACAAACATACAGTCAATATCACAATAGAAAGAAGTCTATATACAGTGTGTGCAAATTCGGTAAGATAAGGGAGATAAGGCAATAAATAGGCCATAGTGGCGAAATAATTACAATTTAGCAATTAAACACTGGAGTGATAGAGACTGGAGTGATAGAGAAGATGGAAAAGATGAATGTGCAAGTAGAGATACTGGGGTGCAAAGGAGAAGAAAAAAAAACCAGTATGGGGATGAGGTAGTTAGATGGGCTATTTACAGATGGGCTATGTACAGGTGCAGTGATCTGTGAGCTGCTCTGACAGCTGGTGCTTAAAGTTAGTGAGGGAGATATGAGTCTCTAGCTTCAGTGATTGGCAGCAGAGAACTGGAAGGAAAGGTAGCCAAAGGAGGAATTGGCTTTGGAGGTGACCAGTGAAATATACCTGCTGGAGGGCGTGCTACGAGTGGGTGCTGCTATGGTGACCAGTGAGCTGAGATAAGGCGGGGCTTTACCTAGCAAAGACTTGTAGATGACCTGGAGCCAGTGGGTTTGGCGACGAATATGAAGCAAGGGCCAGCCAACGAGAGCATACAGATCGCAGTGGTGGGTAGTATATGGGGCTTTGGTGACAAAACGGATGGCGCTGTGATAGACTGCATCCAATTTGCTGAGTAGAGTGTTGGAGGCTATTTTGTAAATGACATCGCCGAAGTCAAGGATCGGTAGGATAGTCAGTTTTAATGTGAATTGGGTACTGAGACCCCCAAATTAAACACAGACCCCCACACTCCTTACCTTATCCACAAGCGCACTCAAATACAGCTCACCCTAACACTACTGTAACTTAACCTGTGTGCATGACATACTGCACGTAGGTCTAGGCCTTCCACTGATGGCTGTGGTCTCTCTGCCGATCTATCTATGTGGAGATATTTGTGTGAGAGATGTGAGGGGCCTTTGGCCGTTAGCTGTAGCTTTGTTTCTCATTGTGTGGTTCTGTCTGGACTGTATAAACGTCCTCTGATATCTGCGAAAACAAACAGTTGAAGCGGCCGAGGAGGTGCTGGAGGGGAGGATAAGAGATGAGGGGAGCAGTGGGACGGGGGAAGCAGGGAGGAACGGGGAGGAAGCAGGGAGGAACGGGGAGGAAGCAGGGACAGATGGGGGAAGCAGGGACAGACGGGGGAGCAGGGAGAGACGGGGGACGCAGGGAGAGACGGGGGACGCAGGGAGAGACGGGGGACGCAGGGAGAGACGGGGGACGCAGGGAGAGACGGGGGACGCAGGGAGAGACGGGGGAAGCAGGGAGAGACGGGGGAAGCAGGGAGGGATGGGGGAAGCAGGGATGGACACGGGGGAAGCAGGGATGGACACAGGGAGAAGCAGGGATGGACACAGGGGAAGCAGGGATGGACACGGGGGAAGCAGGGATAGACACGGGGGTAAAGCAGTGAGGGACGGGGGAAGCAGTGAGGGACGGGGGAAGCAGGGAGAGACGGGGGTAGCAGGGAGGGACGGGGGAAGCAGGGAGGGATGGGGGAAGCAGGGATGGACACGGGGGAAGCAGGGATGGACACAGGGGGAAGCAGGGATGGACACAGGGGGAAGCAGGGATGGACACAGGGGGAAGCAGGGATGGACACAGGGGGAAGCAGGGATGGACACAGGGGAAGCAGGGATGGACACAGGGGAAGCAGGGATGGACACGGGGGGAAAGCAGTGAAGGGCGGGGGAAACAGGGAGAGACTGGGGAAGCAGGGAGGGACGGGGGAAGCAGGGAGGGACGGGGGAAGCAAGGGCATTCTTCTCTCTGGGCTGGGTGACGGAACTGTGCTGGAACGAGCACCTGTCACCCCCCACAATCACCACAGAGGTCAGGCAGAGTCACACAGAGAGAGAGAGAGCGAGAGAGAGTGAGAGCAGGCTTAAGGGAGAGAGAAACTAGCCCCTTTTCTCACTGTCTGGCCCTCCCCCTTCCTCCCTCTTCCCTCATGCTCTACCTCTATTCTTCTTCTCCCTCTCTCACACTCACCTACTCGTTCTCCCTCTCTCTCTCTCTCCCTCACGCTCTCACTCTCCCTTGTCCGTCAGTTTTTTCTCTCTGTTTTCTTTCCCCCTCTATTTCATATCCAAACAGCTTAATCAGTGTAAATGACATTCCTAAAGCAGCATATGTTGCCAAAGCCCCAGACTTACTGAATCATGTACAGGATAAATATCTCTATAATATCTGCATAAACGTTTTGCATTGATAACGAGGAGCACCAGCTGTTACTAATGGCCCTCCCATTGGTCTCTCCACCTCTCTATCCCTCGCCTTGTCACCTTCCCTTGTTCTCCTAGCCCACTTCTCATCCCTCTCTCTCTCTGACAGGAGAACCAGCAGCAGAGCCTTCCTGCTCTTCAGTCTTACCCTTCAGTCACCCTCTGAACGACCAAGACAGAGGAGAGGATGCTGGACACATCACTATGGCAACCACTAACAGAAACCAAAAAAAGACACCACCCCTCCTATAGCAGAAGATAACCTAAAACTATATGAGAGATTTCTCTTACATTTTATCTTTATTTAACTAGGCAAGTCACTTAAGAACAAATTCTTATTTTCAATGACAGCCTAGGAACAGTGGGTTAACTGCCTTGTTCAGGGGCAGAACAACAGATTTTTACCTTGTCAGCTCGGGGATTTGATCAAGCAACCTTTCAGTTACTGGCCCAACAGTCTAACCACTAGGCTACCTGCCGCCCTACCTACTACCACCTAGAAAAGAGCATCAAATAGGCCCAGGAGTAATGTATAGAGCGGTGGTTCCCAAACTGTGGGGTACAGGGGGGCACAGGGGCTTTCAACTTACTCTTGAAAGTTGTAATAGCAGAATTTTTTTTTGTAAAGTTCGAGTCACTCAAATATCACATGAATACACATTAAACTGCTAAATGTTCTCTGCACCCCATGACAAAATGTGTAGAATTGCAGGAAATAAGCTTTAAATCTGCAAATGTTCTCTCCCACAACAAGAGGGGTGTGAACAATTTGTGTTATGAACAGTGCTTGTGCCCATAGAAATAGACATAGCACGCGGGGGGGGGGGGGGGGGGGGGTTCCACAATGCTGGAAGGGGGGCCTGAGTGAAAAGGTTTGGGAACCTCTGATAAGAGGACACATCTTCTCCTCATGAGTGGGATGTGGCCATGTGTCTCAGTCTCTTACCTCCCTGTCCTTGAGCTTCATAGCCAGGACCAGCTGGTGGCGGTGGTTGGTCAGGGCCTCACGGTAGTTCCCCTTGGAGAAGAATGCTGAGCCCAGGTTGCCATGGGCACGGCATTCACCTGTTTGGTCACCTGGAGCAGAGGAGGAAAGGGAGGAGAAAGGACATGTAAGAGACAGTCACTCCAGGACAGTATGGGACAAAGGACAATGTTCTCTATACAAATTCATCTGAGAACATAATCAATACTTTGTAACTTTCAATACAAGCATCTGTATACTTGCTTGTTTATCACTCAGGTTATATACAGTACAACAGGGACATCAATAGTAAATGTGCTGTCATTCAGTGTAGATTTACAGGCCAGTCATGGTCCTTCGCCATCTTAGAGCAGTGATGCAGTGATGCGATGGATCTCCTTGACACTGACATCCCATGATGTCCTTAAATGGAGTACTGGGCGTTCTAAGCTGCTGTACAGACAGAGCTCCACAGTAGAAGTAGACCTGCTATACCTGACCTCCGGCCCTAGTGGGGTGAGAGGTGGAGAGGGGGAGGCCTTATTACATCTGCCTGACAGACAGGCCCCCCCATACAGAGCCAGAGAGCCAGGCTCTCTACCTAAAAACCACAGCACTCTGCTCCATCCAGACCCTTATCTCCTGCTGCTCTGCTATACACTGCCCACTTATGTGTCAAACTGTGTGGGGTCAGGAGAGTCCAGACAATCTGGGCTGCCTCACACACACAGCAACTCAGGACCAGATAGAAACACACCAATACCCACAGATACGAACAGAAATAAACAGACAAAAACACACACACAAACATACACCCCTGTGGTCTCACCTAGTGTCTTGGAAACCTCCAGGTCTTGCTGCATGTATCCGGTGCTCTTCTCTGCATTGCCCAGGGACCAGTGGGCGCTGCTGAGGGCTGAGAAGACGGAGCCACGCAGCTTGAGGCTGCAGGTACCGATCTTTAACGCGGCCTCCAGGACCACCACGGATGCGGTGTGGTGGGCCGCCGTCAGCAGCTCCTGACCAATCACTGACACCACCACGAATGGACTCTTGTCCAGCTTCATCTTCTGCAGCTGTTGGTAGGTGGGTTCCAGGGACTCTATGTGGAGGGAGGGGAGAGGAGGGGGTTAGGGATGGTCATGATGGGGGCTACTGGACTCATTCAGATAGATTTTTTTGAATTCCTTTCAGTTTCATGGAATACACAAGGTTCTCCATACTGCAGCTCACGAACAATGACTGTATGCTGCTTAGGTAAATTACTGTACACTAGTCATGTTGATTGGTTCACCAGAATATCTTGTAAGATGGAAAATCTCAATAGCTCCATATAAACTCATCCCAGTCCTCAGTGCATCTAGTTAAGTCTGACACAATTACTGTATAATCGTGTAACCAATGATTACTGATGAAGAGCATCATGAAAATAAAATAACCGTCATAACTGTCTTGATATACAGTACCAGTCAAAAGTTTGGACACAACTACTCATTCAAGGGGTTTTCTTTATTTTTACTATTTTATACATTGTAGAATAATAGTGAGGACATAAACTATGAAATAACACAGATGGAATGATGTAGTAACCAAAAAAGTGTTAAACAATTCAAAATATATTTTATATTTGAGATTCTTCAAAGTAGCCTCCCTTCGCCTTGAGGACAGCTTTGCACATTCTTGGCATTCTCTCAACCAGCTTCACTTGGAATGCTTTTCCAACAGTCTTGAAGGAGTTCCCACATATACTTAGCAATTGTTGGCTGCTTTTCCTTCACTCTGTGGTCCAACTCATCCCAAACCATCTCAATTGGGTTGAGGTCGGGTGATTGTGGAGGTCAGGTCATCTGATGCTGCAGCACTCCATCACTCTCCTTCTTGGTCAAATAGCCCTTACACAGCCTAGAGGTGTGTTGAGTCATTGTCCTGTTGAAAAACAAATGATAGTCCCAAACCAGATGGGATGGCGTATCGCTGCAGAATGCTGTGGTAGCCATGCTGGTTAAGTGTGCCTTGAATTCTAAATACATCACTGACAGTGTCACCAGCAGAGCACCCCCACACCATCACATCTCCTCCTCCATGCTTCACGGTGGGAACTACACATGCGGAGATCCTCCATTTACCTCAACCAGCTTCATGAGGTAGTAACCAGGAATGCATTTCAATTAACAGGTGTGACTTGTTTAATGTTAATTTGTGGAATTTATTTCCTTCTTAATGCATTTGATCCAATCAGTTGTGTTGTGACAAGGTAGGGGTGGTATACAGAAGATAGCCCTATTTGGTAAAAGTCCATATTATGGCAAGAACAGCTCAAATAAGCAAAGAGAACAGTCAATCATTATTTTAAGACATGAAGGTCAGTCAATGTGGAAAATTTCAAGAACTTTGAACGTTTCTTCAAGTGCAGTCGCAAAAACCATCAAGCACTATGATGAAATTTGCTCTCACGAGGACCGCCACAGGAAAGGAAGACCCAGCAATGGACATTAGACCTGTGGAAATCTGTCCTTTGGTATGATGAGTCCAAATTTGAGATTTTTGGTTCCAACCTCCGTGTCTTTGTGAGACACAGAGGCTGTGTGAGGGCTATTTAACCAAGAAGGAGAGTGATGAAGTGTTGCATCAGATGACCTGGCCTCCACAATCACCCGACCTTAACCCAATTCAACCTGATTACTGCTTACAAGCAAAAACTAAAGCAGGAAGTACAAGTGACTCGCTCAATACAGTCAGATGATGCGGATGCTACGCTTCAGGACTGTTTTGCTAGCACAGACTGGAATATGTTCCGGGATTCATCCAATGGCATTGAGGAGCATACCACTTCAGTCAACACCGGCTTCATCAATAAGTGCATCGATGATGTCATCCCCACAGTGACCATACGTACATTTCCCAACCAGAAGCCATGAATTACAGGCAACATCCACACCGAGCTAAAGGCTAGAGCTGGAGCTTTCAAGGAGCGGGACACTATTCCAGACGCTTATAAGAAATCCCACTATGCCCTCAGACGAACCATCGAACAGGCAAAGCGTCAATACAGGACTAAGATTGAATGCTACTACACCGGCTCTGACACTCGTCAGATGTGGCAGAGCTTGAAAACTATTACGAACTACAAAAGGAAACCCAGCCGCGAGCTGCCCAGTGACGTGAGCCTACCAGACGAGCTAAATGCCTTTTATGCTCACTTTGAGGCGAGAAACACTGAAGCCTGCATGATCATGCTCTCCATAGCTGATGTGAGCAAGGTCAACATTCACAAAGCCGCAGGGCCAGACAGATTACCAGGACGTGTACTCAAAGCATGCGCGGACCAACTGCCAATTGTCTTCACTGACATTTTCAACCTCCCCCTGGCAGAGTCTGTAATACCTACATGTTTCAAACAGACCATCATTGTCCCTGTGCCCAAGATAGCGAAGGTAACCTGCCTAAATGATTACCGCCCATAGCACTCTCGTCGGTAACCATGAAGTGCTTTGAAAGGCTGGTCATGGCTCACATCAACACCATCATGCCAGAAACCCTAGACCCACTATAACTTGCATACCTCCCCAACAGATCAACAGATGACGCGATCTCAAACGCACTCCACACTGGACAAAAGGAACACCTATGTGAAAATGCTGTTCATTGACTACAGCTCAGCGTTCAACACCATAGTGCCCACAAAGCTCAACACTAAGTTAAGGACCCTGGTACTAAATACCTCCCTCTGCAACTGGATCCTTGACTTCCTGACGGGCCGCCGACAGGTGGTAAAGGTAGGTAACAACACATCTGCCACGCTGATCCTCGACACTGGAACCCCTCAGGGGTGCGTGCTTAGTTCCCTCCTGTACTCCCTGTTCATCAACTACTGCGTGGCCAAACATGACTCCAACACCATCATTAAGTTTTCTCACAACACAACAGTGGTAGGCCTGATCATCGACAATGATGAGACAGCCTATAGGGAGGAGGTCAGAGACAATAACCTCTCTCTCAACATGAGCAAGACAAAGGAGCTGATTGTGGACTATAGAAAACAGCCCCCATTAACATAGATGGGATTGAAGTGGAGCGGGTCGAGAGTTTCAAGTTCCTTGGTGTCCACATCACCAACAAACTATCATGGTCCAAACACACCAAGACTGTTGTGAAAAGGGCACGACAACACCTTTCCCCCTCAGGAGACTGAAAAGACTTGGCATGGGTCCTCAGATCCTCAAAAAGTTCTACAGCTGCACCATTGAGAGCATCCTGACCGGTTGTATTACCACCTGGTATGGCAACTGCTCAGCATCTGACTGGAAGGTGCTACAGAGGGTAGTGTGTACGGCCCAGTACATCACTGGGGCCAAGCTTCCTGACATCCAGGACCTATATACTAGGTGGTGTCAGAGGAAGGCCCAAAACATTGTCAAAGACTTCAGTCTCCCAAGTCATAGACTGTTCTCTCTGCTATCGCACGGCAAGCAGTACTGGAATGCCATGTCTAGGACCAAAAGGCTCCTTAACAGATTCTACCACAAGCCATAAGACTGCTGAACAACTAAACTAATCAAATGGCCACCTGGACTATTTACATTGAACCCCCCCCCCCCCCCCTTTTGTTTTTACACTGCTGCTACTTGCTGTTTATTATCTATGCATAGTCACTTTACAAATGACCTCGATTAACCTGTACCCCCGCACATTGACTCGGTACCGGTACCCCCTGTATATAGCCTCATTATTGTTATGTCAATTTATTGTGTTACCTTGTGATTTTTACTTTATTTTATTAACTCTATATCTTGAACTACATTGTTGGTTAAGGGCTTGTAAGTAAGCATTTCACGGTAAGGTCTACACCTGTTGTATTCGGCGCATGTGACAAACAAAATTTGATTTGATTTGAATTGAGATGGTTTGGGATGAGTTGGACCACAGAGTGAACAAAAAGCAGCCAACAAGTGCTCAGCATATATGGGAACTCCTTCAAGACTGTTGGAAAAGCATTCCAGGTGAAGCTGGTTGAGAGAATGCCAAGAGTGTGCAAAGCTGTTATCAAGGTGAAGGGTGGCTACTTTGAAGAATCTAAAATATATTTTGATTTGTTTAACACTTTTTTGGTTACAATATGATTCCGTATGTGTTATTTCATGGTTTTGATGTCTTCACTATTATTCTACAATGTAGGAAATAGTAAAAAATAAAGAAAGACCCTTGAATGAGTAGGTGTGTCCAAACTTGTGACTGGTAGTGTATATATATTTCTTTTTTTCTTCTGTGTGTAGCGAACAGCTGACTGAAGACAGGACGGGGCATTCGTGCGGTTGAGTCTTTTTCAGCGGTAACATGGACTCTTACAACATGATGAAACTTTATTGCTCCTTGCTGAAACAAGCAAGTGTTGTAGCAGACGAGTCTTTAGTTGCCCAGGCAACGCCCCCTCCCTGCAGCAGAAGCACATGCAGTCAGGAGCGGAGGAGAGAAGAAAATGCGTGTCTAATATATTTTGGCTGACCAATAACCGTCATCCAAAATTCCATGACCGTCACATCTACTGTGTTTCAGGGAGAGCAATCAGTGTGTCTTTTGTTAGCTAAATGAGCTGAGCTTGTCTGAGTGATTGCTTTAGAACATGGATTTCACTGACAACAAGACAAACAAATGAATACACCATTCACAGGTACCACTATTATGGGCAATTTAATACAAGGCAATTTCAAAGACAGCACAGTGAAATTATATTTCTATGTCTCTTCATTTTTTCATTCGATGTTGCAGTTTGAGAGAGAAAAGAAAAGCCTGAGTGGGTTTTGAGGGCCGGTGAGTGTTAAGAGTGATGGTGAACATGCTGCTGTAACACACAGGGGAGAGAGGCAGAGGAATGCAGAGCGGAGAGGAGACACACAAGGTGACCTTTGGGAAGGCTGAAAATGCACACAATACTATAAATCAACGGTGGGCAACGCAAGGTTTGGGATCCACAGCCCCTCCAGATTACTGACATTACCCGCCAGCCTGCCAGCCAGCCTGCCAGCCAGCCCGCCAGACAGCCAGGCAGCAAATTGGGAGGCTGATAGGGAGGAGGACGGGACAGGGGTGACATCCCGTGTGTGTATGTGTGTGTGCGCGTGCCTGCCTGCGTGTGTGTACTGTATGTGTGAGTGTGTGTACTGTATATGTGAGTGTGTGTACTGTATATGTGAGTGCAAGTGTGTGAACATGAAGGGGAATATGAAATATACCTGTGCCCCTTCTGCAAATATTCTTAGCAGAGTTGCAGTTAATTAGGTCAACTCCTCCCCCACAGAGGTTTTTCTGTAATAATGTACCTGTACAAGGCAGATCGTGCCTGCATTCAGATGTACTATATGCCTGCTACTGTATCAGTCATGCCCATGCACTTAAAGACCATGACACTCATTGGTTCAGACAAACACTTACAAACAACAAAATACACATGAACATTATCTGAATAGCCTGGTGGTAGTACCAAGCCACCCAGACTGAAACTAATATTCACCACACACACACAAAATGATACACGTCTATAGTCTTCACACAAGCATTCAAAAATATAATTGATGATGCTATTTCAAGTGCATCACTTGTGTTCCAGCGGTTGGTAGAATGTAACGCTAGCAGAAACACTGTGCATATCATATCCATTCATAGCTGGTAATTGTATTCAAAGTGATACACAGAGTAGTGTCATAAATCAAACATTGCTATCTCTCTCTCTGTCTCTCTGTCTCTCTCTCCATCTTTCTCTTTTTCTCTCTCTCTGTCACGGTCTTATTCTCTCTCTTTCCCAAGTCCAAGCTCCAGAGTTTCAGCAACAGGGCCTTCTCCAGGGATGATCCAAGACTCTGGAACTCCTTCCCTCCAACCATCCGTGACTCTGAATCCATCACCATCTTTCAGTTCATCCTAAAGCCCAACCTCTTCACCTTGGCCTACCTCTAAGCCCCTCCCCACAGACACTCTCTCCCACACACGCTCTCTCTATCCCAAACACACACACACACACACAACACCTGCTCGCTCACTCATACACTGACACATCACATTCTTTCCTCTTCTTTAAGCTCGTCCCCTTCTCTTTGTTTCATGTTTTTGTTACTTCCTGCTGTTAGACTGGCGTTGTCTTGTTTTGATATCTCGGTTTAGTTTCATGGAAAAGTCCTATATAAGTCCCATGTACTATTATTACCAATCCTTTTACAAACATGGAGTAAATATCATCCACATGTACATAAACAGGTACAGTACATTCATATATAGTTCCTTCTCCTGCTCTCAGGCTTGGACTCATAAAAGGGAGGCCCTGGGAGGTTGGTGACCATTACAAACCCATGTAGCGGACATTCTGTTTTCCCCTGCCTTTAAATACAACCATGACTCATTTCACCTTCCCATTTCACGAGCCATTCTCTTCTTTGGGTCTGTGACTGTGAAGAGGCAGAGAGCTGACTGCTGAGAGGGCTAAAGTCCTCCTGTATCCTACGTCTGTTTTTCTGCATCTCCTTACATACTAAAAAGAACATACTGAAAGTACCATATTTTCTCATCATCATGATCATTATGGTGACATTGTTTATTATGGTGACATTGTCTCTCGTCCAACTCTAAGAGCTCAGTCAGGGAACTTCAGAGCTGGTGCAAGATAATAATAATAATAATCATTTTGTGGGTTCTTATATTTGTCCTACTTCACACATGCACAAGTGTGTATTATACGCATGTGTGAACTTGAAATGTGTTTTTTTGCATATCCCAACTCTCCCTGAGACTCCCTCGGAGATTGGGGTCGAGGCCAGGGTCAACCATTATCAACGGCGACCCCGGAGCAATGAGGGTTAAGTGCCTTGCTCAAACGCACATCAACAGATGTTTCATCTTGTCAGCTCGGGGATTCAAACTAGCAACCTTTCGGTTACTGGCCCAACACTCTAAACGCTAGGCTACCTGCGGCCCAAGTTTACGGGACAAACAGAACAGAAGAGAACCAAGCCCATTTACTCTCAACAATGACTACTGATTGGGCTTGATTTCTCTCATTTCATCTCACTCAGCGATATTCACCGCAGGAAAAAAAGATGCATCAAAACCTTGATATCTGAGGAGTTCGAAGCTGACATAATGATCACAGGCGGCAGAGAAGAGAGCCGGGGATACAGAGGTTTCTGAGAGCAGTTTCCCCTCCTTTGAAAGCTCTTTGTTGTGGGAAACACAAAGGCGTAGAGTACAGTAGAATTCTGGACTCATGGAAAATCTTTCAGATCTATACGAGGAAGAGAGAGGGAACTAACGTCTGTGTTGCGTCGTGTGGGGAAAAGTGTTTGGCAAAGCCACAGTGACAATGTGAGAATGTAACATTGTTATACTAAAGTAAAGTAAACACAAACAGTGGTGATAGTGTGCTTCAGGGGAATTTTATACACACTTTTTGTCTCCTTGAAGACAAAGGACTTGAATATGTTTTCTTGCTTTCATTATTTGTGTGCTTTGTTCACTGTTTGAATGAGCACACCTTTATCTGTCTCGCTATGCCCAATGACAGAATAAAAAGTCAACATGTAAAGAAAAACATGAAAGTGAATGTGATGTATGTGTTGTCCTGAAAACAACAAGTAGCTACTTGACTAATACTAGTTGTATATCATCAGTATGTGAGAGAGATCAGAGAGAGTGGATCCACATGGCTGTGTTCTGTTCATCTTCTTCATTACACTTCAACTCTGTATTTAACTAGCTGGGGCAAAAGTTTAGTAAGACCCTAGCGACACCAAACTCCAAGCGAGGGGAAAATTAAATGAGTGGGTTTGGTAATCCCCAGGTAATCCTGGGAGGGGTGTGTTACACGGACGATAAGACGGGCTGGCAGCAACATGCCATCTTCGACTTCAGCGAGAGAAAGCAACGCTTTCCTACCTTTTCCTTATCACAGGGTTTTGGCTGCACAACACTGATTATCCTCCCTGTTTGCTGGCGTAACGCTGATTATCTTCCCCCTATGCCAGGAGCCCCTCTGAGAGGATCATTGCTCTTAATCCCCCGACCTAGCTCCCCCTAAAAAACCTTGGACTGGCTCCCTCCCTCCGTCGCTAGCTGCTTCCCTCCCTGGCACCATGGGAAACGTGGTAAACAATTAAGAGATTTAAAAAGCCTGGGCCAAGAGCTTCTCCTATTCTACTGAGAGAGAGGCCAGTCAGGTCCACAGTGTTTAGTGTTGGGCCCACTCTCAAGTCATTTTGCTGTTAGGCTTCCAGTGACAAGGTTTATGTAATCAATGTACCTCAGATGGGTTTTTCACTCAGTGCTTGTTTTTTCCATGTATTCAGATACAGCCTTTCGCTAACAGGGATTGACAGAGGCGCTCCATGCAACCTAAAACACAATGACTCCTCTCTGAACAGAACAGAACACAGACATGTGGATCCACTCTCTCTGATCTCTCTCACACATCATGGAGCAGGGAAGTCACAGAGTTTACTGAAAGGCCTGGATATTAAGCTACTTGGCATTGGAAAATAGGCTTCATCAAGGGCAGACAAGGACTGTATTGTTGGATGATTATTAGGATAAATAAGTATATTTCTGATCAGCCTGACCGATAATCAGTCACACATACACTGAGACAGACAGACAGACAGACAGACAGACAGACAGACAGACAGACAGACAGACAGACAGACAGACAGACAGACAGACAGACAGACAGACAGACAGACAGACAGACAGACAGACAGACAGACAGACAGACAGACAGACAGACAGACAGACAGACAGACAGACAGACAGACAGACAGACAGACAGACAGACAGACAGACAGACAGAGACAGACAGACAGACAGACAGACAGACAGACAGACAGACAGACAGACAGACAGACAGACAGACAGACAGACAGACAGACAGACAGACAGACAGACAGACAGACAGACAGACAGACAGACAGACAGACAGTGTAAAGACATACAGTAGTCACTCTGACAGACAGCTAGAGTCACACTGACACATTAATTGACTGACGGGGATGGAGATTAGCGACATTTTGCCCGTTAGAAAGACAGAGAAGAAAACAGAGAGAGATAGTAAGACAGAAGTGTTACCTCGTAGTGGGGACTTCATGGCAGCCTCCACCATGCCAACCAGTAGCTGCAGGCTCTTGGGGTCTTGGGCCAGCCCCGAGGCGAAGGCGGCCAACGCGTCGGCATGGCGACCAAGGTACTGAAGGGCAACACCCTGTCGGAAGTATGCCTGTAGAGAGGAGAGAGAGAGGGAGAGGGAAGGAAAGAGAAAGAGAGAGAGTTAGACCCAATCAAATCATGGGAAAACAAAAAGATAATTACTTGACACATTGGAAAGAATTTACAAAAACACTGAGCAAACTAGAATGCTATTTGGCCCTAATCAGAGAGTACACACACACTGGCAGAATACCTGATCACTGTGACTGACCCAAAATATAAGAAATCTTTGACTATGTACAGACTCAGTGATCATAGCCTTGCTATTGAGAAAGGCCGCCGTAGGCAGACCTGGCTCTCAAGTGAAGACAGGCTATGTGCACACTGCCCACAAAAAGGTGGAAACTGAGCTGCACTTCCTAACCTCCTGACAAATGTATGACCATATTAGAGACACATATTTCCCTCAGATTACACAAACCCACAAAGAATTCTAAAACAAATCCAATTTTGATAAACTCCCATATCTATTGGGTGAAATACCACAGTATGCAATCACAGCAGCAAGATGTGTGACCTGCTGCCACAAGAAAAAGACAACCAGTGAAGAACAAAAATAATTGTAAATACAACCTATATTTATGTTTATTTGTTTTCCCTTTTGTACTTTAACTATTTGTATATCATTACAACACTGTATATAGACATAATATTTGAAATGTCTTTATTCTTTTGGAACTTTTGTGAGTGTAATGTTTACTGTATATTTTGTATTGTTTATTTATCTGTTTTACTTGCTTTGGCAAAGCAAACATGTGTTTCCTATGTCAATAAAGCCCTTAAATTGAAATTGAATTGAGAGTGAGAAGTCACTACTGCAATCTAGCTTCACAGCATGGGGCTGCAAACAAACACATTACCAGACACACTCATTTAACGCCACTTTCATTTTTTTTCACATGAGCAGTTTTCAGAGTACATGGCACCACTCTCCTTTTGTATTCCCATAATAGAGCGATCACTGTGTTTCCTGTACTTGTTAATTGGATTATAAATTTTACATAAACGCACATGATACAGTACACACTCATCGGTTGCATTTCTCAAGAGCATGCCATTGTTTTCTATTCACACAAATGGTTTTGGTTTGCAGTGGGTATCGTCTGCGCACAAGTCCAGAGTAAAGGGATTTCTATTAGATTCCGTTGAAAGAGCTTAGAGAGGGAGAGAGAGCTAGCCTACATAATGGAGTTACTTTATAGCATCATAAAAGGATAGCCATAAATAATCCAGACTCTCCATGTTATTTTTCACAGTTTTGCTATAATGACATACAGTACATGTACTAGCACCCTGAATCTGCCATGGCCTATTTGTCGACATCTGGGCCTTTCAATAGTGTGGAGCCCTCGAGTAAAATTCCTCCTCTTCCACCAGTTTGTTCCCACTGCTCCCAGATAGCCAGTCAGTCACATGGTGGTTGAATCTTCCACCAGTTTGTTCCCACTGCTCCCAGATAGCCAGTCAGTCACATGGTGGTTGAATCTTCCACCAGTTTGTTCCCACTGCTCCCAGATAGCCAGTCAGTCACATGGTGGTTGAATCTTCCACCAGTTTGTTCCCACTGCTCCCAGATAGCCAGTCAGTCACATGGTGGTTGAATCTTCCACCAGTTTGTTCCCACTGCTCCCAGATAGCCAGTCAGTCACATGGTGGTTGAAGTGTGATTTAACAGCAGTGAAAGGCACAGATCATGTGGCCACAGCCATATCTGATACTGACACTCCACAATGGATTGTGTGTGTGTGTGTGTGTGTGTGTGTGTGTGTGTGTGTGTGTGTGTGTGTGTGTGTGTGTGTGTGTGGGGGGGGGGGGGGGCAAAACAAATACAATGTCCATTACCCAAAACCAATAGTATAATAAAGAGAACCAACATTTCACCAAAAGGTTTCCAATGACAGCAGCCTCTCCCCTGTCTAAGTGTAGCCTGTAGAGACAGAGCTGTTTCCTGGCCTGACTGTCTGTCTCTATCTGTCTGTCTCTATGTGTCTGTCTCTATTTGTCTGTCTCTATCCGTCTCCGACTATGTTTGTGTCCCAAGGCTGATCTGAGACCAATCCCAAAACAGAACAGATCTCAGCCCTGCTCAGCTCTGATCCATTCTAACCCCCCCATGTTTGGGATGATATAAACAATACAAAAAGTTACAATACAGTGTTCCCCTTCCAACAGCCCAGACTAAGCCATAATACAGATTTCAGTAATACAACACTACACAATACAACCCTCGTCCAACATAATACATATCCAGCCATTTGCACTAAACCCAACATGCAGGATAACAGCTTCCTTTCCCTCCCCAAAGCCCCTCTACTGGGAATGTCTGAGTTTCTGACTAGGACTGGGAGACCAGGCTAACCTGCTGTCTGACAGGGAGACCAGGCTAGCTAGCAGATTCCAAAAGTGACACTGTCTGTCTGTATCTAACTATGTTTGTGTCCCAAGGCTGATCTGGGACAAATCCTAGTACAAAACTGAACAGAACCCAGCTCTGCTCAGCTCCATGCCCTTAATAAGCACTGCAGCCCAGCTCACAGCCTACTCCAGCCAAATCATTAAATCCACCCGCAGATCTGGGATGATATAACCAATGCAAAAGTTACACTAAAGTGTTCCCTTCGGAATAGCTGAGGAATGCTCAACTCCGTTCTCTTATTTCAAGGCAGAGTTGAGTTTTGATAATTGGTCGTGTGATTTGCTAGCAACAACATTGAGTCACCATCAGTCGATACTTGTAAAAATTTCAATTCGGAAAATTCTTAACAGTACCTATGTTTGTCCTGTACAACTGCGGTCCTTCCGCGTGGTGCTGAACTTCATACTTTTAATAAAACATTTGATCAAATACAACTACTGACTTTTTCCTAATTTGTGTTGCTCAACTGGACACATACTGGCTTTGTGTTGCTCAACTGTAGACGTACTGGCCTTGACGTACTACGCAAGCTGAGATCCAATTGGAACAAGGGTATTTGCGCTGAGTTGAGTATGAATTTCAGCACCATGCGGAAGGACCATGGTTGTACAGGACAAACATAGAGATTTAGGATGGGGTGAAATGCTATTGCCTGGAAATACAATTTAAAGTTTGGTATGAATAGTCCTCTTACGTCTTTTCCTCTATAAATGTGTTAATTTTATCTGCGATTGTTTACATTTCTACATACATTTTGAAACCGCACAATGAATTTTATCCCAATAGCCAGAAGGGAGAGCCATGGGAAGCACTGAACTATAGAAAATTTGCCGAGGCAATATATACATTTTGACAGTAGATATTCTGCCGGTTAAAGCAACTGGGATATTATTCCATGTACTGAGGTCGGATTGAATTGATTTGAGTGTGCTGTTATGGTTTCTGGCAATCGTTTTTATCTTAGGAAGGAAATATATCTACACCCAAATATTTAAACGGGAAACGATTGGGATTCCATAAGTAGAGATGGAGTCCTCCATCGGGGTCTTGAGCGGCAGTAGGGCTGATTTGGTTAGATTCATTTTGTCATTTTAATTTATCAGATTCATTTATCTATGACCTTCAATGCATTTGGGAGCGATTGAGATACATTGTCTAGATATTGTAAAATATTGTCTGCGTATAGTGAGATGAAGTGATCAGAAATTAGTGTTATATCCTTCGATTGATGAATTGCCTGGGCCAGGGGTTCCATGGACAATAAGAATAGCAAAGCGGAAAGTGGATCGCCTTGTCTGCAGCTTCTAGTGATTCTGAATGGAGCAGAGCAGATATTGCCTGTTATAACTATGGCTGAGGGATTGGCACATCATTGGTTCTTAAAGGACGTAAATGTGCATGTTAAATTATACATTTAATAAAAACTGTTGCACCTACAAACTTAGTCAATCTGACATATTTTAAGTCTAATGGAAAATACTCAGAAAACTCAGTTGCTAATAACACTGTAAAAACTCTGGTATGTGGTTCTCGGTAACAGCTCATGACAAGAGGCGGGGATTATGTTGTGTACCTCCAATCATGTTGATTTGTGAATTTTCTAAGAGGCTATGTGTAATATATGTATGTACAGTGCGTTCAGAAAGTATTCATACCCATTGACTTATTCCACATTTTGTTGTGTTACAGCGTTAATTCAAAATGGATTAAAACTGTTTTTCTTCTCACCCATCTACACACAATACCCCATAATGACAAAGTGTAAACATGTTTTTGGAAATGTTTGCAAATGTATTGAAAATGAAATACAGAAATGTCTCATTTACATAAATATTCACACCCCTTTGCTATGACACTCCAAATTGAGCTCAGGAGCATCCGATTTCCTTTGATCATCCTCACTACAACTTGATTGGAGTCCACCTGTGGCTAATTCAATTGTTTGGCCATGATTTAGAAAGAAACACACGTGTCTATATAAGTCCCACAGTTGACAGTGCATGTCAGAGCAGGAACTATATCAGGAAGTCCAAAGAACTGTCTGTAGATCTCCAAGGTAGAATTGTGATGAGGCACACAGTACCAGTCACAAGTTTGGACACACCTACTCATTCAAGGGTTTTTCATTATTTTTACTATTTTCTACATTGTAGAACAATTGTGAAGACATCAAAACTATGAAATAACACATATGGAATCATGTAGTAACCAAAAAAGCGTTAACCTCTATGGGCTAGGTGGGCGCGCGCCCACCCGTGGTGCACTCCATCAACAGCAGGTGCATTTCAAGAGCGGCAAATTTGAATCCAAATAAATGTCAAAATTCAAATTTTTCAAACATACAACTATTTTACACCCTTTGAAAGATAAACATCTCCTTAATCTAACCACGTTTTACGATTTCAAAAAGGTTTTACGGCGAAAGCATAAATTTAGAGTATGTTAGGACAGTACATTTACAAGAGTTGTGTGTAATGTTTTGTCAATTCAAAGACAGGGTCACCAAAACCATAAAACCAGCTAAAATGATGCACTAACCTTTTACAATCTCCATCAGATGACACTCCTAGGACATTATGTTAGACAATGCATGCATTTTTAGTTCTATCAAGTTCATATTTATATCCAAAAACAGCGTTTTACTATGGCATTGATGTTGAGGAAATCGTTTCCCTCCAATAACCGGCAGTCAAGTCAACACCACAAATTAAATAATTAAAATTAGAAAACATTGGTAAAATATTATATTGTCATTTAAAGAATTATAGATTTACATCTCTTGAACGCAATCAACTTGCCAGATTTAAAAATAACCTTACTGGGAAATCACACTTTGCAATAATCTGAGCACTGCGCCCAGAAAAATACGCGTTGCGATACAGACTAGACGTCATGTTGGGGAGATCTAAAATCGAAAATACTATGTAAATAATCCATTACCTTTGATTCTCTTCATCAGATGTCACTTCCAGGTATCACAGGTCCATAACGAATGTAGTTTTGTTCAAAAAAGCTCATCATTTATGTCCAAAAATCTCCGTCTTGTTAGCACATGATCTAAGCCAGCCGGACTTCTCGTCATGAACGAGGGGAAAAAATATATTTACGTTCGTTCAAACATGTCAAACGTTGTATAGCATAAATCATTAGGGCCTTTTTTAACCAGAACATGAATAATATTCAAGGTGGACGAATGCATACTCTTTTATAACGTATTGGAACGAGGGTACCCAACATGAACTCGCGCGCCAGGTGTCTAATGGGCCATCATCGTTCCATGGCTCTTGTTCGGTCAGATCTCCCTCCAGAAGACTCAAAACACTTTGTAAAGGCTGGTGACATCTAGTGGAAGCAATAGGAAGTGCCAAAATATTCCTCAGCCCCTGTGTTTTTCAATGGGATAGGTTTAAAGGTAATACAACACATCAGGTATCCACTTCCTGTCAGAAAATGTCTCAGGGTTTTGCCTGCCAAATGAGTTCTGTTATACTCACAGACACCATTCAAACAGTTTTAGAAACTTTAGAGTGTTTTCTATCCATATATAATAAGTATATGCATATTCTAGTTACTGGGTAGGATTAGTAACCAGATTAAATCGGGTACATTTTTTTTATCCAGCCGTGCAAATACTGCCCCCTAGCCCTAACAGGTTAAACATATCAAAATCTTCTACTTTGAAGAATCTGAAATATAAAATATATTTTGATTTGTTAAACACTTTTTTGGTTACTACATGATTCCATATGTGTTATTTCATAGTTTTGATGTCTTCACTATTATTCTACAATGTAGAAAATAGTAAAAATAAAGAAAAACTTTTGACTGGTACTGTATATTGGGGGAAGGGTATAAAACAATTCCTAGAGTGTTAAAAGTTTCCAAGAGCACAGTGGTCTCCATCATTGGGAAATGGAAAAAATATGGAACTACCCAGATTCTGCCTAGAGCTGGTCCTACCAAACTGAGCAACCGGACAAGAAGGACCTTGGTCAGGGAGGTGACCAAGAACCCAATGACTACTTTGACAGAACTACAGAGATGGGAGAACCTGCCAGAAGGAAGTTTCTACAGCACTTCACCAATCTGGGCTTTATGAGAGAGTGGCCAGATGGAAGCCACTCCTGAGACAAAGTCACATGACAGCAAGCCTGGAGTTTGCAAAAAGGCACGTGAAAGACAGAGCATAAGGCAAAATATTCTGTGGTCTGATGAGACCAAAATGTTGTTCTTTGGCCTGAATGCAAAGCTCTGTGTCTAGAGAACACCAGGCACAGCTCATAGCCCATCTAACACCATCCATAACGTGAAGCACGGTGTGATGGTTGCTGATAATGGGCCTCTGTACGCCTATGTAGATATTCCATAAAAAATCTGTCGTTTCCAGCTACAATAGTCATTTACAACATTAACAATGTCTACACTGTATTTCTGATCAATTTGATGTTATTTTAATGGACAAAAAACAACTTTCAAAAACAGTGACCCCAAACTTTTGAACAGTAGTGTAAATGAGAGCATTTAATTTTCAATAAATTAGCAAACATTTCTAAAAACATGTTTTCACTTTCTTCACTTTATGGGGTATTGTGTGTAGATATTTTTTTTAACAATTTTGAATTCAGGCTGTAACACAACAAAATGTGGAATAAGTCAAGGGGTATCAAATCAAATGTTATTTGTCACATACACATGGTTAGCAGATGTTAATGTGAGTGTAGCGAAAAGCTTGTGCTTCTAGTTCCGACAGTAATATGCAGTAATATCTAACACGTAATCTAACAAATTCGCAACAACTACCTTATACAACTACCTTAAAAAGATGGAATAAGAATATGTCCATCTAAATATATGGATGAGCAATGGCCGTGCGGCATAGGCAAGATGCAATAGATGGTATGAAATACAGTATACACATATGAGATGAGTAATGTAGTATATGTAAACATTATTAAAGTGGCATTATTTAAAGTGACTAGTGATACCTTTATTAAATCCATTTATTAAAGTGGCCAGTGATTTCGGTCTCTATGTTGGCAGCAGCCTCTCTATGTTAGTGATGGCTGTTTAACAGACTGATGGCCTTGAGATAGAAGCTATTTTTCAGTCTCTCGGTCCCAGCTTTGATGCAGCTGTACTGACCTCACCTTCTGGATGATAGCGGGGTGAACAGGCAGTGGCTCTGGTGGTTATTGTCCTTGATGATCTTTAGGCCTTCCTGTGACATTGGGTGCTGTAGGTGTCCTGAGGGCAGGTAGTTTGCCCCGGTGATGCGTTGTGCAGACCGCATTACCCTCTGGAGAGCCTTGCGGATGAGGGCGGTGCAGTTGCCGTAACATGCGGTGATACAGCCCGACAGGATGCTCTCGATTGTGCATTTGTAAAAGTTTATGAGGGTTTTAGGTGACAAGCCACATTTCTTCAGCCTCCTGAGTCTGAAGAGGCGCTATTGCGCCTTCTTCGCCACGCTGTCTGTGAGGGTGGACCATTTCAGTTTGTCCGTGATGTGTACACCGAGGAACTTAAAACTTTCCACATTCTCCACTACTGTCCCGTTGATGTGGATAGGGGGGTGCTCCCTCTGCTGTTTCCTGAAGTCCACAATCATCTCCTTTGTTTTGTTGACGTTGAGTGAGAGGTTATTTTCCTGACACCACCCTCCAAGTGCCCTCACCTCCTCCCTGTAGGCTGTCTCGTCGTTGTTGGTAATCAAGCCCACTACTGTTGTAGTTGCACAGGGCAGGGTTGAGACCCAGGGCCATAAACTTAATGATGAGCTTGGAGGGTACTATGGTGTTGAATGCTGAGCTGTAGTCAATGAACAGCATTCTTATATAGGTATTCCTCTTGTCCAGATGAGTTAGGGCAGTGTGCAGTGTGATGGCGATTGCATCGTCTGTGCACCTGTTGGGGCGGTATGCAAACTGAAGTAGGTCTAGGGTGGCAGGTAATGTGGAGGTGATATGGTCCTTGACTATTCACTAAAAGCACTTCATGATGACAGAAGTGAGTGCAGTTAGTTCAGTTATCTTTGCCTTCTTCAGTACAGGAACAATGGTGGCCATCTTGAAGTATGTGGGGACAGCAGACTAGGATAGGGAGCGATTTAATATTTTCGTAAACACACCAGCCAGCTGGTCTGCACATGCTCTGAGGACGCGGCTAGGGATGCCGTCTGGGCCAGCAGTCTTGCAAGGGTTAACGTGTTTACATTTTTTACTCCCGTTGGCCACGGAGAGGGGGGGCCCGCAGTCCTTGGTAGCAGGCCGCATCAGTGGCACTGTATTATCCTCAAAGTGGGCAAAAAAGGTGTTTAGCTTGTCTGTAAGCAAGACGTCAGTGTCCGTGACGTGGCTGGTTTTCTTTTTGTAGTCCTTAATTGCCTGTAGACCCTGCCATATACGTGTCATGTGGGGGCCGTTGAATTGCGACTCCATTTTGTCCCTATACCGACATTTCGCTTGTTTGATTGCCTTGTAGAGGGAATAACTACACTGTTTATATTCGGCCATATTCCCCGACCTCTTTCCATGGTTGAATGCGGTGGGTCACGCTTTCAGTTTTGCACAAATACCGCCGTCTATCCACGGTTTCTGGTTGGGGTAGGTCTTAGTAGTCACAGTGGGTACAACATCTCCAATGCACTTCCTAATAAACTCACTCACCGAGTCGGTGTATAAATCAATGTTATTGTCTGAGGCTTCACGGAACATTTTCCAGTCCACGTGATCAAAACAATTTTGAAGCGTGGATTCCGATTGGTCAGACCAGCATTGAATGATTCTAGTCATGGGTACATCCTGTTTGAGCTTCTGCCTATAGGACAGTACTAGCAAGATGGAGTTGTGGTCGGATTTCCCGAAGTAAGGGCGGGGGAGGGCCTTGTATGCATCGCAGAATTTAGAGTAGCAGTGGTCTAGTGTTTTGCTCGAGCGGGTACTACAGTCAATGTGTTGGTAGAATTTAGGTAGCCTTGCTCTGAAATTAGCTTTGTTAAAATCCCCAGCTACAATAAATGCAGTCTCAGGATATATGGTTTCCAGTTTACATAGAGTCCAGAGAAGTTCTTTCAGTGCCGTCGAGGTATCTGCTTGGGGGGGGATATACACGGCTGTGGCTATAATCGAAGAGAATTCTCTTGGGAGATGCAGTCGGCATTTGATTGTAAGGAATTCTAGATCAGGTGAACAAAAAGACTTCAGTTCCTGTATGTTGTTATTGTTACACCATGAGTCGATAATCATGAGGCATACACCCCTGCCCTTCTTTTTACCAGAGAGATGTTTGTTTCTGTCGGCAAAACGCATGAAGAAACCCGGTGGCTGTACCGACTCTGACAACATTTCCCGAGTGAGCCATGTTTCTGTGAAACAGAGAATGTTACAATCTCTGATGTCTCTCTGGAAGGCAACTTGTGCCCTAATTTCATCCACCTTGTTGTCTAGAGACTGGACATTTGCGACTAATATACTCGGAAGCGGTGGGTGTTGTGCTCGCCTTCTACGTCTGACCAGGAGGCCGCTCCGTCTGCCTCTCCTGCGGCGACAACGTTGTTTTGGGTCGGCCTCTGGGATTAGATCCAATGTCCAGGGTGGAGGTCCGAACAAAGGATCCGCTTCGGGAAAGTCTTATTTCTGGTCGTAATGTTGGTAAGTTGACGTCGCTCTTATATCCAATAGTTCATCCTGGCTGTATGTAATAAGACTTAAGATTTTCTGGGCTAACAACGTAAGAAATAATACTTTAAAAAACGAATTACTGCATAGTTTCCTAAGGACTTGAAGTGAGTCGACCATCTCTGTCGGCGCCATCTTGTTTTAGGAATACTTTCTGAAGGCACTGGATATGGAATTCTAAGAGGCTAGGTGTACTATATGTAATTCTAAGAGGTTAACCTGCAGCCAGTCTGGGCTACTCCCTTCCCACTGAGGATATGCTGACTACAGTAGCTAGCAGCTTCCAAAAGTGACACGGAAGATAATATGTGATTAGCATCTAAGAGGCCTTTTCATTAGTGTGCTCAAGCCTCTCTCCAGCCTCTCTCCAGCCTCTCCGCAAGCACCAGTAGGGAAGGGGAAAAGGGGAGGGGATTAGGGAAAATGAGACATGACATTGAATTTATGGAGACCCGTAATTAATTTCACTTCCGTCCAAGACGCTGTTGATTACCAATCTCTCTCTGCCCTCGTCCCCCTCTCTCTGCTTCCCCCGAGCCTGCATCACAACTCCATTGAAACATATGAGGACAGAGATTAGATTCAAAGCATTAACCTTTGTTCTAACACTGTTATTATAGGATGGGAACGAGGGCCAGTGTGCCTGCCGCTCGATATTAATTGCATCTGGTGGCGGCTGAGGCTGAGTTTGGGCTGCTTGCCGTAGGAGCAGAGAGACAGGCTCGAAGACCTTCTGCCCCAGGGAACAACAGACATTTAAAAGCACTTTTCTCTTTGATTAGATTTACCATATAACTGCTCTTTCATTCCCCTCTGAGAGCCAAGCAATGACAGAGAGAGAGAACCAACAAGAGGCAAAAAAGATTAATAATTGACATCTCCTTTATTTATTTTATTTGTCCCCCCTCCTGCCCTACATGTAAGTATTTAAAAACCTATACCCTTCAGAGGGCATTAAATATTGCAAAAACAAGCATGTGCATAAATGCAAAAATCAAAGAGCGACGGTGAAAGATGAGAGAATCGATGCACCACACCGCTTTAAAATAATTATCTCTCTGCCATTAATCTCAGCAGTCAAAACACACCATGTAGGCCACACATGCACACACAGACGCTTGAACGCACACGCACTTGAACACACACACATATGAGCATTCGCTGCTCAACAGGTCGGTTATGCCACTAGCAGGGAGAAGTTGGAAAATAAGGAGAGAGAGAGAGCATTTACCATTACGACACATTTCTATTCACACTTAACTGGATATTTTCTGAAAACACATCAGCAACCACTTAGAGCTGCAGCTCAAGCGATTAGCACACCCTTCAGCTCTCAGAGAGGAGAAGCAAGGAGAGAGCATCTGGGAGGCTCCACAGATTTGCCTTTCAAACGTATTACACAGTCACAAAGGAAAGGCAAAAGAGCATGCTTAATCACCTTACTGCCTCGCCTAGCCTTGCTTTCTCCCTATATAGAGAGAGGTCACATTGAGGATAAACACCACTGTTACCAAAGACACTTTAACTACAATACAGCGTCTAACCTGACTAACGCAGGGCATCTTGTAAGAAATGACAACCAACGTTTCTCAACCTCTGTTTAGTGTGAAAATAAAACAACCTAAATTATTGAACCTTCCTTACTGCCTCTTTGGCTCCTCTGTTTTCAGCTACAATGTGCTCATGATACAGAACATGTGTGGATTGACAAGAAAGGTTTGTCGTTCTTACCCCAGGGTGGATTTTGTGTGTGTCTCTGCATGTGTGTGTGAGAATGAGAGAAAGAGAGAGCGAGACTAGAGAGACAGAAGGAGAACAGAGTGGAGCTATGATAAAAGCTTTTCTTGTGTTCGAACATTTTAATATTTAATGACTGCTTGTTTGAAGTACTTTTAAATATTCATATTTTTATGCTTAAGAGGAAGAGGGAAAATGATGCAAAGAAAATATATACACATACATACTGGTAGATTGTGCTACTACACAGTCACACACACACACACACACACACACACACACACACACACACACACACACACACACACACACACACACACACGTAGCAAATAGTAGGGCTCCTAGTCGGTGGGGTTTGACAGGAAGTTTACAGGATTACAGGATGTGTGGGTGTGTGTGAGCATGTGCGTGTGTGTGTGTGTGTGTGTGTGTGTGTGTGTGTGTGTGTGTGTGTGTGTGTGTGTGACCAACTGTTAGAGTGCTCTTTATTAGCAGATTTAGGTCCTAATACCCTGGGCATCTGTCCCCTTCCCCAGTCAGCCTGGCCCTTTGACAACCCCCCCAGGGGTGTACTGAGACCCTATTTATTACTAGTGTGGCTGAGTGTGAGTGTGTGTGTGTGTGTGTGTGTGTGTGTGTGTGTGTGTGTGTGTGTGTGTGTGTTTATGCGCTAGCTAATCTTATTCAACACTCACAGTAGTCAAAATGTAAGCTCTACCACTAGTACTACTTCAGCAGATACACTCCATGACCAAAGGTATGTGGACACCTGCTCATCGAACATCTTATTCCAAAATCATGGACATTAATATGGAGTTGGTCCACCCCTTTGCTGCTATGACAGCCTTCTGGGAAGGCTTTCCACTCGATGTTAGAACAGTGCTGCAGGGACTTGCTTCCATTCAGCCACAAGAGCATTAGTGATGCCGGGCACTGATGTTGGGCGATTAGGCGATTAGGCCTGGCTTCTGCGTTCCAATTCATCACAAAGGTGTTCGATGGGGTCAAAATCAGGGCTCTGTGCAGGCCAGTCAAGTTCTTCCACACCAATCTCGACAAACCATTTCTGTATGGACCTCGCTTTGTGCATTGGGGCATTGTCATGCTGAAACAGGAAAGGGTCTTCCCCAAACTGTTGCCACAAAGTTGGAAGCACAGAATCATCTAGAATGTCATTGTATGCTGTAGCGTTAAAATTTACCTTCACTTGGAATTAAGGGATCTAGCCCAAACCATAAAAAACAGCCCCAAACCATTATTCCTCGTCCACCAAACTTTGCAGTTGGCACTAGTGTTTATTAGTTGGCACTACCGTTGACAGGTAGCGTTCTCCTTGCATCCGCCAAACCCAGATTTGTCTGTCGGACTGTCATATGGTGAAGCGTGATTCATCACTCCAGAGAACACGTTTCCACTGCTCCAGAGTTCAATGGTGGCGAGCTTTACACCACTCCAGCCGACGCTTGGCATTGCACATGGTGATCTTAGGTTAGTGTGCAGCGTCTTCCAGAGGAAGTTTGGAACTCAGTAGTGAGTGTTGCAGCCAAGGACAGTTGATTACAACGCGCTTCGCACTTCAGCACTCGGCGGTCCCGTTCTGTGAGCTTGTGTGGTCTACCACTTCGCGGCTGAGCAGTTGTTGCTCCTAGATGTTTCCACTTCACAATAACAGCACTTACAGTTGACCGGGGCAGCTCTAGCAGGGCAGAAATCTGACAAACTGACTTGTTGGAAAGGTGGCATCTTTTGACGATGCCACGTTGAAAGTCACTGAGCTCCTCAATAAGGCCATTCTACTGCCAATGTTTGTCTATGGAGATTGCATGGCTGTCTGCTTGATTTTATGGACCTGTCAGCAACGGGTGTGGCTGAAATAGCCGAATTCAGGAATTTGAAGGGGTGTCCACATACTTTTGTAAATAGATATATATTTATATAGATATATTTGTATATATATAGATGTACACACAGATTTTCCATTAGCCTGTAATAGCCGGCTTTTGGCCGATAAATAAAATTGGTATAGGCCAATTGTCAGAAGAAAAAATCCCATTGTGAAATATTGCATTTTAGCCTATCCATTGATTGAAATACCAGTCACTGTAGCATGAGAGCTGCTGATACAGCTGAAACAGCTATTTGTTTCTGCTGGAGTGAAACGTGCTTTAATAAGTCTAATCATTGCGCAACAATTCTAAAGGCAATCGCATGGGAAAAAAACAATGACTAAGATAAAAAAAATGCTAAAATGTTAATTTCTCAACTGCTAATTGTAGCTCGCTTCCCATTCGCCGTAGGAATGGTCACCAGAGCTATTGCCAGAGAAGTGAATATTCATTTCTCTAACATAAGCCGCCTCCAACGTCGTTTTAAAGAATTTGGCAGTACGTCCAACCGGCCTCACAACCACAGAGCATGTGTATGGCGTTGTGTAAGCAAGCGGTTTGGCAATATCAACGTTGTGAACAGAGTGCCCCATTGTGGCGGTGGGGTTATGGTATGTGCAGGCAGAAGCTATGGACAATGAACGAAATTGCATTTTATTGATGGAAAATTGAATGCACAGAAATACCGTAATGAAATCCTGAGGCACATTGTGAGGCCCATTATCTGTGACCAACAGATGCATACCTGTATTCCCAGTCATGTGAAATCCATAGATTAGGGCCTAATGAATTTATTTCAATTGACTGATTTCCTCATACAGTATGAACTGTAACTCAGTAAAATCTTTGAAATTGTTGCATTTATATTTTTGTCCAGTATATTAGGCCTATGAAAAGGGGAGACGCAAATATAATATGAAGTCCATTCAACCTGGAGGAAGAAAATATTGTCCAAAAACAAACAAAAGTGGCGCTGACCCAACGATAAAGACAGTGAATATATTATGCACACTCACCGGGGATATGGCCGATGTTCTCTGCTGGTGCCAATAAGAGGCTACTTTTCACTCAATTAAGTTGAGAATTTTGATAACTAAAAGACAGATTGGATTATTTTCATTGTCTTGTCTTTACAGAAATAGCCATTTGTTTTGAAAAATATTTTTCCGCGATTGTATTTTAAAATATTCCAATATGCCTGGCTGGGTCTCTCATCTTTTCACTACAGTCATAAGTCAACAATCATCTGTTTTATTTGCCGTGTGCTCTGCCCAAATTGCGGGCCCTTCCGACAGTAGGATATGCAAAAAAAACAAAAAAAGAAGCTAATGAGGCTCTTTGGCCAAATCATGCTTTCTGGTGTAGTGGCCTATTTTTTATGATTATATATATTTCTGTATAGACAGGAGCAAGCAGTCTATATAATTATAATATTAGGCTATATAATTTTGGCAATTGAATTCAATTTACTTTAGGGAAAGCTTAGCTTCCCCTAGCCTTATTGACGTGCCACATGTGTATTCTAACATCTTCATATTGCTCATTGGAATTTGGTAAGAATGCCATATGCCGCTGCATCCGAGTTGCATGCTCTGTTAAGATGAATTTGGAGGTGAAAGAAACGCACACCTGGTTAGGTGAGGTGCTGGCTAGCAGAGTAAAACACTTGAAAAAGAACTGCACACTAGGAGTTCAGATGCAATAATTTATAACCAACGTTTTGACAGCCAAGCTGACAAACAGTGCAGGTCACTAGTTTCTATAGTTTAAAAGGAAACACACAGGTGTCTATAGTCATGGCTGGTGGTGACTTGAGTTTCTTGGTTGATTTAGAGATATAAATAGAAAATATTCAAAAGCATGAATGGATAACATATGATCATAGATACATTTTGGATAAATAACCCTACAAACATTATTTACAATGGATAGCAAAAACACAATAATCACAAGAATGGCTTCAGATCAAAGTCTACATTGAGCCCGAAGGGAGCAAAGGTCACTAAATTATAGATCCAGTCGGCCTCTCATTTTAACAATAAATCGTCAAGGTCACCCCCTCTCCTAGGGAGGGTGACATGTTTGATGCCAATATATCAAAGGGACAAAATAGAGGTTTTATTTATATATCTAAACCAACCAGTAGAAATCAAGCAACAGCCGACCATGATTACAGACAACTGTGTTTGTCCTTAAAAACTCTATAAATTAGTGACCTGCAGTGTTTGTCATTATACCCTGATGAAGACTGCTTGGTTGTCGAAACGTTGGTTATAAAATTATTTGTGTGCGGTTCTCCTTTTCTTTTAATATGAATTACCATAAACAAAATGTGATTTCTGTCATTCTGAGCACCGTGGATGGACGCCCTAATCAGGTTATGCACCCAATGCATATGGGTCCGGTACATTTCTCTAATGTCCGGTAGATTAAAATGCTGCTGGTCAAATGTCTGGCACCATATTTTCTTAACGGAAACCCTGGTACACATTCAACATTTTGGGGTCAGTTAGAAATGTCCTTGTTTTTGAAAGAAAAGCACATTTTTGGTCCATTAAAATAACATCAAATTGACCTAGAAGGCCAGCATCCCGGAGTCTCTTCACTGTTGACATTGAGACTGGTGCTTTGCGGGTACTATTTAATGAAGCTGTCAGTTGAGGACTTGTGAGGTGTCTGTTTCTCAAACTAGACACTAATGTACTTGTCCTCTTGCTCAATTGTGCATCGGGGCCTCCCACTCCTCTTTCTATTCTGGTTAGAGACAGTCTGTTCTGTGAAGGGAGTAGTACACAGTGTACAAGATCTTCAGTTTCTTGGCAATTTCTCGCATGGAATAGCCTTCATTTCTCAGAACAAGAATAGACGGACAAGTTTCTGGCCATTTTGAGCCTGTAATCGAACCCACAAATGCTGATGCTCCAGATACTCAACTAGTCTAAAGACGGCCAGTTTTATTGCTTCTTTAATCAGCATAATAGTTTTCAGTTGTGCTAACATAATTGCAAAAGGGTTTTCTAATGATCAATTAGCCTTTTAAAATGATAAACTTGGATTAGCTAACACAACGTGTCATTGGAACACAGGAGTGATGGTTGCTGATAATGGGCCTCTGTACGCCTATGTAGATATTCAATTAAAAATCTGCCGTTTCCAGCTACAATAGTCATTTACAACATTAACAATGTCTACACTGTATTTCTGATTAATTTGATGTTAGTTTAATGGACAAAAAAAAGTGATTTTCTTTCAAAAACAAGGACATTTCGTAGTGACCCCAAACTTTTGAATGGTAGTGTACATTGTTAACATACCGCCATATACACAGACACTCAACATCCTCTCTGGCCGTAACACATTTTCTATCAATAGGTTTACACATAGAAGCACACAGGCTGCTCATTTCATTTCACCTTCAAAAGTAGACAAGGTTGAGCTTATTTCTTATCTGTACACACCGACATGCATTCTCACAGACACATGCACACCCAGGCACATAGCACAGAAATACATCACAGAAATATACCAAACTCATTCCTTATCTCAGTTCTCTCTCTCTCTATCTTTCTCTCATATATATATATATATATATATACTGCTCAAAAAATAAAGGGAACACTAAAATAACACATCCTAGATCTGAATGAAATAATCTTATTAAATACTTTTTTCTTTACATAGTTGAATGTGCTGACAACAAAATCACACAAAAATAATCAATGGAAATCCAATTTATCAACCCATGGAGGTCTGGATTTGGAGTCACACTCAAAATTAAAGTGGAAAACCACACTACAGGCTGATCGAACTTTGATGTAATGTCCTTAAAACAAGTCAAAATGAGGCTCAGTAGTGTGTGTGGCCTCGACGTGCCTGTATGACCTCCTTACAATGCCTGGGCATGCTCCTGATGAGGTGGCGGATGGTCTCCTGTTGGATCTCCTCCCAGACCTGGACTAAAGCATCCGCCAACTCCTGGACAGTCTGTGGTGCAACGTGGCGTTGGTGGATGGAGCGAGACATGATGTCCCAGAGGTGCTCAATTGGATTCAGGTCTGGGGAACGGGCGGGCCAGTCCATAGCATCAATGCCTTCCTCTTGCAGGAACTGCTGACACACTCCAGCCACATGAGGTCTAGCATTGTCTTGCATTAGGAGGAACCCAGGGCCAACCGCACCAGCATATGGTCTCACAAGGGGTCTGAGGATCTCATTTCGGTACCTAATGGCAATCAGGCTACCTCTGGCGAGCACATGGAGGGCTGTGCGGCCCCCCAAAGAAATGCCACCCCACACCATGACTGACCCACCGCCAAACCGGTCATGCTGGAGGATGTTGCAGGCAGCAGAACGTTCTCCATGGCGTCTCCAGACTCTGTCACGTCTGTCACATGTGCTCAGTGTGAACCTGCTTTCATCTGTGAAGAGCACAGGGCGCCAGTGGCGAATTTGCCAATCTTGGTGTTCTCTGGCAAATACCAAATGTCCTGCACGGTGTTGGGCTGTAAGCACAACCCCCACCTGTGGACGTCGGGCCCTCATACCACCCTCATGGAGTCTGTTTCTGACCGTTTGAGCAGACACATGCACATTTGTGGCCTGCTGGAGGTCATTTTGCAGGGCTCTGGCAGTGCTCCTCCTGCTCCTCCTTGCACAAAGGCGGAGGTAGCGGTCCTGCTGCTGGGTTGTTGCCCTCCTACGGCCTCCTCCACGTCTCCTGATGTACTGGCCTGTCTCCTGGTAGCGCCTCCATGCTCTGGACACTACGCTGACAGACACAGCAAACCTTCTTGCCACAGCTCGCGTTGATGTGCCATCCTGGATGAGCTGCACTACCTGAGCCACTTGTGTGGGTTGTAGACTCCGTCTCATGCTACCACTAGAGTGAAAGCACCGCCAGCATTCAAAAGTGACCAAAACATCAGCCAGGAAGCATAGGAACTGAGAAGTGGTCTCTGGTCACCACCTGCAGAACCACTCCTTTATTGGGGGTGTCTTGCTAATTGCCTATAATTTCCACCTGTTGTCTATTCCATTTGCACAACAGCATGTGAAGTTTATTGTCAATCAGTGTTGCTTCCTAAGTGGACAGTTTGACAGTTTGATTTCACAGAAGTGTGATTGACTTGGAGTTACATTGTGTTGTTTAAGTGTTCCCTTTATTTTTTTGAGCAGTATATATATATATATATATATATATATATATATATATATATATATATATATATATATATATATATATATATACATATATACATATACATATATACATCTATCTACACACACATACATATACATCTACACACACACACACACACACACACACACACACACACACCACAAGCAGGGCTTATAGGAAGTAATAGTGTAGGGTTATATTGCACTTCAGGGAGGTCAGTATCGGAGAAGCTAGTCCGATCAATGCAGGTCTTGGCCCGTATCCACAAAGCATCTCAGAAAAGGTCCTAGGAATCCTGTTAAAACCTGTTTTAAGACTAAAATAACGTACAGCTCAGAGTAAGTTTTAGGATGATGTTAAGACACTGCCCAGACAAAGTCTGAGCCATGTGTAAAGTCACCTCATAAAAGTTTCTCAGCTGGTAATCAAGACAGTTTGAGGTACAGCAAACGAAAGATGGTTTTGTCGCTCGTTGACATTGTTGACAAATGATGGGCAATAACCAAATCGCAATGAGGCATCGCCAGCTGTGAACTCTATATTACGCTTCAGACAACCACGGTGACTACAATACATCAAATGTTATGATATCATTTTCACTTAAAATAATCACTTTGCCGGCTCTTAATTCTTGCCTAATACGTTGGCATGCGTAACGTTTTTATTACGTTGTGCAAAAAATGTATTTTTTATAGGTCTTTTTTTTTTTTTTTTACAAATTCTGATATTTTAAATAATGTGATAGGCATATTGCACTGAATCATACAGCATGATGGTTGTTAACAGCAGAATTCTGGTAACTCTTGTGAAAGAAAATCATATTTTTAGGAACTCTCAGAAGCACACCAGGGAACCTCAACAGGAGGCCATATCTAATATGAAGGCTAAAACTACAGTCCAATGTCAGCAGTATTACCACAGGAGCCCTGCCTGCTGTCTCTGTTGGGCTACGGAGGCTCAGTTTGAGCTATTGTCTAACATGTCTGGAGGAGCTTACAACATGATTTAAAACAGCTCTGTACTGGGCTTTCACTGGGACATCTCCACCAACAACCAATGTGTTCTAATAAGCGGTGAATGTGTCCGACAACAGAAGAGGCAGTCTGTTGGTTAACTCCAAGCTCCAGCTGCGTTCCAATGAGCATGCTCACTGGGCAGAGATTGGAGATATCAGTCATAATAGAAATCCTTTCAAATGATGAAATCAATGAAATACCAACAGCAGCTCCATTTCGACACTGTGTTTTTGCTGTGAGTGTGTGGTTAGAGCCAGGTCGCAGTTGTAAATGAGAACTCGTTCTCAACTGGCCTACCTGGTTAAATAAAGGTGAAATAAATTTAAAAAATAGAGTGAGGCTGGTGCAGATGGTTTGTGATAGGCCACAAGCAGTTGGTGCCAGTGTGGCGTCTCTGAAAGCAATCCCTGCCAGCAATATAATGGAACCCAAATCAGGCCATCAAACAGTGACTGTAGGCTACAGTGTTGACACACACACACACACACAATAACAACTAACATCTAACTCCCATGACAATGCTAGCAGCACACATCCCACCCACACGTTGCCATCAAACAGTAAATTAGGCCCCCTCCACCAGAACAGCCCTACCACCAACTAAGATGGTGCAACACAGATTAGCACTAACATGCTGACCAGACTGCTCTCGCGTGTGCGCCATCGTGCGCATGTTGATTTTGTCCACCCACACCAGACGCAATCAGAACGCGCAGGTTGAAATATCAAAACGAACTATGAACCAACTATATTAATTAGGGGACTGGTCAAAAAGCATTAAACATTTATGTCAATTTAGCTAGCTTGCTTGCTGTTGCTAGCTAATTTGTCCTGGGATATAAACATTGGGTTGTTATTTTACCTGAAATGCACAAGGTCCTCTACTCCGACAATGAATCCACAGATAAAAGGGTAAAAGTTTGTTTCCTGGTAATCTCTCCTTCTTCAGGCTTCTTCTTTGGACTTTATATGGCAGTTGGCAACTGACTTTAAGGTGCATTACCACTACCAACTGGAGCATGGACCTCAGTTCATCTTTCAATCACCCACATAGGTATATGCTCCTAAAAACCAATGAAGAGATGGGAGAAGTGGGACTTGTAGAGCGTTAAGCGTCACAAATAGAACCAAGCTCTATTTTAGAGCCTGGCTACGCAGACGCTCGTTGACGCACCCGAGCAGTGTGGGTGCAATGATTGAATAACATGTATGTGCAAAAAAAAATGCAATGTGAGCGGTGTGGTCAGCATGTAATGGTTCTGGTCTGAACAAAGAGATTGCTGCCTTTCTTCCCCCTGTATCTTGGCTCTTGAAACTGCTAGGTGCCGTCAACTAATTCCCAATGTGACCCAGGAATGTCACCTGTCGACCAGAGGGTCACAGGGACACAGTCATGACACAGCTGCCTGTCCATTACCAGCTCCCCAATCTAATAAGGCACAATACAGGATCAGTACATACATGACCTAAATTGATCAAGTGTGTGTTCACTCAGTAAACTAACACACCAAGCAAATCCATTTCTGTTTAGAGAGCGAGATAGAGCTCTGAAGTGCAGGAGGAAAACACACAACCAAAGGAGTCAAGGCTAGTGTGTACTTCTAATGCTGTGTATGCATTAATAATGCCTCTGTGGTTTTTGTTCCCAGTAATGAATGGAGAGGAAGAGACCTTGAGGTGCACCACGGGTCAAGGCTGCAGTGATTTCATGTTCTGTGCTGGCTGACTGGCTCTGTGAGAAACATCAATGGTGCATGTTAAACAGTAACGCTAGGTGCCATACAATCCTCACGTAGGTAGACCCAGTAAAACATTTATGTTGCATTGATGAATTCCTCCCTCAGGGAACTGTAGACTCTTCTGATTGCTGTTTCATCCCGCGCCCTTAACTAGCCCATTAGATGAGATGGGTTTAATGAGAGCAAATTCAACTGATCAGTCTTTTCAGCGATGGCTATTAAAGGGTAAATGTTTAAATTATTCAGGCTTCTTCGGCAGTGTGTCTCATAGTGGAAACGCTACAGTAGCTTCCAGGTAGAAGCCAGGGTACACTAGTCACGTCAGTGAGAGAGCCATGGTAGTAGGCTGGGCTACTCTCACATGGCAATAGGCCATCGATTAGGCTGAGGCTCCCATCAAACCGTTGCAAGATTAGAAAAGGTCAGCGTCGGGTAGTTGGAATCAATGCTGAGCATTCTGTATTCACCATGTCACCCATTATCTGGCCGGGGGAAGGGGGGCGAGTTTTAACGCTTCCTAAAAACAATGATCAAAAGACAAAGAGATTCTTCAATAGAGAAGGTCAAGCCTTGTGATCGAGGAAGTGTCACAGTGTGCACATTCAACGTGACAGGGAAAGTGAAACAGAAGGGAAAAACTGATATCGCTCGTTTATCACAAGCAGATGAGACAGCAAAATGGTGGTGAGCAGCGGGGTTCTGCAGTGATATGCTGCAGTGACATAATGTCACCCTGTGGTGTCCTATGGTGTGACCTATGCTGTGTCCTATGGCATATCCTATGGTGGTTCCTATGGTGGTTCCTATGGTGTGACCTATGCTGTGTCCTATGCTGTGTCCTATGGCATATCCTATGGTGGTTCTATGGTGGGTCCTATGGTGGGTCCTATGGTGTGTCCTGTGGTGTGTCCTATGGTGGGTCCTATGGTGGGTCCTATGGTGGGTCCTATGGTGGGTCCTATGGTGGTTCTATGGTGGGTCCTATGGTGTGTCCTAGTGTGTCCTAGTGTGTCATATGGTGTATCCTATGCTGGTTCCTATGGTGTGACCTATGGTGTGTCCTATGGTGGTTCCAATGGTGGTTCCTATGGTGTGTCCTAGTGTGTCCTATGGTGGTTCCAATGGTGGTTCCTATGGTGTGTCCTAGTGTGTCCTATGGTGGGTCCTATGGTGGTTCCTATGGTGTGTCCTATGGTGCTTCCTATGGTGTGTCCTAGTGTGTCCTATGGTGGGTCCTATGGTGGTTCCTATGGTGTGTCCTATGGTGGTTCCTATGGTGGGGCCTATGGTGTGTCCTAAGGTGTGTCCTATGATTGGGTCCTATGGTGGGTTCTAAGGTGGGTCCTATGGTGGGTCCTATGGTGGGTCCTATGGTGTGTCCTATGGTGGGTCCTATGGTGGGTCCTATGGTGGGTCCTATGGTGGGTCCTATGGTGAGTCCTATGGTGGGTCCTATGGTGGGTCCTATGGTGGGTCCTATGGTGAGTCCTATGGTGTGTCCTATGGTGTGTCCTATGGTGAGTCCTATGGTGAGTCCTATGGTGTGTCCTATGGTAGTTCCTATGGTGGTTCCTATAGTGTGTCCTATGGTGGTTCCTATGGTGGTTCCTATGGTGGTTCCTATGGTGTGTCCTATGGTGTGTCCTATGGTGAGTCCTATGGTGTGTCCTATGGTGGTTCCTATGGTGGTTCCTATGGTGAGTCCTATGGTGTGTCCTATGGTGGGTCCTATGGTGAGTCCTATGGTGTGTCCTATGGTGGTTCCTATGGTGGTTCCTATGGTGTGTCCTATGGTGGGTAATAGAGGACAATAACATCCAATACTCCTGCCAGCCCAGCATGACAAGCACAATAACAGAGTTTGAAGAGTTAGGGTTCTATTGTCACCAGAGGCACAGCAATAAGACAGATGGAAGATATTAGTATAAACACATTACTGGAAAATAACCCTGTGTCGCAGCTACAATGCTATAAAACCATGTCACACACTACCATAACATTTGCTCAAAATAACAACATAAACAGCATACTCCTAATATACCTGATATGGAGTAGTGATGTAGTCATGTACTGGCATATTATTTCATCATCTCTAGAGCATAGAGGCATGAGGCTGAGAGCGCTAAACAGGATTTCATGGTCCTCTAAAACAGATCCTTGGCTCTGCTCTCTCTCACGTCTCTGCTGCCTGAGCATTACACACGTCCACAAAAGCCACAGGGGCCCACGCTCAATTAAAGCATGCATTAATTACTAAAAGGAGCTTTAATCAATCAAGCACAGATGGTGAACCTGAAAAAGAACACCGAAACACAGCGCTTTTCTGAACTGTTTGAGGCCAAATCAGTGTGCTCTTGGAAAAGCAGTGTGAAAACCACCAGCGCAGGGGTGATAACCAAGGACTTCTCTAACTTGACTAGCCTTACTGTACGCACACAAGGCATATGTCGTTTCCAAGTCCACTTAATGCTGACTGTCATAATGGATTGGAACAATCACTCTCTATCGCCACATATGAGAAACACTGATTAACAAAGAAACTGATGGCGTAAGTCACTCTCTGTCTTAGATATAATATGTATAATGTGCAGATGTAATGAGCAACTATGTGTATTGGTCCTAGTAGTGACGCTGAGACAGTCTCTAGTCTCTAGGCTGGCCCTGGTACTGCTCTCCTCTCCCCTGGCCTCAGGCTCCACATCCTTCAGCTTCATTCGGAGTGCCTTAATTGGCTTTGACAGTTAACTGAAGCATGGCTGGAAAAGTAGCCCCCTCTAAGTAAACAATGAGTGAAAAACACATGTTCTCAACCTGGGAACCCAGGCATTTCCACTACCTATTACGACGGTAGACGGGTATTAGTGACCCTCTCAACACCTGGAGAGAACATGACACCTCCACCATCCTATCAGCTTATAGATGCAGCTTTAAAGGCTTAACTCACAGCACATCTCTAAGTCACATTCTAGAAGCAAACTGATATGGAACCAGTTGAACATCTACTGCAGCTGCACAACAGAATGGCTGTTCAGACTGTGAATTTACAAGCTGTGAGACACTGACTATTCTAGTCTAACTAGTGACTTAAAACAACTCAATTTTCCATGCATGAAATTTTGCTGAGTCTGGGATGGTATTTGTGTTTGGTCATCACAGTGGACTGCGACTGGATACCAAAGAGAGATAGTGTCCAACAAGTCATTACCTCTCTCACACTGTTTAACACAGTGGGCAGAGTTCCCTGACTGGCCATGTCAGCACTCAGGCTGGGATCATTAGGCTGTTCTGAGGTTTGTGCTGCCGGCTTTAGTGGGTAGTTTCTGCATCAAACAGGCGAGTCAGCAGCAGACTCACCCGCCGCAACACTTCAAAGATAGCCTCATTTACAGCCTTAGCTGCTGGAGTGCTCTAATGAAAAGCATGGCGGAGCCCGGATGCTTTTGATTCTGCTAGCGAGGAATCACTCATGATTGAGTAAAAGGCAGGCCAAATCACATAGAAAACGTTGAGAAGACTGGAGAGACTGGATAGAATGAGGAAAGGAGAGGACAGAAGATGGGACCGGGATACACAAGGTTTGATAAACATATAGAGCAGAGGTATTCAATTATTACTCAACGAGGTCAGGAGCCTGCTGGTTTTCTGTTCCACCTGATAATTCATTGCACCCACCTGGTGTCCCAGGTCTAAATCAGTCCCTGATCAGAGGGGAACAATGGAAAAATGCAGTGGAACAGGCTTGGAGGTCCAGAGTTGAGTTTCAGGGATATAGAGGTTTAAAGAGAGAGAGGAGAGAAGAAGAGAAGAGGGAGATGGAAAGACAGAGTTACAGGGTGAGACATAAAGGTCAAGACTAAAAGAGAGGGCTCTAGCTAGCTGTTGATTTCCACTGTATACCCCTACAGCCAAGTATCAGAGTATCAAGGCTATATTATAGTCTCTCCTTCATGTCTATCTCCCAGAGCAGAGCAGCAGTCTTTGTATCTTTAGCTGGTTGCGGTGGCTGCATGGCCGCTGTAGCATGGATGTGCATGCAGAGATTTCCCCGCTGATTACCAGATAAATGCACTTTAATTCGAAACACTTGCGGCTGGGTTTACATATAGACTGTCTAATTCCCCATCGCCCACGCTGAAATCTGAACTTCATGCCAATGTAAGTGTGTGATGAGTCCCGTGCTGACAGGCTTCACTACTTATCATATATATTACATGACTGGCCCAGGACTGACAGACAGACCGGGGGGAAATATCACAAGCAGGAAAATGAAGATTATGGGAGGACCAGTGTGGATGGTTTATGGTTTATGGTTCATTATTGATGAAGATTTTTCAGACTGAGCTGCTTCCCTGGCCTACAGACTGCTATCTTCTTATCCCAGATGGCTAGACTAAACATTAGTAGACATACAACACTGTACTGCTGCTACACGGAAACAACCAGGCACAACCAGGAACAACCAGGCGTAACCAGGAACAACCTGACACAACCTGACACAACCAGGCACAACCAGGAACAACCAGGCACAACCAGGAACAACCAGGCACAACCAGGCACAACCAGGAACAACCTGACACAACCAGGAACAACCAGGAACAACCTGACACAACCAGGAACAACCAGGCACAACCAGGAACAACCAGGCGTAACCAGGAACAACCTGACACAACCTGACACAACCAGGCACAACCAGGAACAACCAGGCACAACCAGGAACAACCAGGCACAACCAGGCACAACCAGGAACAACCTGACACAACCAGGAACAACCAGGAACAACCTGACACAACCAGGAACAACCAGGCACAACCAGGAACAACCAGGCGTAACCAGGAACAACCTGACACAACCTGACACAACCAGGCACAACCAGGAACAACCAGGCACAACCAGGAACAACCAGGCACAACCAGGCACAACCAGGAACAACCTGACACAACCAGGAACAACCAGGAACAACCTGACACAACCAGGAACAACCAGGCACAACCAGGAACAACCAGGCGTAACCAGGAACAACCTGACACAACCTGACACAACCAGGCACAACCAGGAACAACCAGGCACAACCAGGAACAACCAGGCACAACCAGGCACAACCAGGAACAACCTGACACAACCAGGAACAACCAGGCACAACCAGGAACAACCAGGCACAACCAGGCACAACCAGGAACAACCAGGAACAACCAGGCACAACCAGGCACAACCAGGCACAACCAGGAACAACCAGGAACAACCAGGCACAACCAGGAACAACCAGGAACAACCAGGCACAACCAGGCACAACCAGGAACAACCAGGAACAACCAGGAACAACCAGGCACAACCAGGCACAATACATGCCAGCCTACTTACCGTACAGTTTAACCACTATCCCAAACCGCTAAATATCAGTGAATAAGCAGCAATATAAGAAGTAGATCACTGATAAAACACCTAAAACTCATTGTATTATCTCATTAAAAGTATCCGCAGCAGCAGAGTTCTTTGGCCGTCACCATACATTCATTAGTGGTGTCCTGCTGCTACTGTTAATCAGGTCAGATGTATTTCCTTGGCCTTGATAACGTGTCTTTATTGAGCACTGTGACATGTTGGCCAGGTGATCAGTTATAAGATGGGGTGGCCAGGTTTTCTGCCTGCCCACCTGCTGCCAGATTAAAGCATTAGCAATAACAAAACATGAATTCAAACTCCTTTGGCAACTGTTCTAACCATCAAAGTGATCCAGGGCCACACCACACACTGCACCACTCAGTCCCATGCATACCAATCTGTGTTGCTCTGCTAAACTGATCAAAAATAATTCATCTATTTTGCTTTTTCTAAATGGCTACATTCCTCCACTACAGCCAGCTGGGCCTGCGAGACCCATTGGTTGTTGGCACCCATGCTATGACTCACCGAGTTGTGTGCGCGTGTGTGTGTTTCCATAAAGCAGACTGCAGTACCTGAGAACAGTGTGGCGCTGATGAGATGGTGTGTCTGGACAGCTCTAGTCCTACAGAGGTAGAGCCTCCAGTGACATGGCTGGCTGTTTGACCAGGTAGAGTGGTAGTCAGTGTGGAGGGTCTGAAGAGGGCTGGAGAGGGAGAGGACAGGGGACCCATGGGAGCAGGGGCACAAGCGTATAAAATTGAGGCCATAACTAGCTCAGGTTGGAAGCAGTAGCCCTCATTTCAGCCCTCAGTTTGGCAATTATTGGTGACAGCGGCTGATGAGGAAAAGATTGATCCGGACAAGCAAGACTCTGTTTGCTTTGTTAAAAGTAATTAATCACAGTGGCCGGGAGTAATGGTGTGTGTGTGTGTGTGTGTGTGTGAGAGGAGAGGATGGAGTGGAGTAATACGAGCTATGGAACAAACTGTGTGAGAGGTTAGAAAGGAGGAACAAATTGAATGAATGCACATTGCACCCATTTCTTCACATGCGTGCACTCAGGAGGACCACCACAGCCATCCATCATGAGAGTCATATCCACACCACTGAGCAGGGGGCTACAGCATGGAGAGGGGAGCTGGTTACAGGAGGAGGGACAAACCATATCTTGCTAAATTTGTCCTTCACTCTCCTCTCCGTCACAATCTTTGTCTTACTCTCAACAGAATACTGTCCCCATTATGTTGGCTCTCTCCTACATCATACCAGAGAACTCTCTCTATTCCTTTATCGGTCACTTCTGTAGATCCGTGTTAGATTTAGGGCTGACCCATTTAGTCGACTGGTTGTTTGTTTGGTCATAGGCTGTTGGTTGACTGAGATTTTATTAGTCGATCAGTGGCAAATATTTCTTTTTAAATGATGCCACACGAGACACCTTTCTGATTCATGCGTGTCTCAGTGGACTAATCGATTGCGGAGGCCACATGGATGGCACACCAGTATCACCAGCAGTGCATTTAATGTTAATTCCCATCATTTCTAATCAATGTTTGCTTGGTTACAGTAATTTCTATTAATCAATCAATCATTCAATTGTATTTATGAAGCCCTTTTTAAATCAGCAGATGTCACAAAGTGCTATACAGAAATCCAGCCTAAAATTTCAAGCAGCAAGCAATGTAGATGTAGAAGCACGGTGGCTTGGAAAAACTCCCTAGAAAGGCAGGAACCCAGGAAGAAACCTAGAGAGGAACCAGGCTCTGAGGGGTGGCCAGTCCTCTTCTAGATGTGCCTGGTGGATTAAGGCCAGATTGTTCTTCAAGATGTTCAAAAGATCATAGATGACCAGCAGGGTCAAATAATAAGCACAACGGTTGTAGAAGGTGCAACAGGTCAGTACGTCAGGAGTAAATGTCAGTTGGCTTTTCATAGCAGAGCATTCAGACAGCAGGTGAGATCGAGACAGCAGGTGCGGTAGAGAGAGAGAGAGTCGAAAACAGCAGGTCCGGGACAAGGTAGCACGTCCGGTGAAATGGGTCCGGGTTCCATAGCCGCAGACAGAACAGTCTTACAGTTCTCATTGTAACAGTTTGCTGAGCGCACAACCTAGGCTACACTTGTGATAAAAAAGTTTTGGTTAATTTCATTCCATTTACGAGATGTCAATTTATGTATCGTCTTTTGTTTGGAGCACTCCTGTCAATCTTGAGTATGGACAAGCACCTGATTACGCATAGTAGGCCTGTACGCAAATGTAGGCCTATAAATGTGCCCATTTGGGGATCTGATAGTATTTCTGATTAAATTAACTCAGCATCAAATGTTTTATTTGCCTCAAACAGCAAGTTAACAAAGCATGCTCTTACATCCATTGAGAATGACAATAGTTACACAACTTAGTCTATTTGAAAAATCTTTCCAGCTCTCTCCCTTTCGATAACCACTCAGCATGAAAGGGGGAAAAAATGAATGCTCTGATCCGGTGGAAACGTAAAAAATTGGACCTACCTGATTACTTATTATTAGGGATGCCGATGTCAAAACCGATGTCAAAGCTGACGTGCATACCTATATAACGTAGGTAGATGATGTAATGACGCCATGAAAAATACAGCGCTACACGTGCAACACAGCATTCCTAACCTAGCCCACAATGTCTGCTGTGAGGATTTATTTTGAAGTTTCAAAGGAAGATAACAAAAAGGCCATATGCAACATTTGTGCTGCTATTATTTCCAGAGGGGAGAAAGTGAAATCTTTCAATACCACAAACTTTATTACTCATTTGAAAGTGCATCACCCCCAGACGTTCAGCGACTACTTAGAACAAAAGCAGAAAAGAAACAAAGCGCACACTTCCAACAACTAAACAAGTTCAAGTCGAGCAGTCATTTGAAAGAGTAAGAAAATTTCAGCGAGACAACTCAAAGGCAAAATCCATTAACGCCAAGATAATGGAATTCATTGCCCTTGACAATCAACCGTTCTCGGTCGTGGATGATGTTGGCTTTCGCCGACTGGTCGATCACCTCAAGCCCCGGTACACACTACCAAGTAGACACTATTTTTCAGATGTTGCCCTACCGGAGTTATACAGTATTGTTGAAACGCACATCCATGAGTTACTTGCTATGGGCGTCAATGCTATTATCTTCACGACTGACATTTGGACCAGCGATGTCAGCCCCATGAGCATGCTGAGTCTGACAGCACAGTGGGTTGGCGAGGATTTCGTACAGAGGAAGCCTTATTGCATGCTCAATAATGTGCTGGTTCTCATACCACTGCTGCCATTTTAACACACTCCTAGCGCCATTCAAACAACTGACTCGAGAAATAAGCTCATCAACTGTATCTGCAGCAGACGTGATACCCTCTATCACGGCATTGAAATGCCTGCTCAAGAAAACTGCCGACGCAGACTGTGGGTTAACCTGTTGGGGCTAGGGGGCAGTATTTTCACGGCTGGATAAAAAAACGTACCCGATTTAATCTGGTTACTAATCCTACCCAGTAGAATATGCATATACTTATTATATATGGATAGAAAACACTCTAAAGTTTCTAAAACTGTTTGAATGGTGTCTGTGAGTATAACAGAACTCATTTGGCAGGCAAAACCCTGAGACATTTTCTGACAGGAAGTGGATACCTGATGTGTTGAATTACCTTTAAGCCTATGCCATTGAAACACACAGGGGCTGATTCATGTTTTGGCACTTCCTATTGCTTCCACTAGATGTCACCAGCCTTTACAAAGTGTTTTGAATCTTCTACTATGAGATCTGACCGAACAAGAGCCTTGGAACGGTGATGGCCGATTAGACTCTGGCGCGCGAGTTCATGTTGGGTACCCTCGTTCCAAAACGTTTTAAAAGAGAATGCATTCGTCCACCTTGAATATTATTCATGTTCTGGTTAAAAAAGGCCCTAATGATTTATGCTATACAACGTTTGACATGTTTGAACGAACGTAAATATATTTTTTCCCCTCGTTCATGAAGTGAAGTCCGGCGGGCTTAGATCATGTGCTAACAACACGGAGCTTTTTGGACATAAATGATGAGCTTTTTTGAACAAAACTACATTCGTTATGGACCTGGGATTCCTGGAAGTGACATCTGATGAAGAGAATCAAAGGTAATGGATTATTTACATAGTATTTTCGATTTTAGATCTCTCCAACATGGCCGTTTGTCTGTATCGCAAAGCGTATTTTTCTGGGCGCAGTGCTCAGATTATTGCAAAGTGTGATTTCCCAGTAAGGTTATTTTTAAATCTGGCAAGTCGATTGCGTTCAAGAGATGTAAATCTATAATTTTTTAAATGACAATATAATATTTTACCAATGTTTTCTAATTTTAATTATTTAATTTCTGGTGCTGACTTGACTGCCGGTTATTGAAGGGAAACGATTTCCTGAACATCAACGCCATAGTAAAACTCTGTTTTTGGATATAAATATGAACTTGATAGAACTGAAAATGCATGCATTGTCTAACATAATGTCCTAGGAGTGTCATCTGATGGAGATTGTAAAAGGTTAGTGCATCATTTTAGCTGGTTTTATGGTTTTGGTGACGCCTGTCTTTGAATTGACAAAACATTACACACAGCTATTGTCAATGTACTCTCCTAACATAATCTAACTTCATGCTTTCGCCGTAAAACCTTTTTGAAATCGGACAACGTGGTTAGATTAAGGAGATGTTTATCTTTCAAAGGGTGTAAGATAGTTGTATGTTTGAAAAATTTTGACATTTATTTGGTTTCAAATTTGCCGCTCTTGAAATGCACCTGCTGTTGATAGGGTGCACCACGGGTGGCACGCTAGCGTCCCACATAGCCCCAAGAGGTTAAACTTGCAAAGTACTCTACTAGAGGCTGTGAACAAGCAAGTCGGTGGCATTCTCTCTGAGCCTCTATACTGTGTCGCCACCATGCTTGATGCTAGGTACAAGGACCGCTACTTCGATGCAGACAAGAAACCGGGTTTACGTGAAATGTTACAGACACAGCTGGATAAGATGAAAACGGACACAGTGACAGTGTGCACCGACGAAGAGGACCCACGACAGAAGAGGCCACGGACCGACAGAGCTGAAACTTCACGGGTTTACATGTATGATATTTTCTACCTACAGGCTGCAGTGTTTTTATTTGTTGATTTATGTACACACAATACCCCATAACGACAAAGCAAAAACAGGTTTTTAGAAATGTTTGCAAATGTATAAAACATTTTATACGGAAATATAACATTTACATAAATATTCAGATCCTGTACTCAGTACTTTGTTGAAGCACATTTGCCGCGATTACAGCCTCGAGTCTTCTTGGGTATGACGCTACAAGCTTGGCACACCTGTATTTGGGGAGTTTCTCACATTCTTCTCTGCAGATCCTCTCAAGCGCTGTCAGGTTGGATGGGGACCGTCGTTGCACAGCTACTTTCACGTCTCTCAGAGATGTTCGATCAGGTTCAAGTCCGGGCTCTGGCTGGGCCACTCAAGGACATTCAGAGACTTGTCCCGAAGCCACTCCTGCGTTGTCTTAGCTGTGTACTTAGGGTCATTGTCCTGTTGGAAGGTGAACCTTCACCCAAGTCTGACATCCTGAGTGCTCTGAAGCAGGTTTTCATCAAGGATCGCTCTGTACTATGCTCCATTCATCTTTCCCTCGATCCTGAGTAATCTCCCAGTCCCTGCCGGTGAAAAATGTCCCCACAGCACGGTGCTACCACCACCATGCTTCACTGTAGGGATGGTGCAATGTTTCCTCCGGACGTGAAGCTTAGCATTCAGGACAAACAGTTCAATCTTGGTTTCAGCAGACCATAGAGTCTTGTTTCTCATGGTCTGAGAGTCCTTCAGGTGCCTTTTGGCAATCTCGAAATGGGTTGTTATGTGCTTTTTACTGAAGAGTGGCTTCCATCTGGCCACTCTACAATAAAAGCCTGATTGGTTGAGTGCTGCAGAGATGGTTGTCCTTCTGGAAGGTTCTCCAATCTCCACACAGGAACTCTGTGGCTCTGTCAGAGTGACCATTGTGTTCTTGGTCACCTCCCTGACCAAGGCCCTTCTCCCCCGATTGCTCAGTTTGGCTGGGCGGCCAGCTCTAGGAAGAGTCTTGGTGGTCCCAAACTTCTTCCATTTAAGAATGATAGAGGCCACTGTGTTCTTGGGGACCTTCAATGCTGCAGACATTTTTTGGTACCCTTCCTCAGATCTGTGCCTCGACACAACCCTGTCTCGGCACTCTAGAGGCAATTCCTTCGACCTCATGGCTTGGTTTTTGCTCTGACATGCATTGTCAACTGTGGGACCTTATATAGGCAGGTATGTGCCTTTCCTAATCATGTCCAATCAATTGAATTTACCACAGGTGGACTCCAATCAAGTTGTAGAAACATCTCAAGGATGATCAATGGAAACAGGATGCACCTGAGCTCAATTTCAAGTCTCATAGCAAATGGTCTGAATACTTATGTAAATAAGGTATTATTATTTATTTTTTTACTTGCAACATTTTCTAAAAACCTGTCTTCACTTTCTCATTATTGGGTATTGTGTGTAGATTGCTGAGGATTTGTATTTAATCCATTTTACAATGAGGCTGTAACCTAACAAAAAAAAGGGAAGGGGACTGAATACTTTCCAAATGCACTGTATATATCGAAAGAGACATGTTTTAAAGTTTCAACCAATCGATTGGTCAAAAGAACAGACGACTCTCTGTTGACCAATATTTTTAGAGTCGAGGACAGCCCTAGTTAGATTACAGCCACTACTCCCCCCTTCCCTACCTCACCACCACCACCACCCCCTCTCTCCATCAGCCATCACTACAGTGCACTGATAAGAGAAGCAGTGTGACCCAGAGGGACTGGAAACCACCACTAATCAATACCAGGGAGGGCCACACACTGGAGGCAGCAGCCCAATGATCCTACATCAGCCTGGGCTCTTAGGCGGGGGTCTTGGTAGGGAGATGGGACACAAGGAGATGGGACAATTTACATATCTGATAGTGAGTGGAGTGGAGACAAGACACCAACAACCATGACAGTCTCATTGCGTCATCTTTCCCAAAGCCAACCAGCTTTGCGTTGGAGAGGTACGTGACTGCAGCAGCACTAAAATGGCTGCTCATTGAAACAGCACACACACACAGAGTGGAGTGTAGTGTTGGTTCTGTCGCCGCAGGCCTCAAAACTAATGGAAATGGAAGCCAGGGAGCCCCGATGTCACAACCTGCACTGAGAGGAATACCAAATCCTCTCCTGACACTAATAATTACCCTTAGCAAGGTGCAGCTCCCCAATGTCACCTCCCAAATGGACATCAGTGTCGCTGCATACTCAGATTAGTGACTGGACCTGTCTGCCTCAACTCATTTACCTGAGGTTAGCATCCTGGTGTATTACAGAAGCAGATTGATTGTGTTATAGGAGCTGCTTGCCTAAAACAGACTGACTGAGGGCTTTTTATTCGGCCCCACTGCGTTTCTAATCTCATTATGCCAACACAGTGGTTTGACTGAGTACAGGTCCTACATGGCAAATAGAACCATGTAGCATCAAATCAAATCAAAATGTATTTGTCACATGCGCCAAATACAACAGGTATGTATAGACCTTACAGTGAAACGCTTACTTACAAGCCCTTAACCAACAACGCAGTTTTATGAAAAAGAAGTGTTAAGTAAAAAATACATATGTAAAAAATAAAAATAACAAATAGTTAAAGTAACAGTAGCAAGGCTATATACAGGGGGTATAGTAATGGGGTGTGAGCTGAGTGAGTTTCAGGCATGGATGTTCTGAGATAAATGGAAAACAGAAAGGAAAACACTGCACACTGCTGCTCACGCTCCCAGGTGATATTTATTTAGGTCTTCATCAGGCATCCATAGGATAAATGACACAATGGTAGTGACCCCTTTCCTTGGTGCAGCTGTATGAATGACCTATCGCCATGGCCTGGGAGTGATGACCCTGTTCCTGGCTGAGTGACATATAACACTCCTTCTGTGGCCTCCAACTGCTCTTAAACGCTAGTAAAACTAAATGCATGCTCTTCAACCGATTGCTGCCCGCACCCGCCCGCCCGACTAGCATCACCACTCTGGACAGTTCTGACTTAGAATATGTGGAAAACTACAAATACCTAGGTGTCTGGTTAGACTGTGAACTCTCCTTCCAGACTCATATTAAGCATCTCCAATCCAAAATGAAATCTAGAATTGGCTTCCTATTTTGCAACAAAGCCTCCTTCACTCATGCTGCCAAACATACCCTCGTAAAACTGACTATCCTACCGATCCTCGACTTTAGCGATGTCATTTACAAAATAGCCTCCAACACTCTACTCAGCAAATTGGATGTGGTCTATGACAGTGCCATCCGTTTTGTCACCAAAGCCCCATATACCACCCAGCACTGCGACCTGTATGCTCTCGTTGGCTGGCCCTCGCTTCATATCCGTCGCCAGACCCACTGGCTCCAGGTCATCTATAAGTCTTTGCTAGGTAAAGCTCTGCCTTATCTCAGCTCACTGGTCACCATAACAACACCCACCCATAGCACGCGCTCCAGGAGGTATATCTCACTGGTCATCCCCAAAGCCAACACCTCTTTGGCTGCCTTTCCTTCCAGTTCTCTGCTGCCAATGACTGGAACGAATTGCAAAAATTGCTGAAGTTGGAGACATATCTCCCTCACTAACTTTAAGCATCAGCAATCTGAGCAGCTTACCGATCGCTGCAGCTGTACACAGCCCATCTGTAGATAGTCCATCCAACTACCTACCTCATCCCCATATTGTTTTAATTGACTTTTTTTGCTCTTTTGCACACCAGTATATCTACTTGCAAATCATCATCTGCTCATCTATCACTCCAGTGTTTATTTGCTAAATTGTAATTACTTCGCTACTATTGGCCTATTTATTGCCTTACCTCCTTACTCCATTTGCACACACTGTATATAGATTTTTCTATTGTGTAATTGACTGTACTTTTGTTTATCCCATGTGTAACTCTGTGTTGTTGTTTGTGTCGCACTGCTTTGCTTTATCTTGGCCAGGTTGCAGTTGTAAATGAGAACTTGTTTTCAACTGGCCTACCTGGTTAAATAAAGGTGAAATTAAAAATTAAAAAGTGACGTAGCCAGCCCCTCCACCATCATTTACACAGGCACCAGCCCCGTCAAGGAGCCCCTGCCGTAACTCTAGCTGCACTTCACCAGGCGATGAGGTGGTACCAAATTTCTAGATCACTTAAGGAGGCCACTGGGTCATAACTTATCATTAGATAAAAGCACAGTGTGAGGGATGTTCAATTAGACATTCCTAGACTACATTACAACATATTACATCAGTCTGAGCCATCCAAAGCCAGAACTGAAACCATGAACTGAAAGCTCTTGTATATACTCCATGTTCACTAGTGTTATATTGCTCTTCAGTCCCGCAACATGTTAGCCACATTATTCAGCACTGTAAAATATTTTCCCACTGTACTGCTTTTAATCTTTTATCTTTTATAGATTGTCTGCATATTTAGCCCAGTTTTTTCCAATACTGTCTCCCTATATCATTTATCATGTCAGGTGGCATGAAGATAACATCTTATTCCTACCTATTTTCCTGTGCTACTCTATGAGGTTAGTGACTGATATAATCCAATAGCATCCAGTGATTCATCATGATGCTAGGCAAGCCCATCAGGCTACAGGTGGGGGTCTTTTACAGTATATGTCCCAAATTACTCCCTATTCCCAATGTAGTACACTGCTTTTGACCAGAGCCTTAGGGCCCTGGCCAAAAGTAGTCCTCTATACAGTAAAGCGAATATCATTTGGGACGCTAGGCGAGAGGATTAGACGTCCCATTTTCAGCCCTTTCAGCCTGTCTGCTCCCCAGAGCCCCTTGAGATCAAGGGGGCTTTTGGAGTGCTTGAGGGGATTTAATTCAACCTGTGGTGCTTCATGTCCCCCACAGGGGTCTGTCTGTGCTCCTCTGCCAGGGGGCTAAGAGGTAAATGTCCCTAGGGATGGAGACAGGGATAGGGAAGCACTGATCTGACACACACAACAGAAGCTTGGCAGAGACGCATACGGTACAGCTGCACAGGGCTTCACTGTCAGTAAGACCACAGAAATAAAAGGGGGCTAGAATAGGGCTCATGGACCATTAAGAAGGGGCAGGGATATCTATTGGGAGGAATCCATCGTAGTTCCAAACCATACCTATAGATATGTACTGGGTAACCGTTATTCCAAAGAAATCTCTTCACTGAAAAAAATGACAGGAAGTCCCTCAGCTCCCAGATGAGATTTCCCATGAGAGAGACACCCCTGGATCCTGCATTCCTGCTGATATAGAAATAAACACACCAACAGCCTGAATACTCCAGCCGGAACGCTCTGGGCTAGCTCACCATAGCTGTGACAAACAGCTCTTGAAATGAATGACAAACACCACTTCAAAGTTTATGGCTTTTTGCTCAATAGAAATGAAATCCCAACAGTTCATGAATGACTGAATGAGAAATAAAATCACGGCACAGAGTGGGGCGTCTCTGACTGTAGCCTTCAGAGAGAAAGAGAGTATTATCTACCGTCAAGCACCAGTGAGCAGGCTCCATGCTTCTGTCCCATGAAGCTAAACAGCATCCTATATACCCCATCAACCCCAAACATAGACAATACACACGCACACAATGCACCATCCACACACATATACACACACAATCTCTATGGTATGAGAACTGTGGACCAGTATGAAAAATGTGCTAAAATGTATGCACTCAATACTGTAAGTCGCTCTTGATAAGAGCTTCTGCTTAATGATCAAAATGTAACATTTAAAAATGTAAAGTAGTGATGGGGGAAGAAAATCGATACAGTTACATATCGGGATATTATTTTTGATGATATATCCTACTGTTTTGACAATATCGCAATATAATCTTTGCGCTAGTTGGCTGTACCTGCACAGAAACGTCACTATTTTTCCTTCATAGCTTGTTTTCCATCTTCTATTTAAATAGGGAGCCAATTTGTTTTCAGCACTTTTATTTCCAGCGCAAAGACCGGGGATTAAATGCAATAACAAAAAAAAGAAATGTAAAGATTTTCTGTGAAAAAGTTCAATGAAATCAGTTTGACTGGTTGTAAGGCAATAGAAAGCAGTGAAAACGACCCAACATGTTTCTGATAAGATTTCAATTTGGCTTGGATGCATATTCTATGTGGTTGAAATACTATCACATTTTCTGATGCTGATAAAGATGGCACCTATACAGATGGTATCTAACTGCGCATTTGCATTCTCTCAAGATGCTAAAAGAAAGAAATCATATTTCTCCACTCCTGTTTCCGATAAAAAATGTTGCCTCTCCCGAGTGGCGCAGTGACAAGGTCACCAGGTGTACGGTGTTTCTCCTGAAACATTGGTGTGGCTGGCTTCCGGGTTAAATGGGCATTGTGTCAAGAAGCAGTGCGGCTTGGTTGGGTTGTGTTTCGGAGGACACACGGCTCGACCTTCGCCTCTCCCGAGTCCTTACGTACAGTTTCAGAGATGAGACAAGACTAACTATCAATTGGATACCGTGAAATTGGGGAGAAAACAGAGTAAAAAAATAATAAAAATTCTACATTTGGCCTATCATTTTACTGCAATAAATGCTTAATTCTTCAGGAGTTAATATTAAGGCTATTTAACCCATCTGAACAGTAGGCTAAAGTCCCTGTCTTGTGACTGGCGAATTTGTATAGCGCCTCACAATCATCACACATAAAATAGCCAGCACTGCTATCATCCTCTTTACCACTAGCTAACGTTAGCTGTCTGACTTTATTAGCCAGCTAATTTTCACACCATAGACTCAATTATTTGATCAGTTAAGTTGGCTAATGTTGCTCAACATTTCTCTGGCTAGCTAACGGAGAATTCGATCCAGCTAGCAAGATACTTAACAATGCTAACAATATTTGTTCCACCACACTTTCTCCCTCACCTCAAACTTTCCAAATGCCAGTTGTTTTTCGGTTACAGCTCATGAAGTACACTTCATCACCTTCTCGACCCCGTCTCCGTGGTCAGGCTTCTGTCATTCCAGAGCGCCTGCTGATGCTGTAACTAGCAAATTGGTTGTCTCTTCTCTCTTCAGTCGCATGCTGCATTTTGTTTGTTATGTGAACGATTGACTGAGCCTTGGATACTGGCAGTATTGCTCCAAAAAACTCGTTCGCTTACAGCCAGTAGTGATCCAGAGCCCCCCCAAACTTTTCTCATCGGATCTACATGGGTGACCTATCTATAGATGACCTATCTATATAGGTAACCTATTTTGCATTCAAAACATTGAATTTCGCCGAAAGGTGACTAGTTTGCATCCCTGTAGGTTACTTTTCTGGCCCTCCCTACTCTTTATTTTCAACTCTCAATTTCACAGCTTTTCATTTATTGAATTAAACTCTGACTTGTCCTTGATGCCTGCATGGATCTACCCATTCCCAAAAGCCTGGATCTACCCATTCCCAAAAGCATGGATCTACCATCTACCCATTCCCAAAAGCATGGATCTACCCATTCCCAAAAGCATGGATCTGCCCATTCCCAAAAGCATGGATCTACCCATTCCCAAAAGCATGGATCTACCCATTCCCAAAAGCATGGATCTACCCATTTCCAAAAGCATGGATCTACCCATTTCCAAAAGCATGGATCTACCCATTCCCAAATGCATGGATCTACCCATTTCCAAAAGCGTGGATCTACCCATTCCCAAAAGCGTGGATCTACCCATTCCCAAAAGCGTGGATCTACCCATTCCCAAATGCATGGATCTACCCATTTCCAAAAGCATGGATCTACCCATTTCCAAAAGCGTGGATCTACCCATTCCCAAAAGCATGGATCTACCCATTCCCAAAAGCCTGGATCTACCCATTCCCAAATGCATGGATCTACCCATTTCCAAAAGCATGGATCTACCCATTTCCAAATGCATGGATCTACCCATTCCCAAAAGCCTGGATCTACCCATTCCCAAAAGCATGGATCTACCCATTCCCTAAAGCATGGATCAACCCATTCCCTAAAGCATGGATCTACCCATTCCCAAAAGCATGGATCTACCCATTCCCTAAAGCATGGATCTACCCATTCCTAAAAGCATTTGGCGCGCTTGGCGCAAGTAGACTACAGTCAGCTCCTAAAGTTTAGGCTTACGACCTAATGCCAGATAGCCTAAAATAATGAAAGAAAAACCTCCATGTAGACTATAGATATGCATTGCAAAATAATGATACTTTAAAAAAAATGTAAGGTATTGTTTTCTCTTTATTCAATCCACACAATGTTTCATCATCATAAACCCGCCGCCCTGCGGATATAACCAAGGGGTCTGAGGGTTATAAGTCAACCTGTGGGCACCTAACTAGTGTGTGTGTGTGTGTGTGTGTGTGTGTGTGTGTGTGTGTGTGTGTGTGTGTGTGTGTGTGTGTGTGTGTGTGTGTGTGTGTGTGTGAGTGAGTGAGTGAGTGAGTGTGTGAGTGAGTGAGTGAGTGAGACAAAGAGAGAGCTATGAGCTCTGAGTTGTCTTATTAAAAGCCTGGAGAGAGTGTGGTAATTACACAGTGCCTTGCCAGCACCTTTTGGACTTTGAGCCAAATCCAAATGTCATGTGCCTTAGCCAACAATTAAAACGACACTCCCCCTCAGTGACTTTTTAAATGAGCTTCCTCAACTAGAAATAATATCATAAAAAGTATCTTCATAACAGGCACACATTCCTCATGAACTATCTGAATGCTATCATTAATTAATTAGCAGGATAGCAAATAATGACCCTTTGGCAACACATCCACAAACAAGCATAGAATCGCAGGAACACAAAGCTAATCAATGTCTACACAGACAAGACACAAAACACAAAGACCAAGGTCGGAGACAGCTAACACCCACACATTCCTGTACACTTGACATCCCTCTCTGTTCCTGAAGCCCTGGTCTGATCTACTCTGGTCACCCCAAAGTCACCTTACAATGGCTAACGTCCAATTAATGGGCCTGTATCTATGCATAGGCTGTCAAAATGGCAGCAGCCCTCGGCCACCTCCCTCTGCTGGGCAGCACCACTGCAGCGAATGCTCAGTGTTTGTGCCACCTCTTAATTGCATTTGTCCCCCATGGTAGAGGTAAGTCTTTGTGTAGCCACCCCGAGGAAGAAAAAGAAGGTCAGACTGCCAATTTGGAGCTGGCAGGTGGAGAGCACTTAGTCTCGCTCTGGAGGAGAATGGAGAGCTGCTGTTCATCTATGCAAACCAGGACAAACAAAGGAGATGAGTGAAGGGCCCCTCCACTCGGTGTGTCTGGGAGAGTGACACGTGGCTTTAGTCCCAGTGTGGGTAGGTGTTTGTGATTGAACAGGGGACAGAGGGACACAGATTGCAGGCCCAACTGTATGTTCTTCTCTTCCAGGAAGCCTTAGGCTAGAGTAGACAATACTGTCATGTGGAAAACGGGTCTTGTTTCTCCCCAGTCAAATACAGTAGGAACATGGATAGAGCATCTGATATAATCGTATTGCAGTCAGTGGACACTACAGTCACAACTCTGTCACCTTCACTTCACTGGAAATGAAAGATCTCTACACAATGTTGTTTCACAGCACTTATCAAAGAGAAAGCAAAACTGCAGTATGATGTACTTAGCTTTTCATAAAACATTCTTAATGGGGCCAAATATTGTTTTCTTCTTGGGCCAGGAAATGTATTCATAAAATGGGTAAAATCATATTCAGTGCAAACTGCATAGGAAGTGAATCATAAGGTCAGGTAGGAAATAAATTGTCATGACAGAACACACTTGGTGGTGGTTAATGGAAGACTGTTCTTACAGTAAGTCAATGATAAATGGCCTTGCAGTGATGATAAGAGAGGTATGCCCTGCTTCAAACGTGCTCTTCTCTGACTTGAATAGATTTGTTTTGACAAAGAAGCAGAGAACCTTGGAATACTTTTCTCTCCATCCATTATTGAATCATTTCCAGTAGACCATGTGACAGAGAGGGGGAGAGAGAGGGAGAATGAAGGGAAAGGTTAAAGGTAGTTAAAGGCATGCAGGCAGAGGCTGCAAAAAGACCAGAGAGAGGAGATCATCCCCTTCCCCTGCATTCTGTTTGAGGCCCTCTGTCTGAACATAGGACCTTCAGGAGAAAAATAGGAAATCAATGCCCTGATGCAGAGGGCAACTGTTATTTCCAAGTTAAAAGGAAAACCAACCAAGATGCATTGGCCAGCTCTCTCCTGGTGGGTTGACTTCCACAGTAAAGGGCTGTTTAGAAGAGCAGGCAGGATAATCTTAACAGATGCCCCTATTTGCATTCCTGTGTCTGAGAGAGTCTGTCTGTCAGGGTGGAGGACGTCAGTGAGCCAAGGGGACGTGAGGGGGACGTCAAGGGGACATGGCAGCTCCAGTCAGGGGATCACCATGGGTCACCAGCCAGGTCCCACCCCCAGGGAATAGCAGCCATTGTTTATAAAGAAGGATCGTCTCTATTGGCTTGTCAGCCATGACCTCTGCGAGGTCTTATTACACTGTCAGGAAGTGGTGTTACACTTCTTAATTACCAGACTGTATGACTGTTAAACAACAGTCATATGGTAAACTAAAACAAGTTTATTCTCGGATGACACTAACTCTGTCCTGTTCTGGGTGGAGGGATGTAAAGGGATGTGGAAGGAGGTGGAGGGATGTGGAGGAAGGTGGAGGAAGGTGGTGGGAGATGGTGGGATGTGGAGGGAGGTAGAGGGATGTGGTGGGAGATGGAGAGATGTGGAGGGAGGTAGAGGGATGTGGTGGGAGATGGTGGGATGTGGAGGGAGGTAGAGGGATGTGGTGGGAGATGGAGGGATGTGGAGGGAGGTAGAGGGATGTGGTGGGAGAAGGAGGGATGTGGAGGGAGGTAGAGGGATGTGGTAGGAGATGGAGGGATGTGGAGGGAGGTAGAGGGAGGTAGAGGGATGTGGTGGGAGATGGAGGGAGGTGGTGGGATGTGGAGAGATGTGGAGGGGGGTAGAAGGAGAAGGAGGGATGTGGTGGAGGTGGAGGGAGGTGGTGGGAGGTGGAGAGATGTTGAGGGAGGTGGAGGGATGTGGAGGGAGGTGGAGGGATGTGGTGGAGGTGGTGGGATGTGGAGGGAGGTGGTGGGATGTGGAGGGAGGTGGAGGGATGTGGTGGAGGTGGAGGGAGGTGGTGGGATGTGGAGGGAGGTGGAGGGAGGTGGAGGGATGTGGTGGAGGTGGAGGGAGGTGGTGGGATGTGGAGGGAGAAGGAGGGATGTGGTGGAGGTGGAGGGATGTGGAGAGATGTTGAGGGAGGTGGAGGGATGCGACAGGTGAAGGGCTGGGGTGAGAGATGACGCCTGGCAGAGAGAGGAGGAAGCTAGGTCAGCCACCAAGAGCACAGCCATCACTCCAACACTAACCCGTCTACCCTGGAAGACACACACACACACTCCCACAAACACACTCCTGCATACAGACTGCTGCTGTCCCAGCCTTTCAGTCAAAGCCTGCGTCCACTGACTCAAGACAAACAGAAATGTGACGGTTGTGACACCCAGGTCAACCACACACACACACACACACACACACACACACACACAGGGTAATGCCTTGAGCTCCATGGGCTGTATTTAAATGTGTTCCTATAGTGTGAGCATACAGTGAGGGAAAAAAGTATTTGATCCCCTGCTGATTTTGTACATTTGCCCACTGACAAAGAAATGATCAGTCTATAATTTTAATGGTAGGTTTATTTGAACAGTGAGAGACAGAATAACAACAAAAAAATCCAGAAAAACATATGTAAAAAATGTTATAAATTGATTTGCATTTTAATGAGGGAAATAAGTATTTGACCCCTCTGCAAAACATGACTTAGCCACCTGGTGGCAAAACCCTTGTTGGCAATCACAGAGGTCAGACGTTTCTTGTAGTTGGCCACCAGGTTTGCACACATCTCAGGAGGGATTTTGTCCAACTCCTCTTTGCAGATCTTCTCCAAGTCATTAAGGTTTCGAGGCTGACGTTTGGTAACTCGAACCTTCAGCTCCCTCCACAGATTTTCTATGGGATTAAGGTCTGGAGACTGGCTAGGCCACTCCAGGACCTTAATGTGCTTCTTCTTGAGCCACTCCTTTGTTGCCTTGGCCGTGTGTTTTGGGTCATTGTCATGCTGGAATACCTATCCACGACCCATTTTCAATGCCCTGGCTGAGGGAAGGAGGTTCTCACCCAAGATTTGACGGTACATGGCCCTGTGCATCGTTCCTTTGATGCGGTGAAGTTGTCCTGTCCCCTTAGCAGAAAAACACCCCCAAAGCATAATGCTTCCACCTCCATGTTTGACGGTGGAGATGGTGTTCTTGGGGTCATAGGCAGCATTCCTCCTCCTCCAAACACGGCGAGTGTAGGTCTACAATCTTGTCCCTGACATCCTTGGAGAGCTCTTTGGTCTTGGCCATGGTGGAGAGTTTGGAATCTGATTGATTGATTGCTTCTGTGGACAGGTGTCTTTTATACAGGTAACAAACTGAGATTAGGAGCACTCCTTTTAAGAGTGTGCTCCTAATCTCAGCTCGTTACCTGTACAAAATACACCTGGGAGCCAGACATCTTTCTGATTGAGAGGGGGTCAAATACTTACTTCCCTCATTAAAATGCAAATCAATTCATAACATTTTTGACATGCGTTTTTCTGGATTTTTTTGTTGTTATTCTGTCTCTCACTGTTCAAATAACCTACCATTAAAATTATAGACTGATCATTTCTTTGTCAGTGGGCAAACGTGCAAAATCAGCAGGGGATCAAATACCTTTTTCCCTCACTATAACTACTATCTCCTTGTCACAGAGGCCCATGTTATAGAAGAGATATCCTCTAAATGCACACACAGAACCCCTCCTCTGTCCCCAGAACTCCTGCATTCTCCTGACCCAGTGCAGGACAGGACATGGCCATTTCAGTGAAGCACCTTAAACGGTCTGCTTTTAAATCTGCTCAGTGACTGACTGGTTGGGCCTTTGAGCATCTTCTTCTTATGTTAAAATTGAGCCTGAGCTCTGACCCTGGGGAGCAGGAGAGATGGGTCTCGCTCCCTCGCAGCACTGCCTCATGTTTTTCAAAACAAGACACTGGACACAAATGGAAAGAGCAGAGATTTAAGCAAAGGAGAGAGAGCGAGGGAGGCAGGGAGAAAGTGCAGAGATGACTCCATCCAGTCCGCCGGTTAAGTAAGACATCTGAAGTCATTTTCCCCACAGATAAATACGTTATTAAAACAAGATGAATCAACTCTATTTTCTCCTCCCATCCTCCACTCCTTTCCTTTAGGGAGCAGAGCCCTTTCAAAAAGTCCCTTTTGATTATGCTGACTATTGTCTATCTCTATGGAGCAATTATAGCTGCCCTATAAAATAAAGCATAGAAGCAGACCCGCAAAGAACTAGTGCCGTACCCAGGGAGCCCCCAAGCACTCACCTCTCTTCCCCCTCCGCCCCAATCCCTCAACTCCCCGCTTGAGATCCCACCCCCAAACTCTGAACCCTAACAAACGCACTCTAAGACTTTACTGACCCACCCACATCAAAGGAGAGGGAGTAAGACCCAGGGGAGCGCTGTAGACAGAGAGAGTTCTCCTACTGCTGAACCACCTGGAAAGTCTGACCTACCTCTCTCTGAACACAACCTTAACAGACCACCTCCTACCCCCTACGGGCACACCTCTCACCATGACCCCCTGTCCCCTATTCCCAACGTTCTAACACACCCTTATTTTTAAATCAGGAAATCCTATTCCCTTTACTGAGCAGAGCCTGAGGTCCCACACAGCCATTCAGCCAGCCAGCCCACATCAGAGTAAATGGGACCATTGGAGTTAAGATGACTCTATTTAGCAGGCTTACGCCTACGGATGTGGAGGAGCAGCAGGCCGGCTGGCTGGGTGGGCGGTACTTAAAAGCTCCTCATAATCACCGCAATAGGTCTCTTTGTAGGTGTCAGTGGATGGCTGGCCCTTCTCCTTAACCACCTCCTGAGGTTATGATCAGAGCCACAGCCTGCCCAATAACACCTCCCTGAAGGGGTGAGAGGTGCTGACAGATGGGAGCTGGCAGAAGCTACATGCTAATACAGAAGAACATCTAATCAGTTTATTTGTCCTGTGCACAGGATACCACAGGTGCTGAGAGTACAGTGAAATGCTTACCTGCAAGCTCTTCCTTGAACACAATGCAGTTTTCAATATCAAAGGTAAAAAATTGAGAATCCAGAATCCTCTGTCTGGTCTCTGTGACCATCAGGCAATTAGAGTGCTGCACTCAACCAGATTGACATGTAACATGAATATTTATAATTCTCCAGAGCTGGGCTGCTTCAGTATGTGATTGGCATGTGGAATATCACCTGCCTAGCTCAGTGGAGTGTTCGGCATGTCAGGGATATAAGATCACGCATCATGGTTGTCACAAACCCTCTATTACCGAGGAGTGATATCGTCACACTGTTATAGAGCTCTGTTTAAATGCACTCACTAATTAGCTACATTCCATCAATGCAGAGAGAGAGAGAGAGAGAGAGAGAGAGAGAGAGAGAGAGAGAGAGAGAGAGAGAGAGAGCGAGAGAGCGAGAGAGCGAGAGAGCAGCCTTGCTAACCTAAATGTCATTGGTATAAGAGAAAGACTCAGAGCGCTCTTCTCGGATGCTTTAAGTCAAAGGGAAGCACTGGATGTGAGAAAGGCGAGCCACGCTTAAATGAAAGGTTATATTATGGCACGCATTGAAGGGAGCTAAAACATTTATAGGACCATCATCTACAATAATGATTCTGTGGGCTGCTCTCACCCCCTCCAAACTCTGCTCCTTCCCCAGAAAAGACCCAAATGATATTCATTCTAATATATTACCCACACATGCCAAGGCTCATGTATAAAATAATAAGACCCAAAAAGGGATTTATTGAGGGGCTAATTTGGCATGACAAATATAAGGAGAACCTTATAATGGGTCTCCCTTTCTTTCTTTCTCTCTTTATTCTTCCCTCGTCTTCCTTCTCTCCGAATGAATCAACACGGCATGATCTCCACACTGACTTGAAGCTCAAAATAAAATGGACAGAAGCAAAGCAGCATGACAAACGTATTCATAACAGCCACCTGATGATTCTTTAATTGCCTGCCTTGATTTTTCATTCTGTAAGACATTCTAGAAGACATCCTAGAAGACATTCTAGAAGACATCCTAGAAGACATTCTAGAAGACATTCTACAAGACATTCTAGAAGACATTCTAGAAGACATCCTAGAAGACATTCTAGAAGACATCCTAGAAGACATCCTAGAAGACATCCTAGAAGACATTCTAGAAGACATTCTAGAAGACATCCTAGAAGACATTCTAGAAGACATCCTAGAAGACATTCTAGAAGACATCCTAGAAGACATTCTAGAAGACATCCTACAAGACATCCTAGAAGACATCCTACAAGACATCCTAGAAGACATCCTAGAAGACATTCTAGAAGACATTCTAGAAGACATCCTAGAAGACATTCTAGAAGACATCCTAGAAGACATTCTAGAAGACATCCTAGAAGACATCCTACAAGACATTCTAGAAGACATCCTAGAAGACATCCTACAAGACATTCTAGAAGACATCCTAGAAGACATCCTAGAAGACATCCTAGAAGACATCCTAGAAGACATCCTACAAGACATTCTAGAAGACATCCTAGAAGACATCCTAGAAGACATCCTAGTTTAAATTGTCTGGCCTTGATGAGTGGTAGGCTACAGCAGAGGTAGAGTAGCAGAAACAACCCAAACCCTCCTCTCCCTATGATGAAGAACCCTGGTGGTGTTTTTTAGGGATTCTGTGTGAGAAAATAAAAGTAATGGTGAGGAGATTTATAAAGTGTTCTAGTGAGGGAGAGTAAATGTAGCCTCTGCACTGTGTTTCAATCAGATTGAGCGGGTGCAAACGCAGCACATTATTCTCCCCCCCTGCCTGCTGCCTGTTCTGCATAGCGCTGTGCTGGGCACTGTCCTCCTGCTGTATCAATGTGATGTATGGCCCAAACGCAGGGCTGCACCACACCGCATCGCACAGCACACACCACACCACACTGCTCCGCACAGCACACACCACACTGCTCCGCACAGCACACAGCGCACACCACACAGCGCACACCACACAGCGCACGGCTCCGCGCACGGCTCCGCGCACGGCTCCGCGCACGGCTCCGCACGGCTCCGCGCACGGCTCCGCACGGCTCCGCACGGCTCCGCACGGCTCCGCACGGCTCCGCACGGCACACTGCTCCGCACGGCTCCGCACGGCATACTGCTCCGCACACCACACTGCTCCGCACACCACATTTTTTACATTTTAGTCATTTAGCAGATGCTCTTATCCAGAGCGACTTACAGAAGTGAATGCATACATTTCATACATTTTTTTTCTCCATACTGGCCCCCCGTGGGAATCGAACCCACAACCCTGGTGTTGCAAACACCATGCTCTACCAACTGAGCCACCCGAGTTAACCTACACTGCTCCGCACAGCACACACCACACCGCACAGCACAGCACACACCACACCACACCGCTCTGCACAGCACACACCACACCGCACCGCTCCGCACACACACCACACCGCTCCGCACACACCACCACACACACACACACACACACACACACACACACACACACACACACACACACACACAAAGCCATATACTGTATATCCATCCTGCATCTCTGACCTACCACTCTCTGAACACAACCCTAATAGGCCCTCTACCAGTGGTGGAAACACTACTCAATTGTCATACTTGAGTAAAAATTAAAGATACCGTTATAGATAATGACTCAAATAAAAGTGAGTCACTGCTTGAGTAAAAGTCGGAAAGTATCTGGTTTTAAATGTAATTAAGTACATTAGTGGAAACAGTACTCAGTTGCCCCCTACCCACTTACAGGCACACCACTCTCCATGTCCCCTTACCACCTATTTTCAACTCCCTACTGACTAGTGATGAAGAGTAGAGACGAGTCAGTTCCAGAGAATGTGGCTGACTCCCCCTCCTCTCTCTCTCTCTGTATTTCTCTCTCTCTCTCAGTTTCTCTCCTTTTTTATAGGGGACTGAGAAATCTGCAATTCCATTTAAACAAGGCTACAGCACCGGGGGCGTTTCGTCACTGCAGTGCTGCCTGCCGTGGTCGTCCTTGGCGCAGTACTGCCTCTGACAGAAAGTGAGGGCTCTTTCCCTCAGTCAGGGCCAACGGAGGAAAAACGACAAGCAGTCAGAGTGAGAAAAAACACTTCTGGAACTTCCAGAAAATAAAAGTCTATCTTAATAACACAATAATAGCCAGCCAAACACACATAACAGTGGATGTGTGCTGAGCTGAATAAAGGGGTTGAAGGGAGGGGGTGGGAGGGGTGAGGTGAGGTGAGGTACATAGGTGCTGGGCTTAGAAATGCAATCTGAGAAAGACAATTACCATCACTTAAGGTGTGCTTCGTGGAGCAGACTTGTTTTACCAGTGACTTCAATTTAACAGAACAGTATTTACAGAGGGCCTTGACAACTGTTCTTAGAGAGGAGGGGGGAGAGAGAGACTGTCTCACCAATCCTCCTTTCAGTTTGTTATCTATGACTTTTAGCTACATGAACGCTTAATTAGCTTCCTGGTTGTACGCTATCGCCTTGTCTGGCTCCTTTGTTCTTTGTTATGCAGATACTGTATTACTAAAGAAGTCGAGGTAGAGATAAGAGAGGCTGGCACATTTTTGTGCTTTTATACAAGCCTTTAGTTCAGGCAGTGCTAACCCTATCAGTTTATAGGCTTTAGCATCATGAATATCCTCACACTATGACACAAACACTATCTGTCTAAGAAGAGCAGGGTCTTTATTTTCAATTACTTGTATTATTTGGGCAAATTCCTGCTTATTGCATTGCATCCCCTTACCAATCGATGAAGTAACCTGGCCAGCACAGCCATAACAGCACAGCCTCTCTACTACCCTGGCCAGCCCAGCCATAACAGCACAGCCTCTCTCCTACCTGGGCCAGCACAGTCTCTCTCCTGCCCTGGCCAGCCCAGCCATAATAGCACAGTCTCTCTCCTACCTGGGCCAGCACAGCCTCTCTCCTACCCAGCCCAACCCAGCCATAACAGCACAGTCTCTCTCCTACCCTGGCCAGCCCAGCCATAACAGCACAGCCTCTCTCCTACCCAGCCCAACCCAGTCATAACAGCACAGTCTCTCTCCTACCCTGGCCAGCCCAGTCATAACAGCACAGTCTCTCTCCTACCCTGGCCAGCCCAGCCATAACAGCACAGTCTCTCTCCTACCCAGCCCAACCCAGTCATAACAGCACAGTCTCTCTCCTACCCTGGCCAGCCCAGTCATAACAGCACAGTCTCTCTCCTACCCTGGCCAGCCCAGCCATAACAGCACAGTCTCTCTACTACCCTGGCCAGCCCAGCCATAACAGCACAGTCTCTCTCCTACCCAGCCCAACCCAGTCAAAACAGCACAGTCTCCCTCCTACCCTGGCAAGCCCAGTCATAACAGCACAGTCTCTCTCCTACCCTGGCCAGCCCAGTCATAACAGCACAGTCTCTCTACTACCCTGGCCAGCCCAGTCATAACAGCATAGTCTCCCAGACCCAGAGAGAACACAATTACTGTAGACATACACCCAGAGCCCGAGCCAGCGTCTCCACAGCCTTAATCACAGAGTGGAACGGATTCAATTCATTTGGCCTGGGAGCAGATATGAAGCCATTACGTCCTAATTAACAGAGTGCTAAGGTGGAGCCACACCTGAGTGAGCTGGAAATGGGCAGAATTGAGCAGAGCAAGGAGCTCATTCCACTGCAGGAGGAGTAGGAAGGAGGGGAGAGCCATTTAAAGGGGGAACTACATTTGATTAATCCATGATCTGATTTATGTCAGATAATATGCTGGTAACACATTCACACAAGGCCTGCTATAATTATGTCTATTATGGTTCACCGACACCCAGTGTTGTGTTCGAGATCACCTACAGCGAGACCGATTCAAGACCAAGACCGGAGCAAATCAAGTCCAAGTCAAGAGCGAGACCGGAGGGGGGGCGAGACCGCGTTAAGACCGAGACCAGAGGGGAGGGTGAGACCGAGTTAAGACCGAGACCAGAGGGGAGGGTGAGACCGAGTTAAGACCGAGACCAGAGGGGAGGGTGAGACCGAGTTAAGACCGAGACCAGAGGGGAGGGTGAGACCGAGTTAAGACCGAGACCAGAGGGGAGGGTGAGACCGAGTTAAGACCAAGACCGGAGGGGGGGGGGGGGGGGCGAGACCGAGTCAAGACCGAGACCGGAGGGGGGGCGAGACGGAGTTAAGACCAAGACCGGAGGGGGGGTGAGACCGAGTCAAGACCAAGACCGGAGGGGGGGGGGGGGGGGGGCGAGACCGAGTCATGACCGAGACCGGAGGGGGGGCGAGACCGAGTCAAGACCGAGACCGGAGGGGGGGCGAGACCGAGTTAAGACCGAGACCGGAGGGGGGGCGAGACCGAGTTAAGACCAAGACCGGAGGGGGGGCGAGACCGAGTTAAGACCAAGACCGGAGGGGAGGGTGAGACCGAGTTAAGACCAAGACCAGAGGGGAGGGTGAGACCGAGTTAAGACCAAGACCGGAGGGGGGGTGAGACCGAGTTAAGACCAAGACCGGAGGGGGGGTGAGACCGAGTTAAGACCAAGACCAGAGGGGGGTGAGACCGAGTTAAGACCGAGACCAGAGGGGAGGGTGAGACCGAGTTAAGACCGAGACCAGAGGGGAGGGTGAGACCGAGTTAAGACCGAGACCAGAGGGGAGGGTGAGACCGAGTTAAGACCGAGACCAGAGGGGAGGGTGAGACCGAGTTAAAACCGAGACCAGAGGGGAGGGTGAGACCGAGTCAAGACCGAGACCGGGAGGGGAGGGTGAGACCGAGTTAAGACCGAGACCAGAGGGGAGGGTGAGACCGAGTTAAGACCGAGACCAGAGGGGAGGGTGAGACCGAGTTAAGACCGAAACCAGAGGGGAGGGCGAGACCGAGTCAAGACCGAAACCAGAGGGGAGGGCGAGACGGAGTTAAGACCAAGACCGGAGGGGGGGTGAGACCGAGTCAAGACCAAGACCGGAGGGGGGGGGGGGCGAGACCGAGTCAAGACCGAGACCGGAGGGGGGGCGAGACGGAGTTAAGACCAAGACCGGAGGGGGGGTGAGACCGAGTCAAGACCAAGACCGGAGGGGGGGGGGGGGCGAGACCGAGTCAAGACCGAGACCGGAGGGGGGGCGAGACCGAGTCAAGACCCGAGACCGGAGGGGGGGCGAGACCGAGTCAAGACCGAGACCGGAGGGGGGGCGAGACCGAGTTAAGACCGAGACCGGAGGGGGGGCGAGACCGAGTTAAGACCAAGACCGGAGGGGGGGTGAGACCGAGTTAAGACCAAGACCGGAGGGGAGGGTGAGACCGAGTTAAGACCAAGACCAGAGGGGAGGGTGAGACCGAGTTAAGACCAAGACCGGAGGGGGGGTGAGACCGAGTTAAGACCAAGACCGGAGGGGGGGTGAGACCGAGTTAAGACCAAGACCAGAGGGGGGGTGAGACCGAGTTAAGACCGAGACCAGAGGGGAGGGTGAGACCGAGTTAAGACCGAGACCAGAGGGGAGGGTGAGACCGAGTTAAGACCGAGACCAGAGGGGAGGGTGAGACCGAGTTAAGACCAAGACCAGAGGGGAGGGTGAGACCGAGTTAAGACCGAGACCAGAGGGGAGGGTGAGACCGAGTTAAGACCGAGACCAGAGGGGAGGGTGAGGCCGAGTTAAGACCGAGACCAGAGGGGAGGGTGAGACCGAGTTAAGACCGAGACCAGAGGGGAGGGTGAGACCGAGTTAAGACCGAGACCAGAGGGGAGGGTGAGACCGAGTTAAGACCGAGACCAGAGGGGAGGGTGAGACCGAGTTAAGACCAAGACCAGAGGGGAGGGTGAGACCGAGTTAAGACCAAGACCAGAGGGGGGGTGAGACAGAGTTAAGACCGAGACCGGAGGGGGGGTGAGACCGAGTTAAGACCAAGACCAGAGGGGGGGTGAGACCGAGTTAAGACCAAGACCAGAGGGGAGGGTGAGACCGAGTTAAGACCGAGACCGGAGGGGGGGGGGGGGGGGGGGGGGTGAGACCGAGTTAAGACCGAGACCAGAGGGGAGGGTGAGACCGAGTTAAGACCGAGACCAGAGGGGAGGGTGAGACCGAGTTAAGACCGAGACCGGAGGGGGGGTGAGACCGAGTTAAGACCAAGACCAGAGGGGGGGTGAGACAGAGTTAAGACCGAGACCGGAGGGGGGGTGAGACCGAGTTAAGACCAAGACCAGAGGGGGGGTGAGACCGAGTTAAGACCGAGACCAGAGGGGGGGTGAGACCGAGTTAAGACCAAGACCAGAGGGGAGGGTGAGACCGAGTTAAGACCAAGACCAGAGGGGAGGGTGAGACCGAGTTAAGACCAAGACCAGAGGGGAGGGTGAGACCGAGTTAAGACCGAGACCAGAGGGGAGGGTGAGACCGAGTTAAGACCGAGACCGGGAGGGCGACAAGGGGTTTGAGACCAGAAAAATGCGAGTCCAATTCAAGACCTTGATTGTAATTTTGTCAAATCCCCACCATAATAAGAGTTCAAAATGGCCAGTATTTCTGTGTTCATATTTCAGAACAACATATGGATTCTTTAGACATTCAGAATGCTGAAAATATGCTGAGGGCAGATAGAGACACCCTTCAAATTATTACTAACCAAAACACAGTGGGGAACCATGGGCCTTTACGCCTTCAGAAAAGGGCTAAGGATTTATAAAATAATGACTATAATAATATAATAATAATGATGATGATATTATTATTTTCAATGATGTTCTGATTTAATCTCTTCAGTTTTTGTTGGAAAGGAAAGGGTTAACACTGAAGAGAATAAAATAGCCAATCAGGATTTTTCTTTGCTGGTCTCTGGGGAGATAAATCTAAATAGGTAAGTCAGCCATTGGTTAGGTCATCAGAAGCTAGATGAAGGCATCTGCCATTCAACTGTATTAGGGCAAACTTTTGGAGTGACAATGGAATCAACCAATCACATTTTAACTAATGAGTAGGACGTGTTTTTTGGGGTTTTTTTTACGTATGGAAACTTCTGCCTTAATTAAGGCCAACAGGTCACTGTGCAATAGCGAGCAGTAGTTTTCCCACGGTCTAGCTAGCTAGCTTTTGTTGTTGGCTAGCTTGCAGCGGCTGCAGCAGCTGTTATCAAAGAGGACGTTGTTGTAAATTTGTTAGCTTCTCCCTTTTCAATAATAACTTTCGACAAGAAGTTACATTTCAAATTATCATCATCTTGTAAGTGGAACTGTTTTTTATTGCAGCACGCTTGTTGTTCTTAGCCATCTCTTTGAAATTAACTCATGTGTGTGAAACATTGTTGCATTTCAATTGGAACTGACAGAATTTTAGCAACATGAAATCTTATTAAAATCTGTTCATATACACCCCCAGGAAGAATCACACTTTAAAAAATCTGACAAGCGACCACTTAGATATGGTCATTTTCAAGTTTTCATAAATTCTTAGAATGTTTGGGAATTATGTATACCAAGGCATTTGTGAATATTCTATAGCAATACAGAGTAGGAAGGCGGAGTCTACGCAGACCGGAGCACTATAGCCAATCAGAGCTACAGTAGACCTTTATACAAACACGTTGACTTAGTTGATAAGTCGTATACCTCAACTACACTAATTTGAAACGCATCAGTACGCATTAAGAAGTGAGTATAAGCAATGCCCACAGAAAATAAAGTGGGTATAAGGCTTATACCTACCTGTGTATACCCTTCATTACACCACTGGCCCTTTGTGTTTTACAAAAAGTGTACTTTCCCACATGAGTGTGCTGGTATTACGGTTGCTGTCCTTTCAGAACCACGAACATGTCACACACTGAAGGCCTATAGGTTCACCACTGTCACACACTGAAGACCTACAGGTTCACCACTGTCACACACTGAAGACCTATAGGTTCACCACTGTCACACACTGAAGACCTATAGGTTCACCACTGTCACACACTGAAGACCTACAGGTTCACCACTGTCACACACTGAAGACCTATAGGTTCACCACTGTCACACACTGAAGACCTACAGGTTCACCACTGTCACACATTGAAAACCTACAGGTTCACCACTGTCACACACTGAAGACCTACAGGTTCACCACTGTCACACACTGAAGACCTACAGGTTCACCACTGCTCAAACATGTCTATAACAGATATAAAGGCTGTTAAGATAATGTTTCAAGAAAGGAGTGTACAGTCGTGGCCAACATTTTTGAGAATGACACAGATATTAATTTCCACAAAGTTTGCTGTTTCAGTGTCTTTAGATATTTTTGTCAGATGTTACTATGGAATACTGAAGGAATAATTACAAGCATCTCAAAGGCTTTTATTGACAATTACATGAAGTGGATGCAAAGAGTCAATATTTGCAGTGTTGACCCTACTTTTTCAAGACCTCTGCAATCCGCCCTGGCATGCTGTCAATTAACTTCTGGGCCAAATTTTGACTGATGGCAGCCCATTCTTGCATAATCAATGCTTGGAGTTTGTCAGAATTTGTGGGTTTTTGTTTGTCCACCCGCCTCTTGAGGACTGACCACAAGTTCTCAATGGGATTAAGGTCTGGGGAGTTTCCTGGCCATGGACCCAAAATATCGATGTTTTGTTCCCCGAACCAGTTAGTTATCACTTTTGCCTTATGGCAAGGTGCTCCATCATGCTGGAAAAGGCATTGTTCATCACCAAACCTTTCCTGGATGGTTGGGAGAAGTTGCTCTTGGAGGATGTGTTGGTACCATTCTTTATTCATGGCTGTGTTCTTAGGCAAAATTGTGAGTGAGCCCAATCCCTTGGCTGAGAAGCAACCCCACACACGAACGGTCTCAGGATGCTTTACTGTTGGCATCACAGGACTGATGGTAGCGCTCACCTTGTCTTCTCCGGACAAGCTTTTTTCCGGATGCCCCAAACAATCGGAGAAAAGGGGATTCATCAGAGAAAATGACTTTACCCCAGTCCTCAGCAGTCCAATCCCTGTACCTTTTGCAGAATATCAGTCTGTCCCTGATGTTTTTCCTGGAGAGAAGTGGCTTCTTTGCTGCCCTTCTTGACACCAGGCCATCCTCCAAAAGTCTTTGCCTCACTGTGTGTGCAGATGCACTCACACCTGCCTGCTGCCATTCCTGAGCAAGCTCTGTACTGGTGGTGCCCCAATCCCACAGCTGAATCAACTGTAGGAGACGGTCCTGGCGCTTGCTGGACTTTCTTGGGTGCCCTGAAGCCTTCTTCACAACAATTGAACCGCTCTCCTTGAAGTTCTTGATGATCCGATAAATGGTTGATTTAGGTGCAATCTTACTGGCAGCAATATCCTTGCCTGTGAAGCCCTTTTGTGCAAAGCAATGATGACGGCATGTGTTTCCTTGCAGGTAAACATGGTTGACAGAGGAAGAACAATGATTCCAAGCACCACCCTCCTTTTGAAGCTTCCAGTCTGTTATTCGAACTCAATCAGCATGACAGAGTGATCTCCAGCCTTGTCCTCATCAACAATCACACCTGTGTTAACGAGAGAATCACTGACATGATGTCAGCTGGTCCTTTTGTGGCAGGGCTGAAATGCAGTGGAAATGTTTTTGGGGGATTCAGTTAATTTGCATGGCAAAGAGGGACTTTGCAATTAATAGCAATTCATCTGATCACTCTTCATAACATTCTGGAGTATATGCAAATTGCCATCATACAAACTGAGGCAGCAGACTTTGTGAAAATTATTATTTGTGTCATTCTCAAAACTTTTGGCCACGACTGTATATATTTGGCCTGGCGAATCGGTTTCATGCGCTGACTGAATGGAAGCTGATAATTTGTTTTTTTTAACTCCACTGGTCTCAGGAAGAAATGGGAAGACATGGTGAGTCCTCCCAGTCCGAGACCAAGTCAAGACCAAGTAAAGGTAACACACTTCACGCAAACAGAGCGACGGAGCGTCGTATACGGTCCGTTCCAACAGTTATGCCACACGAAAGTACATAGAACTATGTTTGAAATCGACGCTCAGTCGCTGTGTTTGCATAGTTTGCATGAAGTGTGTAGGGCCCTTAAGATAGGTTTGGGGGAGGGGTGAGGGTGAGGGGTTAGGAATGTGTGAATTTGCATATTGCACTGATGCTCACTGAGGAAGGACTGTGCATCAGTCTGGTAGATATTTACAGCTCTCACTAAAGTAAAAAGGGCTGGAACCATTCAGCACATGTCCTTATAGGCCAGATTAAATGTGAACACAGATGGAGAGAGAAGCAACATCTCCCCAGCAAATCCAGCCCATTCCATACGGGACTTCCACACAGATCACTCCTCAGACCTCAGAGACGGAGCAGGAAGCCACTCCTCGACTTGGCAGCCAAAGAGAGTGCCAGGGTGGTATTTCAGGAATGTTTAACCAAAGCCTTAGGAGGCTTGAGGGATGGTGACATTATACACCTCTGCATACAGACCGTGCATGTCTGAGAGAGAGCAGCTTCTGAAGAATCAGTTTTCTGTATCTGTTAACTAACAGCAGCACCTTGTACTGAACTGTTCCTCTGCCAATACCTGTTCCCTTCTCCCTGGCCAGGCAAGGTAAATACTGGATAAGAGCATTCCTCAACACTGAAAGGAAATGTAGAAAACGATAAGAGCTGGTTTGAATTTGAAGAGCAGAGCAGACCAGGGAAAGATGGAGTCTTTACTGCTCCCAGACTCTGTGTGATATTTGGGCCTCAATGTTTCAGAGCTCCTCCCGCTCAGGAGCAAGCTGCTCTCTCTCCACGTTGACGTCAGAGGGGCCCTAAACACAGAGCAGGGGGCTCGTAAAAACAAAACACAGCCATTACGTAAGCAGCATAGCAACACACACACACACACACACACACACACACACACACACACAGTAATGAACCTGACCAATAGTGTAACTGTAGAATCACAGGAGCAGGGGGATTGTGTTTGTGTTGCCAGCCAGCCTGAGCTGCTTTACGCAGGTCCTTAAGAATGCCTGCTGTTAAATCTTAAGAATGCCTCTCTGCCTGCCTGAGCAACCAGACACTCCAATAGTCTGGATCTCAATGAACTACAAGACTACTGGGCTATTTACCAGAAGAATTGGTTAAAGAGAGTGAGACAGTTTGTGTAGTTGTGCAACTCAGAACTGTATGCGGTATACGCAGGGAGTAAAAGTCACATAATGAGAGAACAAAGATGTTAAATAAGTCTTTATATCCGACAGACAACTCGGATCCTTGACTTTTCCCCCGGGATTCCATCTTAAAGACAAGTGTCATTAGCTATCCTTTCTCTCAGGCTTGATTGATGTTCCCCCTGGCAACACACGTCCATGCATCACTAATTATTTCATATGAGGGTACACGCAAAAGGGAGAAAATTGGCGAGCCATTATGAAACCATTTATTGCCAAATGACAGAATTAATTGGATGACATTGACTAGTACTTTCATTTAAAGTTCATTCTAGTCCATGACCATAACGTGGTTGATCTGTTAGAGTTCATATCCAGACCAGGAGGATATATCCCAATATGTGTGGGAATGATAAGCTGTGCTGGGGGGTTGTGAGTGGAGATATGGGACCCAGTGTGGGTAATCGTACCCAGAGTGCAGGCTTAGGCAGGGCCAGAGACCACAGGACAACGGGCCGGAGCAGTGGAGAAATTCATATGCAGCCGTTTCCGTACGGAATGACTTTAGATACGCTTCTGTCCGCAGAAAATGATTATTGCTGTTTATACGGTTTTCATAAGGAATTTTACACGTGTGAATGGAGTCTGGGGCCTGATAATGGTACTCCTCCACACTACCAATCCTCTATCAGCACTCTGGCCTCTTCAATGTATACTTAAAAAAAATCAATTGCTACAGCTGCGCGATGAGAGTGTAATTCTGAATACATTTTGTGTTTCCCCCTCTAATCTTCCCTCTCAACATGTCAGACAAATTGTGCTGCCTCCTCCAAATCCAATATAACCCCCCCACCCCCACAGACAGACGCACGCACACGCACACACACACACACACACACACACACCACACACACAGAATGCTGGGTGATGGAGATTGACAACACGGTGAGTGGTAATCACAACCAAAAGACGATCAAATATGTATGAAAATGCTGCACTTCCCTCGCTTTCTATTTGATACTGTGGTATTTGCAGACTGTAGAGGATAGAAGATGTCGATGTAATCTGTCTGCTGCCTGTCCCCTGTCCCTCAAACTCATTCACACAGACCTGACTTATTGTGCTGTTGTATTGAAAGATAACCCCTTTCCACAACACATGCAGGATTCAACCATTCAACGCCCCTGTGTGTCTGTTACATCTGCTCCACACCTCCCCATCACATCTCCCATCCACTTCCATATTACTGCTGCCTTTAACGCAGCCACCACACTGCTGCTTTCTCTTTCCAGTGCTAACTGCTATTTCACCTACAGGGGCAATTTATGCAGCGATTGCTCCACACATCTTGTGAACACCTGTCATGTGGAGATGGGATTATCTCAATGCCATCACAGCAATGCAGTTACAGAACAGGAGGTCCATGGTTCAGGTCACAGCAGGCAGCTATAGTACAGCAGAACCAAGGAGCACCTTGTGACCATATAGAGCTAATTTAGCTGTGGGCTTCAGTCAGACAGACTGACTCCAGAACAGTGGTTCACTGTTCTGGAGAGGGCTGGCTGACAGACTGGACTGTGTCTCATTTGGAAGTGGAGGAGGGGAAGAACATAGAGTTAAATGAGCCCTCATCAAGCGTCTGTGTATGGAGGTTGGTGTTCCTGTCGATGGCCCTGGAACGGCAGCAGCAGCACGCCACACGTCTGCCCGCCGCCCGCCCATCACTGCAGCCCTAATGACAGACAATTTAATTGAAAATCCACTTCCACGTCTGAGCGCAAACAATCCTGCAAAGTGGAATGGGGGCACTTTTCCCTTGCTTTCTATTTGATAATAAAATCGCAGACAGAGAGAGAAAAAGAGAGAGCATTTTTGAAAGAAAATGAAGGAGAAATTAGTGCATAGAAAGACAGATGAAGAAGGACATAGAATTAGAGATGTACTGAGAAAGAGAGGCAGAGTGATCGCAAAAAAATAGAGGAGGAAGATAGAGAAAGAGAGGGAGGAGGGGGGAGAGGTGGATGTGAGCAGAAGAAAATGCAATGAGCGAAAAGGATAAGATCAGCAGTCTTCCTCAGGCTCAATTTCCAGGACATGATTAGTTTAGATTGATTACATGTAAAGGGTGCAATAAAAAAGGCTGCTTCTCTCAATTTCAATTCAATTCAATTTAAGGGCTTTATTGGCATGGGAAGCATATGTTAACATTGCCAAAGCAAGTGAAGTAGATAATAAACAAAAGTTAATTAAACAATACAAATTAACAGTTAACATTACACTCACAAAAGTTCCAAAAGAATAAAGACATTTCAAATGTCATATTAAGTGCAAATAGTTAAAGTATAAAAGGGAAGATAGATATATAAATACATACATATGGGTTGTATTTACAATGGTTGTTCTTCACTGGTTGCCCTTTTCTTGTGGCAACAGGTCACAAATATTGCTGCTGTGATGGCATGCTGTGGTATTTCACCCAATAGATATGGGAGTTTATCAAAATTGGGTTTGTTTTGAAATTCTTTGTGGATGTGTGTAATCTGAGGGAAATACGTGTCTCTAATAGTCATACATTTGTCAGGAGGTTAGGAAGTGCAACTCAGTTTCCACCTTTTTGTGGGCAGTGTGCACATAGCCTGTCTTCTCTTGAGAGCCAGATCTGCCTATGGCGGCCTTTCTCAATAGCAAGGCTAGGCTTACTGAGTCTGTACATAGTCAAAGATTTCCTAAAGTTTGGGTCAGTCACAGTGGTCAGGTATTCTGCCACTGTGTACTCTCTGTTTAAAGCCAAATAGCATTCTAGTTTGCTCAGTTTTTTTGTTAATTCTTTCCAATGTGTCAAGTGTATTTTCTTTTGTTTTTTTCATGATTTAGTTGGGTCTAATTGTGTTCCAGCCCTGGGGCTCTGTGGGGTCTGTTTGTGTTTGTGAACAGAGCCCCTGTGGGGTCTGTTTGTGTTTGTGAACAGAGCCCCAGGAACAGCTTGCTTAGGGGACTCTTCTCCAGCTTCATCTCTCTGTAGGTGATTGCTTTGTTATGGAAGGTTTGGGAATCGCTTACTTTTAGGTGGTTGTAGAATTTAACGGCTCTTTTCTGGATTTTGATAATTAGCGGGTATTGGCCTAATTCTGTTCTGCATGCATTATTTGGTGTTTTACATTGTACATTGAGGATATTTTTGCAGAATTCTGCATGCAGTATCAATTTGGTGTTTGTCCCATTTTGTGAATTGTTGGTTGGTGAGCGTACCCCAGACCTCACAACCATAAAGGACAATGGGTTCTATAACTGATTCAAGTATTTTTTGCCAGATCCTAAGTGGTATGTCGAATTTTATATTCCTTTTGATGGAGTAGAAGGCCCTTCTTGCCTTGTCTCTCAGATTGTTCACAGCTTTGTAGAAGTTACCTGTGGCGCTGATGTTTAGGCCAAGGTATGTATAGTTTTTTGTGTGCTCTAGGGCAACGGTGTCTAGATGGAATTTGTATTTGTTGTCCTGGCAACTGGACCTTTTTTGGAACACCATTATTTTTGTCTTACTGAGATTTACTGTCAGGGCCCAGGTCTGACCGAATCTGTGCAGAATATCTAGGTTCTGCTGTAGGCCCTCATTGGTTGGGGACAGAAGCACCAGATCATCAGCAAACAGTAGACATTTGACTTCAGATTCTAGAAGGGTGAGGCTGGGTGCTGCAGACTGTTCTAGTGCCCTCGCCAATTCGTAGATATATATGTTGAAGAGGGAGTGGCTTAAGCTACATCCCTGTCTCACCCCACGGCCCTGTGGAAAGAAATGTGTGTGTTTTTGGCAAAAGCTTTTTTGAAATCAACAAAGCAAAGACTTTGCCTTTGTTTTGGTTGGTTGGTTTATCACTTAGGGTGTGCAGGGTGAATAGGTGGTCTGTCGTATAGTAATTTGGTAAAAAGCCAATTTGACAATTGCTCAGTACATTGTTTTCACTGAGCAAATGTACAAATCTGCTGTTAATGATAATACAGAGGATTTTCCCATGGTTGCTGTTGACGCATATCCCACGGTAGTTATTGGGGTAGTCTTTAATAGTTGATTCTAAGATTTGTATTTGATCATGTATATGTTTTTGCAGTTTGTTCTTTGTTATAGGGCCAAAAAGATTGGAGAAGTGGTTTACCCATACAAACATAGTGTTATGTTGTCATAGTTGTGCCTAGGGGGGCATATGGGGGAGGGAATGCTGTCACCTCCAGGTAGGTGTTTGTCCCCCTGTGTGCTGAGGGTGTCAGGTTCTTGTCCAGTTCTGGCATTTAGGTCGCCACAGACTAGTACATGTCCCTGGGCCTGGAAATGATTGGTTTCTCCCTCCGGATGGAGAAGCTGTCTTCATTAAAGTATTCTAGTGGAAGGATATACAGTAGGTAGCACATAGGAGGACATTTTTCTCTGTTGAGATCATTTCCGTTTGAATTTCTAGCCAAATGTAAAATGTTCCTGTTTTGATTAATTTAATAGAGTGATACCAAATTAGCATACCTCTGAGTCCTTTCCCTGTTTCACACCTGATAGTTTGGTGGATGGGACAACCAGCTCTCTGTAACCTAGAGGGCAACCAGTGGGTCCATCTCCTCTATACCATGTTTCTTGAAGGATGACAATGTCTGTATTTCTTATTTATTTGGTGAAGTCCAGGTTCCTGCTCTTTAGGCCAAAGGCAGATGACCTCAGGCCTGGGATATTCCAGGATGAGATAGTGAAGGCTTTGTGTTCCATAAAGTGTCCAATGTTGTTAGTCGTGTGGTTTAGCCTCAAACCAGTAAGTGTGAGCAGAGCCTGCTGAGCGTCTGGTACATGCCATTGGCTTGGGCTAGTGTAAGAGTGGGGGTTGGGCCTGTTTGCTTGCTCACGGCCTGGGTGTATGTGTGGCTTTCATGTTGAGGGAGTGGGGGGCATGGGGTGGGCAGGAGGGGCATAAGTCTGGTCTGAGGGGGCCTAAATGGGGTGTGGGCATGGTTGACTTGGGGGGGTGGGTGTGTGGATGTGCTCTCAGCGTGGGTCCTCTATGTGTAGGTCCGGGGGTCCCGCAGGTCTGGGAGAATGTCTCGCTGGTTTGGGCGGGGTGTCTGTTGATCTGTTGCTCCTGTGTGAGGTGTTGGGGCTGCGGTTGAGTGCGATATCTTTTAGGGCCCGGCGAAGGTGGGCACTGCTGCCTTGTATAGGTGGACCTGGTCGTAATGGCTGTTCAAGTCCAGGATGGAGTGGTGGGCCAGGTAGACATGGTTTTGAGGCACAGTCACGGGAAATACTTGTGTTTACCCACTGTATGGTAGTAGGGTGGAAGTCTTTTCATGGTAGCAGGGTGGAGATAACCACTTGTGCGTTGGGGAAAGTAGAATAAGCTTTTTCAATCACTCTATTGAGTGCTGTGGCCACCCTTTCCTGCTATGTTCTCAGGTCGTTTGTGCCTGTGTGTATTATTATGTGGCTGGGTGAACATTGTTGGTCCTCAGACAGAAGGTCTAGGGCACGCTGGGTGTTTGGACACCAGAGTTTAGACACTGTGTGTTTGGGAAAAAGTTTATTTTCTTGTATATATTTCCCATTGAGTCCATAAGGAGTACAATCTGTGCCTTGTGGGTGTGGGGGGGGGGGGGGTTTGTCAGGAGGGCTATTAGGGTGGCTGACAGGGAGTGCTTAGAGGGGGTAGGATCCCCTGGGCTTGGGGATCTTCATTTGTCTGTCCTGCTGTGATGTCGAGGCTAGGGTCAGGGTCTGGGGTGGACTGTTCTGCTGTGGTTTCAAGACTTTGGTCAGGATCTTTTGGCTTCTCTGCGGGGGTGGCCAGCTCTCTAATGGGTTGTTCTCTGTCACACATCATCGTTCTCACCTTCTCCTAGAGCCCTTTCACCTTCTCTCTGTTGCTCTGTTCTTCTCCTGTTCCAGTCTTTCTCCTGTTGATGTTGTCTCACCACAGTCCAGAGTGCAGATATGTCTCTCTCCACCTCCAGCTCTCCGGGTCTGGTTGAGGGGGTGTTGTTGAGCTGGACTATTTTTTGTGCTGACTGAAGTTTGTTCACCTGCTGTTCCAGCTCCACCTGCCTTAACTCCAGCTGGGTGAATGTATCATTAATTTCAATGAGGGAGTAGTACTCTGTGCTGGGAGGTTGACTTTCCACTTGGGGTTCCTTGTCTGTGGGGTTGTATAATGAAGAAGTCTGGTCTGACATGCTTGGGGTGGGGGTATCTTTCTCAAGAGAGAGCTTATCCTGCTGAGCTATTTCTTTGATTATGTGAAAGTCCAGCTGATCTGTTTGGGGTTGCCCTGTACCATTACTGTTCCAGACTTGTACAGGTTGACATTGGCTGACTCAGAGTCCTCGTTGTCTAATATCCTGAGTGTCCACCCATCGCTAACACCCCCCTCTTAACCTGTCAAGGTATAGGGGGCAGTATGTTCGATTTCGGATGAAAAGCGTGCCCAGAGTAAACGGCCTAATACTCAGGCCCAGAGTCAAATATTTGCATATTATTAGTAGATATGGATAGAAAACAGTCTGAAGTTTCTAAAACTGTTTGAATGATGTCTGTGAGTATAACAGAACTCATATGGCAGGCAAAAACCTGAGAAAAGTCCAACCAGGAAGTGTGGAAATCTGAGAATTGTAGTTCTTCTTTTGAATCCCTATCGAAACTACAGTGTCTGTGGGGTCACGTTGCACTTCCTAAGGCTTCCATTGGCTGTCAACAGCCTTCAGAAAGTTTTTCCATCATTCTCCTGTTACTGGGCAGAAAATAGTAGCTCAGTCAATGAGTGGACTGCCTGGGACGTTTGCGGGCACGTTTGGTGCGCCCCTCCTTCTTTTTCTCCTGGAATGAATACACTATTGTCCAGTTGGAATATTATCACATTTTTACATTAAAAATACCCTTAAGATTGATTGTAAACAATATTCGACATGTTTCTACGAACGGTAATGGAACTATTTTACTTTTTGTCTCTGGTACTGCGCTCGCGCCTTATGCCTTTGGATAGTGATCTGAACACACGAATAAAACAGAGGTATTTGGACATAAATATGGAGTATTTCGAACAAAAAGAACATTTCTTGTGGAAGTAGGAGTCCTCGGAGTGCATTCTGACAAAGATCAGCAAAGGTAAGAGAATATTTATAATACTAATTCAGAGTTTTGTTGATGCCAGAACTTGGCGGGTAGCTGTATAGCTTGCTTCGATGGCTGAGCTATATACTCAGAATATTGACCAATGTGCTTTCTCCGTAAAGTTATTTTGAAATCTGACAAAGCGGTTGCGTCAAGGAGTAGTGTATCTATAATTCTTTCAATAACTGTTGTAAATTTTATCAACGTTTATGATGAGTATTTTTGTAAATTGATGTGCACATTCACCGGAGGTTTTGGTGGGAATACATTTTCTGAACATCACGCGCCAATGTAAAATGCTGTTTTTGGATATAAATATGAACTTTATCAAGCAAAACATACATGTATTCTATAACATGAAGTCCTATGAGTGCCATCTGATGAAGATCATCAAAGGTTAGTCAATATTTTAGCTGTACTTTTGGTTTTTATGATGCATGTCCTTGCTTGGAAAATGGCTGTGTGGATTTTCTTGAGAAGTTTATGTCCTAACATAATCTAATGTTATGCTTTCGCTGTAAAGCCTTTTTGAAATCGGATGTGGTTAGATTAACGAGAGTCTTATCTTTAAAATGGTGTAAAATAGTTGATTGTTTGAGAAAATGAAATTATGAGATTTTTGCTGTTTTGTATTTCGCGCCATGCTATTTCACTGGCTGTTGAATAGTGTGGGACGGTCACGTCCCACCTAGCCCAGAGAAGTTAACTGAGGGGTAGTGTTAATATAGCACTATGCCATGCCAGGGGATGGTCTGTGTGGAAGATTAAGTTGCTTATGTTCCCATTTTTATAATAGTCAGCAAAAAGTGTCTCTTGATTTTCCATAAGGAGCTTATTTTTGTACTCTTTTTCGTGCCTTATCATTTTTTACATCCAGAGGGTACTGTATTGTAATGCCCTCTGAACAGCGGAGGGGGCTTCAAAGGCCTCTGCATTTGGGTGGGGTAGGCTGTGAAACTCTCCTGCCGTTGTTGGGCTCAAGGGCTTTGACACCTCTCACTTCACACCTCAGTGCTAATTGAAGTTGAAGTCAGATATATTCTGTCCTAGCAAGCTTGGTAGCCTTAACTTAGCATTCAGTCCTTAGAAAGTAAAATATATCAGTGTAATGTATTTTTCTTCTTGGCTTTAAAAGTAGCTTCAGACTAAACATGACTCACTCAGTTCCAGGTTGGATGATGTTTTCAGCTTTCAGAGTTTGACAGAGCATTTGCTGTATAGCTTGGAAAAATAATCTTTGGTAGTAGGAATCCTTCCTGGTAATTTTGTCCAAAATCAGGTTGTAGGTTTGGCGTTTTGAATTGGAGTGAAGGTTATGTTGTGGAGGTTAGTATCCTGTATATGTCCTTGCCAAAAAAGCCAAGTTTATCTAACTCTAAATCTATATTTTTGTAAAAGCATGCTGAAAAATGGGAGCTCATTTTCTCATCTCTCTCTACCTCTACCTCCCTCTCTCTCTCTCTCTCTCTCCACAACTCCCATTTCTCCAAAAATAGAAGCCTGCTCTAACATTTAAAAGCTCAAGAGAAAAGCACACTTTTTTTCCGTTCCACCATTCATGTCCTAGTTAACCACCACGACCAAAAACACAAAACACACGTCAGCCCCCCCCCCCCTCCTACATCCGTCTCTCTCGCTCTCTCTCCCAGCCACATAGAAATACCTTCCCCTCCTCATAGCGGTTCCTAACAGCACACACCATGCTGGCCAGTGCTGGGGGAAAAGATTGCTCATATTGTGATCTATCAGAGTCTCCTGACTGGCCACAATTGATTGCTGCGTATCTTCACACCTTGCAGAGTATTCGGATGATCGCCATGTTTCTATTTCAGTCACGTACCCCCCACTAGCCAAACCCCTATGACAACCTTCCACATCTAATTGGCTGATGTTCTGTTATGATGCTTTTATGACATGCAACTCTGATGGATCCTGTTAGGACAACAATGGCAGCCAACTGACCCTTTCAAACACTTGCTTACTGCTAGGAACTGAAGGCCCTCTCGTTCAAAGGAGCAGTCCTCTTCTTTGCAGGAGGAGGAATGTTAAGAGCAGTCAGACCTCTGGGATTAACTACTCAAGGACTCTGGCCCCATTTTTGATTGATTATCTTTCTTTCTTTGTTCTTTCTTCCATCTTTTATTCTCTCTCCTGTATTACTTAAATAACAGGTGACCTTTTGGAAGATAAGGGGACTGTTTTCTGTCCATGGGAAAAGTACAAAATATCTACTGTTAATGCAGAAAAGGACAGGCTTTGGCCATGCTGCAAATATATAGGGTGTTGGGAGAGATGAGGAGAGAGAGGAAGAGGAGAGAGGAGGAGAGCAAGGAGGAAGACGAGGTCGAAAGTGAGAGAGCAGAATGCAATTTGGCTATCTCGGCATAGATCGCGATGGCAGCTTGAAACAGACGGCTGACAAAACCAAAGTACCCCCCCCCCCCCCCCGCGCGCGCGCAGGGAGCAAGGGAACTATGATAATGAAGGGAGAAAATGAGAGGAGCAGGAAACAAAGGAGAATAAAAAGGTATTAATGTGTCAGGAAAGAGAGGTAATTGACTCCAAAACGCTGGTGAGGGTTTCTCTGGCACCAGGCGGCTGATCGATGAGGAGTTCTTCTCTCTCACACTCCCTTTCCTTCCTCCTCCCTCCCTCCATCCTCCTCTCTCTCTTTTTCCTGCCACCTCTCCTCCCCTCTACAATCACAGAGGAGCACTGTGTCCATTTGTTGCTGCCTCCTGCCATTACACACACACTCAGTATCAGGGAGCTCCAGTCAGCTCTGTCTCTGTGCATCCCAGCTCTCCTACTGGCTCCTCAGGATTAGAGCGAGTTGGGGACAGACTGAGAATAGATCCACCCACCTTCCTCCCCTATCACTCGCCCCCAGCCCCTGGTGTCAGCTGCCCAACCCCCTGACACCCTGGTGTGGAAGCAGCCGGCCTGGGCCCCAGCCCTCCAGACTAGTCTGTCTATAGCTGTGTCTGTTTCTCTGGCTGAGTTAGAAGCTAGCTCCCTGGTGACTAATGCAATTACTGCCCATCTGCTTTAACCTATACTAATCCACCCCCACTCCCCTGAAAACACACACTATAACCAGAAATACACACATACAATACATACACACACACACCCACACACACGCACACCCACACACCCACACACACACACACACACACACATAAAACAATGACCCCAGGATAAACCTGACAGCCCGTGGGACTGCAGAGGTCCATGACTGCTAGAGCACAATAACTTTGATTAATTGATACCATCAATGTTGTAAAGCTTTTGTGCCTCTTATCAAATGGCAAGCTGTCACTTTGTATTCTCTAAACACACCTCTGCACCTAAGGACACATACACATCCTTTTGGACAAATACACAAATATACAGTGAGTGTACAAAACAGTAGGAACACCTTCCTAATATTGAGTTGCACCTCCTTTTGCCCTCAGAACAGCCTTAATTCATCGGGCCATGGACTCTACAAGGTGTCGAAAGCGTTCCACAAGGATGCTGACCCATGTTGACTGCAATACACAGTTGTATCAAGTTGGCTGGTAGTGGATCTTTACTCCAAATAGCTTGTTTCATCTCATCCCACAGATCAGGGTTTCCATTAGGAAAATGTGTCTCCGGACATTTGACTGGCAGCATTTTAATCTACCGGACATTTGAGAAATGTACCGGACCCATATGCATTGGGTGCATAACCTGATTAGGCCGTCCATTCACAGTGCTCAGAATGACAGAAATCACATTTAGATTATGGTAATTCATATTAACAGAACATGCAAGTCGAGTTTACCTATTCTATTGGTCAGTTTGTCGAGAAGGAAATAGCTTATTCCAAACAAGACTCTGGGACAGTTGTGGGGCGATAGATCCCAAATTCATACAACCAGTAGGCCTAAACTACATAGAATTGTTTTTTAAAGCAATGCGTCTGAGGCAACAGATCAGAACGTTTAGCTTAAAATGTTGATAAACTATTATTTCTTCACATAAGCGCAGCAATGCACGCAAGGCAGTAGGCGCCGCGCGAATGTTCCATAATTCAATTAGCGGGAAAACACCATTGTCAAAAGGGCACTGCATGCGAGCGGTTTCATGTGACAGAGATGGAAACATTCTTTAGAAATGTTGTAAGAGGGGAGATCTATGTGTGTATATACAGTAAAACAACATCTTAAGAAAGCTCACTCACACACACACACACACACACACACACACACACACACACACACACACACACACACACACACACACACACACACACACACACACACACACACATAAAGAAGATATACACAGCCTGAGGCCAAACATGAAGAGAGATAGTGTAGTGTATGAGTGTAAACATTGAGAAGGAGGATCAGATGAATTCAGCTGGTTAGGGATGCTAGGAGATTAGCCATGGTTACACAGAGCAGACACTCTTAGCATATAGGCCACAGTTGTTAAACTAATCAGACACATCCAGGGGATTAGTGCAGGCACCGTGTGCATTGTTAGAGAACACCATTACGCCAGTAGAGTATAAACACACACATTACAGAGAGAGCAGCACAAGACCAACAGGAGGAGAGGCAAGATGCAGCTGTCATCATAGCATCTCCTCAGCTGTATCAAATCAACATCGCCAACAGGGCATCTTAATGGTCAGACTGGGATTATTGGATCATGATACACATAACTAACATAACCTTTTACTGCAGTGGGCTGAATCAGGGTCTTAAATCTACTTTGAACCAAAAATATACACCTCACCAGGGTAGGGGAGTAACGGATTACATGTAATCCGTTACATGTATGGGATTACAAACAACCGGTAACTGTAATCCGTTACGTTACCACCAAAAATATTGTAATCAGATTACAGATACTTTTTAAAAAACTAGATGATTACTTTGCGGATTACTTTTAAATTCAGAAAGGATGTTTGTGGAAAAAATCTTTGACACTTCTCTGTTTTCTCAATGACATTCAAATCAGCATTGAAAAAAGGCGCAAATTTAAGTTTGTTCCACCTGAGTGAGTCTGACCACAAGTCAGAGACCACTATGATGACACACCAAATGTGTTTGATGGATCGCAGGAATAGGCTTTTGTAGGCTACAGTCAAAGCTATGTCTTCCAATGGTGCGACTGCTGTCGGCATCCAAAGATTATCCAATTTCAATAAACGCTTGGAGGTAAGGATGACAGCAGTGGTGTAGTCTACGGCGATACGGATATCACTTATCATTGATATCTACATAGCGCATTGATGTGAATCACACTGCTGCTCTCTCATTTAGCTATTTGCCTCATACAGATTGTGATTTTTGTGGATGGCTGTTCACAAATCTAAATGTGTATTTGAACCCAATAACGGTTGAATACAAGAAGTTTAAGCTGCTTATCAATCACTATTTTTGAAACCAGTCGACAGCCAGTGAAAAATGTGCTCTTGTAACAGCTGCGTAGTGCGGATCCCAGCCTATGGAATAAAAGTGAGGCTTCTATTGCTTAATCTAATTCATGCTGATAAAATAAATAAATTCATATGACTAATGGACACATGCTCAAACTCGTACGTTTTTGATAGACAAAGGAGCAATCTGTAGTTGCTACATCCATTTTTGGACTTGGAAATGTTATATATATATATCCATTGATTCTTGAAGAATATAACTTATAAATGTCTCATGAGCTTAGTTCAACTGTCACGCTCCATGAGAACCCAAAATATACGCTTGTTTTTCTCCCATGTTTGTAAACATTGTAAATGTAAACAAACACTCATAACATGGTTAAAACAATCATTTTGGCCAGTCCCTGCATCCATAGCTCTGTCTATTAATCTGAGAGTGGTTACATTTCTCCAGGCCCAGCCCTCAGCTTTTTACCAAAACAGAGGCGGGGCACCCGTTTTCTTATTGTTTCCACTGTAGATTTGCCCTTTAAGCAGCTGCATATTATCAAGACATCAAAGTGTCACCAACAAAAAGGTAAACAATAGGCCTATAGCAAATGCAGCATATGGCATTCATTTTTCACATGTAAATAGCACTTTTCAGTAGTGCTCAAAGCATGCCATTCCATGAGTGCAGCATTTATTTTTCAACTCAAATCAATGAGCCCAATCAGTTCTCCATGACAGAGTAGGGCTGGCTAATCTAATAAATCCTTAGTTTTGGGGTTATACTCAGGTAAAACAATTTGGCTGATCTATACTTCCATATTTCCAAGTCCTATTCTTGAAGATCAACATTTATTGGAATGACAGGAATTCTGATACACTTTGGTTTTTAATGTAAAGATATAATTTAATCGTATTATTATATGTAGTAGAAAGTGATGGGTTAGAAGCAGCCTACATAACCAACCCAGAAAGTAAAATTTAACATCTATATATGGCCAGCTATGTCAACTTTAACATTGATTTATCCTGCAATAGATGTCCTTCAATTGGTAACATACATTTTTGTCTTCTTCTAATGCCTCTTAAGGGGAAAGTAATCTAAAAGTAACTCCATGTAATCAGATGACGTTACTGAGTTTGGGTAATCCAAATGTTACGTTACTGATTACAATTTTGGACAGGTAACTAGTAACTGTAACAGATTACATTTAGAAAGTAACCTACCCAACCCTACACCTCACACACATGGTTATGGGCTTAAAAAAAAGAAGACATCTCTACAATGTCAGATATAAACATATGGGGCTCCCGAGTGGCACAGCGGTCTAAGACACTGCTTCTCAGTGCTAGAGGCATCACTACAGACACCCTGGTTTGAATCCAGGTTGTATCACAACCGGCCGCGATTGGGAGTCCCATAGGGCGGCGCACAATTGGCCCAGCGTCGTCCGGGTTTGGCCGGTGTAGGCCGTCATTGTAAATAAGAATTTTTTCTTAACTGACTTACCTAGTTAACTTTAGTTGGCACTATGCATTTGGGCAGGTAGCGTTCTCCTGGCATCCGCCAAACCCAGATTCGTCCGTCGGACTGCCAGATGCTGAAGCGTGATTCATCACTCCAGACAACACATTTCCACTGCTCCAGTCCAATGGCGGCGAGCCTTACACCACTCCAGCCGATGGTTGGCATTGTGCATGGTGATCTTAGGCTTGTGTGCGGCTGCTCGGCCATGGAAACTAATTTCATGAAGCTCCCAACGAACAGTTCTTGTGCTGACATTGCTTCGAGAGGCAGTTTGGAACTCGGTAGTGAGTGTTGCAACCAAAGACAGACAATTTTTACACACTACACGCTTCAGCACTCGGCGGTCCCGTTTTGTGTGCTTGTGTGGCCTACCACTTCGCGGCTGTGCCATTGTTGCTCCTAGATGTTTCCACTTCACAATAACAGCACTTACAGTTGACCGGGACAACTCTAGCACAGCAGAAATTTGACGAACTGGCTTGTTGGAAAGGTGGCATCCTATGACAGTGCCACGTTGAAAGTCACTAAGCACTTCAGTAAGGCAATTCTACTGCCAAGATTTGTCTATGGAGATTACATGTCTGTGTATTCGGTTTTATACACCGGTCAGCAATGGGCGTGACTGAAAGAGCCTTTGGTTTATACAACAGGTGGGTCTAATCCTGAATGCTAATTAGTTAAAACCTCATTCCAGCCGGTGTCTATTTCACAAGTTACCACTGGCTAAATCTATGACGTTAAAATACCTATTTACTCTGTTCCATCCGATTGCGCAATCCACTCTCATCAGCCCAGCCAGCCAATTTATAAACGTAATCTCCACTATAAAAGGCATCTAGGGGCCTAAAAAGCATCTAGTGGTCTAAGGCACTGCATCGCAGTGCTAGAGGTGTCACTACAGACCCAGGTTCGATCCCGGGCTGTATCATAACTGGCTGTGATTGGGAGTCCTACAGTGAGGGGGGAAAAAGTATTTGATCCCCTGCTGATTTTGTACATTTGCCCACTGACAAAGAAATGATCAGTCTATAATTTTAATGGTAGGTTTATTTGAACAGTGAGAGACAGAATAACAACAAAAAAATCCTGAAAAACGCATGTCAAAAATGTTATAAAATGATTGCATTTTAATGAGGGAAATAAGTATTTGACCCCTCTGCAAAACATGACTTAGCCACCTGGTGGCAAAACCCTTGTTGGCAATCACAGAGGTCAGACGTTTCTTGTAGTTGGCCACCAGGTTTGCACACATCTCAGGAGGGATTTTGTCCCACTCCTCTTTGCAGATCTTCTCCAAGTCATTAAGGTTTCGAGGCTGATGTTTGGCAACTCGAACCTTCAGCTCCCTCCACAGATTTTCTATTGGGTTAAGGTTCGAGACTGGCTAGGCCACTCCAGGACCTTAATGTGCTTCTTCTTGAGCCACTCCTTTGTTGCCTTGGCCGTGTGTTTTGGGTCATTGTCATGCTGGAATACCCATCCACAACCCATTTTCAATGCCCTGGCTGAGGGAAGGAGGTTCTCACCCAAGATTTGACGGTACATGGCCCCGTCCATCGTCCCTTTGATGCGGTGAAGTTGTCCTTTCCCCTTAGCAGAAAAACAACCCCAAAACATAATGTTTCCACCTCCATGTTTGACGGTGGGGATGGTGTTCTTGGGGTCATAGGCAGCATTCCTCCTCCTCCAAACACGGCGAGTTGAGCTGATGCCAAAGAGCTCCATTTTGCTCTCATCTGACCACAACACTTTCACCCAGTTGTCCTCTGAATCATTCAGATGTTCATTGGCAAACTTCAGACGGGCATGTATATGTGCTTTCTTGAGCAGGGGGACCTTGCAGGCGCTGCAGAATTCCAGTCCTTCACGGTGTAGTGTGTTACCAATTGTTTTCTTGGTGACTATGATCCCAGCTGCCTTGAAATCATTGACAAGATCCTCCCGTGTAGTTCTGGGCTGATTCCTCACCGTTCTCATGATCATTGCAACTCCACAAGGTGAGATCTTGCATGGAGCCCTGTTGTCACCTTCTCACCAAGCTGCTTGGCGATGGTCTTGTAGCCCATTCCAGCCTTGTGTAGGTCTACAATCTTGTTCCTGACATCCTTGGAGAGCTCTTTGGTCTTGGCCATGGTGGAGAGTTTGGAATCTGATTGATTGCTTCTGTGGACAGGTGTCTTTTATACAGGTAACAAACTGAGATTAGGAGCACTCCCTTTAAGAATGTGCTCCTAATCTCAGCTCGTTACCTGTATAAAAGACACCTGGGAGCCAGAAATCTTTTTGATTGAGAGGGGGTCAAATACTTATTTCTCTCATTAAAATGCAAATCAATTTATAACATTTTTGACATGCGTTTTTAATTTTTTTTATTCTGTCTCTCACTGTTCAAATAAACCTACCATTAAAATTATAGACTGATAATTTATTTGTCAGTGGGCAAACGTACAAAATCAGCAGGGGATCAAATACTTTTTCCCTCACTGTATAGTGCGTCGCACAATTGGCCCAGCGTCGTCCAGGTTAGGGGAGGGTTTGGCCGGGGGGGCTTTACTTGGCTCATTGCACTCTATCGACTCCTTGTGGCGGCCGGGCACCTGCAGGCTGACTACAGTCATCAGTTGAACAGTGTTTCTTCCGACACATTGGTGTGGCTGGCTTTCAGGTTAAGCGGGCGGGTGTTAAGAAGCACGGTTTGGCGGGTCATGTTTCGGAGGACGCATGACTCGACCTTCACCTCCCGAGCCCATTGGGGAGTTGCAGCGATGAGACAAGATCAAAATTGGAGAGAAAAAGGGGGTAAAAAAATTTAAAGAAGCATCTAGACATTATCTCACATTTATTTTAGACTAACATTATGTTTTCAACATTGGAGATTTGTATAAACCTTGCTGTCTCTCCCTCCGAAATGTGCAACATTGTTTCAATATTCAAATTCGATCTCCAGCTGTCCCATAGTAATGAATGTTTTGGGAGTCGGGACGAGACAGACTGGCAGGCAAAGTTTCTCAGGCAGTCAAAATCATGTATCAGCTGGCATCATTTTTATGGATATATACAAAGAAATATAAATTGAAAAAAAGGCAAACGAAACGAAGTGCAGCTAGTTTACAGTCTTTCCAGCTTCAGTTTGAAGTGATTGTCTTAGCTGTGTTGTTGGCTAGCTCCTCTGAACAACAGTGTGCTGATGAGAGAGCACATTTTCTATGCCAGGTGAAATCACCCCTCATTAGCTCATTGTTATGGATGTACCAAATAAATCACTAGAAAACAGTTTAAACAAATGTAAATGCAGCTACTTTGTTGTTATTCTGGCTGCACTGTTTGACATGACTAGTTAGCTGTAGTTGGCTAGATAGCAAGCAAGGGATAAGAACGTTGCCAGCCAGTATGACAATGGAACATTTAGAATAAACGACTGAGTCATGTCCATAGATTCAGAACAAAAAGACTGAACGACTAGGTCGCGTCTCTGGCAACCGAACCGATAGAACTAACAACCCTAGATTTGTGTCGGGACTATATCTTGTGGAAGTATGAAATAGTATGAATAAATTCATCAAAATAAAGTTAATGAAAATATGTCAATCATTATTTGAATATGTTGGTAACCCGTTGTATGAAAAATAATGCCCTCAAAGCTGGTGTTTGGAGGATAGATTGGCACGGTTTGCCAAATAACACCCGTGGCAATATATCCTCCAAACACCAGCTTTGAGGGCATTATCACTTAAATATATAGTGTATCTTTATTAATTAGGAAAAATATTAATAAAATTCCACCGATGAGGCCATAGAGAGGGTTTTTGGTCATTGACTGCAGGAAAAGGGCTACGGAAGTGCGTGTGCATGTGAGTGTGAGAAAATCCCCCTCACTGTACACACCACGCTTTGGCTCGGTCATCTCTCTGTAATCTCATTTGCACCACCTTCACACACCATAATTCAATTCCCATTCCTAGACAATGACCATGTCATCTTAATCTGGCAGGTAGATTATACAGCCTCCCACACAGGACTGCTAATGCAGAGGAAATGGCTGGGGCTATTGTGTGCTCCTTCAAGGTTGGCTGGGTAGCCATAGATTGCTGCTTTAGAGGATTTCTCTGCCACTCACTCTCCTGTTTTCCACCAGCGAAAGAGCGCTTCCTTCCTTTTATGTGGAAAAGTCGTTCCTTCTTTTCCCTGGCCGTTTGGGGAATCCAGCTCATGTGTTCATTAAGGAGGAAATGGCAGTCAGGTCAGCTCGGTCCAGCTTAAGAAGGCCAATGGCTTGCAGCTCCACACTTACCATTCAACTAGCTCATCTGGTTCTTGACAAGCCTGCTGAATATTCATCTGCCCTACTCAGGGCTTACCACTGCCTGGTGCTGCGAATGTGTTGGCCTGCCATCACAGGAAGCCATCTCACTCAAGGCCCAGCAACACTATACAGATACAGTGACCAAGAGACAGGGCTAATTGGTTGCAGGTGTGAGGAGGGGGGTAGTACAATACAATGCAGCCAGAGCTAATATCAGCCTTATGTAGAAGCTATACTTCCCACGAGAGAGAAAGGGGGGTGGGGAGGTGGGGGTAATGGAGCCAAAACAAGACAAGTTAATCATCTTTATTTCTACAAATCCTGCCTGTTTGTCTCTGAATCAGATATAATTAAGAATGGTAATGAGTGTGAGTAATTAGCAGGAATATGGAGAGGGAGGAAACAGCAGTAGTGGCAGGTGCTGTGCCAGTTAGGTTGGACTGTCTGTGAAGCTCTGATGCACTCGAAGAGGCCCCCCAGTCTGCTAAAGTGGATTAAAGCTAAACCATCCAGCCACAACAGGGCCATAACAGGGCCTATCAGACACCCTCTCACAGTGGCCACTGATCCTGCTCTGATCCACCCAACAAGACCACTGTCCTTTACAACACAACAAAATATTCCCCTCTGCAAGGGTTTGTGTCTGCATTAGCCTACTGTTGGAGTGCTTGTAAGTGTGCAAGGTAAATGCATGTATGTATGTGTGTGTGTGTTTTGGATTTGTGTTGCCTTACAATTCAATGTACAATTATATGTGGGTGGCTACGCCGTAATAAAAGCAAATCAGTGGTGTGTCAGGGCTTGAAATCAGAGATATGCGGGGACATTTCACCCAGTGTGTGTAAACCACTCAATCATTGTGGAGAAACATTAGCATGTAAACAGCTTGCTGCTGACATCCTGCTCTGGCAGCCAGCTCCTAGCCTGCCTCTTGCTCAGCACAACTTTGTTCAGTACAAACATACTGTAAATCTAACCTTGCTGTGGAGCTAGGTGAGCAAGGGCCTGCAGAGCCTGGGGAGAGAAGAGCCACTAATGAACTGTAGTGTGGAGGGCACATCCTACAGAGGAAGGTGCATGGTAGGATTACTATAGAGGATCAAGTCCTCCCCATCTCCAAAACAGGGCTGGATTCCACAAACACAAAAAGGTAATGAAAAGCAGAGATCTGCAGCATTCCTCGGGGGGGGGGGGGGGGGGGGGGGGACTAACGGCACAACAAACAAACAGACAGATAATGTCAGAGCAAACGAAGAAACCACACAATGTAAAAAACGTTTAAGAAATGCAACCACAGAGCGTTGAATCAACTGGTGGCCAGTGGAGCTTTCTTTCTCTGGCTATAAAAAGAAAGAGGAAAACAGTCTGTGTGTATAGACAGCCATGACCTACTCCCTCATTAAACAGAAACCCACACAAAGTCACACTTTAAATCATTAGTTGGTTACAGAAGATTATAAACTGGGTGGTTCCAGCGCTGAATGCTGATTGGCTGACAACCGTGGTATATGAGACCGTATACCATGGGTATGACTGCTCTAATTACTTTAGTAACTAGTTTATAATGGCAATAAAGCACCTCAGGGGTTTGTGGTATATGGCCAATATACCACAGCTAAGGGCTGTATCCAGGCACTCCGCATTGCGTCGTGCTTAGAACAGCCCTTAGCCGTGGTATATTGGCCATATACCACACCCCCTCGGGCCTTATTTCTTAATTACTGTATACTATGAGACTTTTCCAGTGTAATGTTCCAGCTAGACATTATAACAGTGTTGTGCTCTCTAACACCTTTCATGAGGCTGAATTGTCTGTTATTGACACATACAGGACGACACATAGCCACAGTACATTGCTGTTATATGTACTGCCAGTCAATAGAATAAGACCACCCCCCCACCCACACATGAGCAGAAGTACGTGGTGAAATGAGATATGACAACCGATTGTTCACTTCACACGTCCAGTAACGTAACGTGCAAATTCCCAGCTATGTCTCACTGCTGCTTCACTCCTTCAGTTCACTGTCACTTCTTTAGATTGCTCTTGTCCCTAGTACAGTTAGAATAAGACAGAGCAGCCCCTCGGTGTGTCCCTGGGGAAGTCTCCTCCTTCTCCCCCTCTCCTTCTCTGATCCACTGTCCCACTGTGCCAGATAGGCTGCTCAAATCAAATCAAAGCAATTGCCGTACCAGGCAGTGATGCAACCAGTCAGGATGCTCTCGATGGTGCAGCTGTAGAACCTTTTGAGGATCTCAGGACCCATGCCAAATCTTTTTAGTTTCCTGAGGGGGAACAGGCTTTGTCGTGCCCTCTTCACGACTGTCTTAGTGTGTTTGGACCATTCTAGTTTGTTGGTGATGTGGACACCAAGGAACTTGAAGCTCTCAACCTGCCCCACTACAGCCCCGTCGATGAGAATGGGGGCGTGCTCGGTCCTCCTTTTCCTGTAGTCCACAATCATCTCCTTAGTCTTGGTTACGTTAAGGGATAGGTTGTTATTCTGGCACCACCCGGCCAGGTCTCTGACCTCCTCCCTATAAGCTGTCTCGTCGTTGTCGGTGATCACGCCTACCACTGTTGTGTCGTCTGCAAACTTAATGATGGAGTTGGAGTCGTGCCTGGCCATGCAGTCGTGGGTGAACAGGGAGTACAGGAGGGGACTGAGCACGCTCTGTTCTCTTTGTGGGACGCCCAAAAGGCGAGCCAGAAAGACTGGATGCAGACAGACAGGCCCAGTCAGGCCAGGCAGACTGGCTGCAGACAGACAGGCCCAGTCAGGCCAGACAGACTGGATACAGACAGACAGGCCCAGTCAGGCCAGACAGACTGGTTGCAGACAGACTGGATACAGACAGACAGGCCCAGTCACACTGGCTGCAGACAGACAGGCCCAGTCAGGCCAGACAGACTGGATGCAGACAGACAGGCCCAGTCAGGCCAGACAGACTGGATACAGACAGACAGGCCCAGTCAGGCCAGACAGACTGGATACAGACAGACAGGCCCAGTCAGGCATGATTTTCTCCTATCTTCTCTCTCTCCATGGGAGCGTAGTGACTTAGTGACCAGAGGGAATGCTCTCCAGCTGTACTCAGCTTGGCCCTGCTGTTTATCTCCCCAGCCACACACTACAGTTGTTTTGGGTGACATGCTGGACAATTTTGTTCGCTGTGTATATAATATATGTGTGCGACCATGTGTGAGTGTGTGTGTGGTTACTCTTTTCTGTCACCTCAGAAGAATGTCTTCTGGGTTTATAACGTGTGTGTGTGTGTCTCTATACACAGTATGTAAGTCTGTGTGTGTGTGTCCATTGTATTGTGAAGCGCCCAAAACAATGTAGAGTTTGATAGCCAGTATTGTAGAAGGCTCTGTTCCCTGGGGGCCTGTGGCTGTCTACATATCCTGCTGACATCCCCTCTCCTCCTCTCCCCCTGCTCTCTTCACACTACAGCTGAGGAGAACAAAATGGCCGCCAGTGTGTCAGACAAAATCCAAGAGGCTAATGTGGTACAACATCCCACACAGAAATACTTCAACATGCAACACATTCCCAGAAACACAGAAATGGAGAGAGAGAGATAATAATAACAGCACACTGTCGCACACAGTGACACATCGGAGAGAGATCCTGTGTGGTCCTCCAGAGTTAACACTGTCCACAGAGATGGAACAGAGATGGAACAGAGATGAGAGAGAGATATGAGTGAGAGATATGAGAGAGAGATATGAGAGAGAGAGAGAGAGAGAGAGATCCTGTGTGATCCTCCAGAGTTAACACAGTCCACAGAGAGATGGAACAGAGAGAGAGAGAGAGAGAGAGAGAGAGAGAGAGAGAGAGAGAGAGATACTGTGTGGTCCTCCAGAGTTAACACTGTCCACAGAGATGGAACAGAGAGGGAACAGAGATGAGAGAGAGGGAGAGCGAGGGCGAAAGAGGGAGAGGTGTCTTCAGTTTCCTTTGCAGGGCCAAAGAGTAGTCTTTTCAGCTTCCAATAAAGAGACAGCTGCATTCTTACCCCCTACCCCCTGTCCATTCCCCCTACCCTCTGTCCACTCCCCCCTACACCACTGTCCACTTACCCCCCTGTCCACTCCCCCCTGCCCTCCTGTCCACTCCCCCCTGCCCTCCTGTCCACTCCCCCCTGCCCTCCTGTCCACTCCCCCCTACCCCACTGTCCACTCCCCACTGCCCTACTGTCCACTCCCCCCTGCCCTACTGTCCACTCCCCCCTGCCCTCCTGTCCACTCCCCCCTAATCTCCTGTCCACTCCCCCCTGCTCTCCTGTCCACTCTCCTCTCCCCTACCCTACTGTCCACTTACCCTCCTGTCCACTCCCCCCTGCCCTACTGTCCACTTACCCTCCTGTCCACTCCCCCCTAATCTCCTGTCCACTCCCCCTGCCCTCCTGTCCACTCCCCCCTGCCCTCCTGTCCACTCCCCCCTGCCCTCCTGTCCACTCCCCCCTAACCTCCTGTCCACTCCCCCCTAACCTCCTGTCCACTCCACCCTGCCCTACTGTCCACTCCCCCCTACCCCACTGTCCACTCCCCACTGCCCTACTGTCCACTCCCCCCTACCCTACTGTCCACTTACCCACCTGTCTACTCCCCTACCTTCCCTACCAACCACTCCCAAGTCTCAGAACGAGTGACGTTTGAAACACTATTAGCGCGCACCCGGCTAACTAGCTAGCAATTTCACATCGGTTACACCACCCTAATCCTGGGAGTTGATAGGCTTGAAGTCATCAACAGCGCAATGCTTGAAGAATTGCGAAGAGCTGCTGGCAAATGCACGAAGGTGCTGTTTGAATGAATGCTTACGAGCCTGCTGGTGTCTACCATCGCTCAGTCAGACTGCTCTATCAAATCATAGACTTAATTATAATATAATAACACACAGAAATACGAGCCTTTGGTCATTAATATGGTCGAATCCGGAAACTATCATTTCGAAAATGAAACGTTTATTATTTCAGTGAAATACGGAACCATTCCATATTTTATCTAACGGGTGGCATCCCTAAGTCTAAATATTCCTGTTACATTGCACAACCTTCAATGTTATGTCCTAATTATGTACAATTCTGGCAAACTAATTACTGCCTTTGTTAGGAATAAATGGACTTCACAGTTCGCAATGATCCAGGCGGCCCAAACTGCTGTATATACCCTGACTGCTTGTACGGAGCGCAAGAGAAGTGACATAACTCCCCTAGTTATAAGAAATTCATGTTAGCAGGCAATATTAACTAAATATGCAGGTTTAAAAATATATATTTGTGTATTGATTTTAAAGAAAGGCGTTGATGTTTATGGTTAGGTACATTGGTGCAACGACAGTGCTTTTTTCGCAAATGCGCTTGTTAAATCATCACCCGTTTGGCGAAGTAGGCTGTGATTCGATGAGAAATTAACAGGCACCGCATCGATTATATGCAACGCAGGACATGTTAGATAAACTAGTAATATCATCAACCATGTGTAGTTAACTAGTGATTATGTTAAGATTGATAGTTTTTTATAAGATAAGTTTAATGCTAGCTAGCAACTTACCTTGGCTTCTTGCTGCCCTCACGTAACAGGTAGTCAGCCTGCCACGCAGGCTCCTCGTGGAGTGCAATGTAAGGCAGGTGGTTAGAGCGTTGGACTAGAAGTAAAAAATCTGTTGTTCTGCCCCTGAACAAGGCAGTTAACCCCCGTTCCTAGGCCGTCATTGAAAATAAGAATGTGTTCTTAATCTGACTTGCCTAGTTAAATAAAGGTGTACATTTTTTTTAAATAATAAAATAAAATAATAAATAAATACAAAATACAAAGAAAATGTACAAAAAATGTTTAAATTTTTTTTTTTTTTTTAAATCGGTGGCCAAAAATACTGATTACCGATTGTTATGAAAACTTGAAATATGCCCTAATTAAATCGGCCATTCTGATTAATCGGTCAACCTCTACCCCCTACCCTCCTGTTCACTTCCCCCTGCCCCCCTGTCCACTCCCCCTACCCCCCTGTCCACTCCCCCTACCCTCCTGTCCACTCCCCCTACCCCCCTGTCCACTCCCCCCTGCCCTCCTGTCCACTCCCCCCTTCCCCACTGTCCACTTACCCCCATGTCCACTCCCCCCTACCCTCCTGTCCACTCCCCCCTACCCCCCTGTCCACTCCCCCCTGCCCTCCTGTTCACTCCCCCCTGCCCTCCTGTTCACTCCCCCCTGCCCTCCTGTTCACTCCCCCCTGCCCACTCCCCCTTGCCACTCTCATTTACAGGACACATCAGGGTCCAAACTCTCTTTCTCTGGTATTCTCATTGGTCCATGCTATCTGGGATCCTTGGAATGTCACTATCCTATTGAAGTTGAAATTTAAAATGGTTAAGGTAAGGGTTAAGGTTAGGATTTAGGGACGTCTCAAGGATCAGAAAAGCACTGACAGACAGACAGCTTGGTGAGGTCATGTTGATCCATGGAGAGGACAAGAGGACAGAGTCCCACAGCAGCCAGACATGTCAAAGCACCATTCAGACTCTCCTAAATATTTCATCTGGACAAGTAGCAGGCAATCTCCTACCTTCACTGCCATTAAACATGTAATACCTGGCTGATATAATATCACACCGTGAGTGGTGGGATGAAGATGTGTGCAGAGCAGTCAGTCAGTGGACAGCTACAGTAAACTCTGCTAGGCTGTGTGGTCCAAACACAGGCAGAGAAGGACACACACTCAGTAAAACGCAAACACTCCATCAAACTAAGGTCAAAAGAGTCACGCTGACTAAGGGAGACAAAAACACACCCATAGCTGTAAACACGCACACCTACACATACACAAATACACACACACATAGACATATACACAAGCACATCAATGCACACACACACACACACACACACACACACACACACACACACACACACACACACACACACACACACACACACACACACACACACACACACACACACACACACACAGTGGAGCCAGAGATGGGAGGGCTAGTGAATCCCATCAGTCATGGATCCAGTGTGGGGTTTAAAACAGGACAGCCCACCTAACCAGACAGCATTGTCAGTACACACAACCCTGCCAAGGACAGAGAGAAGAGAGGGGAGGGAGGGAGGTAGGCTGGACAGAGAGACAGAGAGAGACAGACAGGGAGACAGAGCGAGAGGCACACAGAGAGAGTGAGAGAGGGGGGGAGCAGTGACACTGTGTATTCTGTGTATAAGGGGGTTTCTATATCTGCATTGCTTGCTGTTTGGGGTTTTAGGCTGGGTTTCTGTACAGCACTTTGTGACATCAGCTGACGTAAGAATATATAAATACATTTGATTGAAATTTGATTCATTGATTGGACATTTTGCTAAATGCCTTATCGGTCAAAGTGTGTATGTGTTTGTCTATCTGCATGTTTCTGTGTCTTTGTGATGTTCAGTGTGTGGTCGATAGCCTCAAGTTGTGGCAGGCTCAAACACACACACACACACACACACACACACACACACACACACACACACACACACACACACATTGGAGCTGACCCTGTGCAGTGACAGGGCGGGACGTGACTGGGTTAAGAATGGTTCAGTAGAGTGATAAAGTACCAAGTCCATCCACCCATGTTCAGAGACCTGCAATAAGTCACACACACACACCAATACATAAACACACACAGACACACACACACACACACACACACACACAAATACATATTGATCCAAAAACTAGCTAGGCTTAAATAGAAAGATGTTTAAAGGTGTTTTTAAAACAGCAATGACAAAGAATACAAACATACACTTCTTGTTCTCATCTTAAAATCTAGCCAAGGAAGGCTGCAAGAGATTCATTGATCTCTCCTTTTGTTCCTCTCGAACACCATCACCATCACACACACACACAGACACACACAGAATGCAAAAGAGTATGCAGAGCCACTGGATTTCTGTCGGGCATTAATCACACACACATAAACAAGCTCTCTCTCACACACAAGCACACACACGTGCGCTCGTGCAGGGTTAATAGTGCAGGTGTCCTTTGAAGAGATTCCCCCTCGCCCCTCGCCCCGGGGCCACTGCGCCGATGCTGATTTAAATAAAACAATCAGCAAACACGTGCTGGACCATTCTGCCTAATGTTCAATCGGCTGCACTCTGACACAGGGCCACTACACAGCTCATTCTCATTCAAGCAGGCCTGCTATGGAGCCTGGCAGCATCACAAGTCAATGTGTTGGACTGGAGAGAAAGGGGAAAGGGGAAACAGGCCAAAGGGGGGGAGTGGGGTGGAGGAGTGGGGTGGAGGAGTATGTCCAGTGTGTGCAAGAGGAAAACTTGTTTTTTACTATACCTTTTGAAGAGAAATGTTAGCCTGAGAAAGGTTGGAAATGTTGGGTAGGCAGAGGGAGTGGACGTGCCTAAAATGGAGTATAGACTCTGGTGATGACACCCCGTGTGAAACACTTATACACCCATCTCAGCTACAATGTAAACCCCTCACATACATCTCCCCAGCTCCCAGCACAGGGAAATAGGAAGGCATGAGAGAGCGAGAAAGGGAGAGAGAAAGAGAGATAGAGAAAGAGAGAGAAAAAAGGAGAGAGGGGCAGTAAACTGACAACAGTAGGATATTCTCTTTGGGAAAAGAGCGAGAGTTTCCCGTCTTATTTCCGTACCATCCCCGAGATAACATCTCTCTCTGTCTTTCTCTCTATATTCCACATCCATGATGAGGTCTGCATAAAATTAGCTGCTTGATAGGGTGAATGTGTCCAGAGGCAATATCGAGGGGCTTATTTCCAGTGCGCGCCGATACACGCTGCTCAACCCCACATATTCCTCAGCAACAGCCCTGAATCTGATAGACACAGCAAGGCCCTTTAAATAGTCCCCCACAGAGACTGTTTTAGAGATGAGGAGAAAATGAAGCATAAAATTATACATCTTCCTTGAGATTGTCTTCGTATAAAACTGTCACTTTGATTGTTCCCGCCCCACCCAGCTGTCTCGGCAACTCCAACCAACGTCAAGGGTTTCTGAAAGAGGAAGTAAGGGAAGAGAGTGTGTAGAATTGGTAGAATGTGTGTGTGTGTGTGTGTGTGTGTATACTGTATTTGTTGTTTGTCCTCATTACCAGACAACAGGATCTCTGACCCATACAAGTTAGGGAGTTCTTCCTATTCCTGACATCAACTAGCCATCACCTAGCCATCACCTAGCCATCACCTAGCCTTCATCTCCAAACCCTTCACAACCCTTTAGAACAGGGGTCTTCAACCTTTTCTTGCTCAGGAACCCCCTCTCAGGCAAACCGGCAACCCAGGGACCCCATCGTACGTTAGCAAAAAAACTACGTAGCATCAGCTGAATGATAATGGCAAGGACAAGTAATCAACATTTTAAAATGAATAGATTTGGTAGACTTATTTTGAGAGGAAGTGTCACATGCTTTGTAAACAACAGGTGTAAACTAACAGTGAAATGCTTACTTACGGCCCTTCCCAACAATGCAGATTTTGTTTTTGTTGAAATAATAGAAAAATAATAACACAAGGAATAAATACAAGTAAGGATAACTTGGCTATATACACGGGGTACCAGTACCGAGTCGATGTGCTGGGGTACAAAGTAATTGAAGTCGATATGTACATATAGGTAGGTATAAAGTGACAAGTAGGGCTGGGCGATATATCAAATTAATTTGATTCTTCTGAATTTGTTTTAGCGCGATGTTTTTATAAACGTTCTGTGTGTTTTTGGTTTCCTCTCCTTAAATCCTTCTGTGTTGTGTGCACTGTGCACCTTCCCACTAGCACACAGACACCAAGCTCCTCCCCCTGCCACTCACAACAACAATGACGAAAGATAACTTCTTCCTCTCTGACGACAAGCAGTTTAAACTAGTTTCCACTAGTTACCACAGCCACAAAGTCATAATTGGCTATATTGTCAAAATTCATGCAATCAAAAATATGCTTTTTGGTCGTAATTTAAGGTTAGGGTTAGTCATAAGTTTAGAAATGTGATTAAGGTTAGGGTTAGATTTAAAATCCCATTTTAAGAAGAGAAATTGTAGAAATACGCGGCCTTTATGACTTTGTGGTTGTGTTAGTGACGACTGTTAAAACTCGCTATTTAGATTAGAGTTTTGGTCAAACAGAATCGGTCATAAGGACACTGAAACGCTTAGAGATATTCTTTTACTGCAAGAACTTAACACTCCCAAAATGGAGAACAAAGAGATCCTACTAAAACGAGAGTATCAATGAACATGATTGTGAAAAATTCATGCTCAGTTTCTGTCGCATGCGGCATTGCGGTACCATGTACCGCTAGCAGCATTTTAGCCGCAGTCTGTCATGTGCTAGCTGTCTAGTCTGTGTTTTATAAAATGTGCAATAAGCATAAAAACACGCATTTATATAAGGAATTGGAAACCTGTTCTCATTCTGAGAAGTAAGCATATTCTTATCCAGGTAGGTCACTTGATTTCAACATCTTAACATAGTGGCTATGTTGTTCAAACAGTTGGAGATGGACAGGAGGGTGCGTTCATAACAGTTCAACTGTTCAGCCTTGTTAGCAATCAAATAGATCCAAGTTGGCTCTTTAAATATAAAGATTAGCTGGCTACTCCCTAGCACGTGGGCTTGTGCTTGACATAATGTTTTTACGAGACCTGTGTTCATTTTTTATAATGCCTGCATTAATACATTTCCATAGACAGACTTGAAAGCCAGATCAATGATTATTGCAAAAAATCTGGTAAAACTATTTTGATAAAATAATGAAACGATTAGTGGGTCGTATGGTTGTGGAAGGCTTATATTTAGCCTAGATATAATTTGACATGCCAGTGTTTTGACCTTTAATTGTGCAACAAAGCTTATTTAGAGAATCGAGATATACTGTATACTGTGACGGTAACTGAATAACCGTGTAACTGACGGTTATGGATGAAGACTCGTGAAAATAAAATAACTGTCAAAACCATTTAAATAGGCCTACATTCATTTTAGGATTAAAAAAACAATATATAGATATATTGACTTTATTTTCATGTAGATAAACTTGACCTAATAGTGGGAGTGTTTACTAACGATTATAAGCAATTGTTTTGCTAACTTAGTCTGTCAATTAAACGTTCTGCATCTCCTCTTCAAAGTGTTCTTTGATGCCGGAGCAGCTAATCTGCTAGATGTGCAGGGGTGTAGAGCGCTATAGGCTAAGGCACTTCAGTAAAAATAAATCCTGCGTGGACTTTCTTTTATACAAATGCACATTTTCATTGCTTGCTAGTAAATAAATGACTTGGTCTTCTTTAAAAAAGGTTGGCTGTGTCTGGTCTATTCATCAATTATGTCGACAAGGTTGTTCTGGATCTGAGGCCTACAACCTAATTCACTAATCTTGTGTCAAATGGACAATGTGCTAATTCTCTCCAACCTGGCATGGTATAGTTTGATAAGGAATATTTTCTTACTGTATAGACTAATCATTGCTGATCAGGCCCGGTCCTGGATGATATGCCGCCCTAGACGAGACCAAAAAATTGGTACCTTCCTATCCCTCTAAAGTACAATAGTAGAAAAGGCTATACAGTGTCGGCCTGTAATGCACTTTTCTGAATGCCCATGTGGTAGCCTACCATTTGTAAAAATAGGCAATTTACCGTTAATCTCTGTCATCTGGTTACATTAATTTCTGTTAATGTGTGTATTAATTACAGCAATTTACCGTTCTCATTCTCGGAGTGAAAACGTTGTTTGCAGAGCTCATAACCTGCTACACTTGTGAGAAACACGTTTTTTATTACGCGCTCCATGTGAGCAATAACATTGTGTCTGGTTTCTCTGTCCTGTTAATGTTGACGGAGCACTTACAGAAATATCTGGCCTGCTTCTCGCAAATGTCAAATGTAGAAAAGTGCCCAGCTGGGCTTCTCAGTAATTGTTTCCTTCACCTTACACAGTAAGTCAACAAAGTCAGTTTTTTTATATTATTTTTAGATCCATTCGAATTATAATATGTGACTCGTTTCAGGAAACTAGGCGTATGTCACACGTCACTACTTCACAGGAAACGCATGTGAACGCATTATTTCATTTTTTTAATCTAAATTCATTTTTGGCAGAAATGTCTTCAGGAATATGTGAAACGACAAGTTTGATGTCGGACGACAATAGAATGTTTATGATGCTGAATGGGTGTAGACAAAGAAGAGCTCTCCAGTAGGTGTAACAAAACATTCAAAGGCCATTTTCTCAAAAGTGGGGTTACAAGTTTATCAACTTTCAAAGCAGAATTACTTTCCCATTGTTCCTCAACTGTAGTGTATGATATACAATTTTCTATACAAGTCTTTACTTTTATCCAATGCAAAAAAACACAATTTCAAATTTTGCTACGTATGAATGAATCGAACCGGTCTGTCACATATACTGAACAAAAATATAAATGCAACACGCAACAATTTCAATTCAAAGATTTTACTGAGTTACAGTTCATATAAGGAAATCAGTCAATTCAAATAAATTCATTAGGCCCTAATCTATGGATTTCACATGACTAAGCAGGGGTGCAGCCATGGCTGGAACTGGGAGGGCATAGGCCCATCGACTTCGCAGCCAGACCCACCCACTCGGGAGCCTGGCCCAGCCAATCAGAATTACTTTTTCCCACAAAAGGGCTTTATTACAAACAGAAATACTCCTCAGCACCCCCCCAATCCCGCAGGTGAAGAAGCTGTTTGTGGAGGTCCTAGGCTGGCGTGGTTACACGTGGTCTGCGATTGTGAGGCCAGTTAGACTTACTGCCAAATTCTCTAAAACAACTTTGGACGCAGCTTATGGTAGAGAAATTTACATTCAATTCTCTGGCAACAGCTCTGGTGGACATTCCTGCAGTCAGCGTGCCAATTGCATTGTGTTGTGTGACAAAACTGCATTTTAAAGTGGCCTTTTATTGACCCCAGCACAAGGTGCACCTGTGCAATGATCATGCTGTTTAATCAGCTTCTTGACACAACTGTCAGGTGGATGGATTATCTTGGCAAAGGAGAAATGCTCACTAACAGGGATGTACATTTGTGCACAAAATTTGAGAGAAATCATTTGTGCATATGGAACATTTCTGGGATTTTTTATTTCAGCACATGAAACATGGGACCAACACTTTACATGTTGCGTTTATATTTCTGTTTGTGTAGGTCCTCACAATATTATTAAAATCTTTCCAACACTCTCCTCCTTGATAATCAGTGTCACTGATAAATAGGCTATGGACACGTTGTGTGTATTTGTTTCTAATTTTAACTTCATTCTATAGCATATTTTCCTTGTCAACTCATTATCTTATAGCCTACTTTCGGAAAGTCTAAGGTAGGCTTTTTAATACGTTTTAAGGAAAGGACAAATATTTGCTCCTGTGTCTGACTTCGGCTATTTCAGCCACACCCATTGCTGACAGGTGTATACAATTGAGCACACAGCCATGCAATCTCCATAGACAAACATTGTCAGTAGAATGGCCTTACTGAAGAGCTCAGTGACTTTCAACGTGGCACCATCATAGGATGCTACCTTTCCAATAAGCCAGTTCAAATTTCTGCCCTGCTAGAGCTGCCCCGGTCAACTGTAAGTGTTGTTAATGTGAAGTGGAAACGTCTCGGCGCAGCAACGGCTCAGCCGTGAAGTGGTAGGCCACACAAGCTCACAGAATGGGACTGCCGAGCGCTGAAGTGTCTGTACTCGGTCGCAAGACTCACTACTGAGTTCTAAACTGGAAGCAACGTCAGCACAATAACTGTTCGTCAAGAGCTTCATGAAATGGGTTTCCATGGCCGAGCATCCGCACACAAGCCTAAGATCAACATGCGCAATGCCAAGCTGGAGTGATGAATCACACCTCACCATCAGCTCAGGGATTTGAACTTGCAACCTTTCGGTTACAAGTCCAACGCTCTAACCACTAGGCTACGCTGCCGCCAACATCTAGTGGAAAGCCTTCCCAGAAGAGGGGAGGCTGTTATAACAGAAACGGGGGGACCAACTCCATATTAATGCCCATGATTATGTAATGAGATGTTCAACTAGCAAGTGTCCACATACTTTTGGTCATGTCGTGTACGCTGGTAGCTTTGATTGACGGGTGCTTTTACGTGTGAGTTCACTTATTCTCTCTATAGGCCTATATGTCCATACATAAAGTTTCATAAAGTAGTCTGTCTGGACTCCATCTGTCACGTTCGTGATGAGAGACGGACCAAGGCCCAGCGTGATTAGAGTTCCACATCTTTTAATAAACAGTGAAACTTCTACAAAACAATAAACCAACAAGGAAACGTGAAAGTAGTGGTGCTACATGCACATACACAAAACAATATCCCACAAAGCAGGTGGGAACAGAGACTCCTTAAGTATGATCCCCAATTAGAGACAATGAATATCAGCTGCCTCTAATTGGGAACCATACCAAGAGCACCAACATAGAGATGAGAAGATTAGAACACCCACTAGTCACGCCCTGACCTACAACACCATAGAGAACCAAGGGCTCTCTATGGTCAGGGCGTGACACCATCTATTTAATAAGAATCAAAACGCTTCTGTCATGATGTAATCTTGTAAAAGGCCTGTTGTCAGTAGCTTAGGCTACATTATTTCTCTCATTATGGCGTCCTCTCTATGAAGAACATATGGCAATGACATCGAATGACCACAGCAGCAAATATTTTGGGAAAAGTGGGAGAAAACCCATTGGACTTCGTTTGAATGGTTTTGTGCATTGGAATGAGATCTGTATAGAGTGTTTGTATATGCAGGTAGACATAATGTCTTTATTTTGACTCCGTTAATATTGTGTCAATACGGAAATGTGACAGATCCTCTCCAACCTGGCATTTCTTCATTTGTATAATGAAATAGCATGATAATAACGAAGCGCAGTGGCTTGTTTCAAATAGGTTTTTATTAAGAAGGATATCCATGTAAACAAGTGTACAAACAAAATTGAACGGTTATGTCGGTAACCGTGTACAATGGCCTGGCCAATTACCGTAACCTCAAATTCCAAGACAGTCACAGCCCTACTTGGGGGTAGAAGCTATTAGCTACAAAGGTAACTCTAAACACATTTTCGCTTAGAGCAGCTGGGAAAAATTCATATCCAAGTCAAGAAAGCTTACCAGCAGCCAGCGGCACTTGCCGCACTAGTAGCCTTTTGTTGGTGCTTTTTCAAAGCCTATGTCAGATACTCCAGTGAGTGTAATTGGCTCCAATGAGAGTAATTTACTTAATATTACTTGAGAAATAATGTTGACATCGTTAGAAAGAAGATATTCTCCTCTTTTCTACTGTAGTTATGTAATTCAAAATGTGTTTATTCTGTTGTTCCTAGCGATATTCATAAAAATATTGTAAAATTTGCGGACCCCCTGCAGTACCCCTGCTTTAGAAGGCAGTCTGGATGAACCTCTAAATGCCCTGTCTATTCACTGCTATCCCAGTACAATTACACATCGTCCCACCATGCCCTCTCCTTTCTCACACGCCCGGCTTGTCACTTTCTGATATGGAGGATTTTACAACGTTGAAGGTCGGTTCGTCTATACACTTAACCTCATTTCCCCATGCTGCTCACTCTCTCCCAGAAGAGAGCCTTTTGATTGGTGTCCATTTGAAAAAAGGGCTTTGAGCAGGGGGGAGAGGAATCAGAGCTGCCTCGGCTACCCTCGCCAGGGCCTGAGAAAAGAGCTTTGTGAAGCGCCATTCTGACTGCAGTCAGCTATAATGGTTTTCAATTAACCAGGGGATAAGAGTGCGAACTAATCTGGCCCAGCACAGGAGAGCCAGTCATGCAATATTCATGTACACAAACTAATGAAAGCCCAGATTAGCCTACATATTTACATGGGGTCGGCTCTGTGCCGACTGTCCGTCCAACACATGAAAGGAACCAGCAGCTGAGGAGAGGGATGGAGGGACTGAAAGAGAGAGACAGAAGAGAGGAAAGAGGGCAAAGAGAGTGAAAGAGAGGGGGAGACAGAGTGAGAGAAGAGAGAAATACTGTAGCGAGGGAAGAAAAATATTTAGAGTGAGAAAGAGCGGAGTGAGGGGAGGGACTGAGGGAGAGACAAAATGAGAGGGTGAAAGTGACCTTAAAAAGACCTCGAGAAAGGAGGGGAGCAAATGAGATCACAGGATAAGGAGAGGAGAAGAAAAGAGGCACGACTCCTCAAAAGAGATTACAGATCATCTGCATTATACTCTCTAAAAGCAGTTACTACCCCTCTTCTCAAAACGACAGCAATCTGACGGAGTGATCTTGACAAATTGGGCTGCTGAGAAGAGGGTGCAGTCATTTGTTCCCGGGGAGGGGTTGTAGACAGAGGGAGCGGTGTCTAAGACGGGACAGAGATATAACAGTAATTGTCTGATACGCTGGGGAACTCTTGCCTGTAATCTCCCAAAAAATGTTAAGGGGTGAAAATGGGGAGGGGGAGGCGTTCCAAGCGTAAAGCCACCATCTCATCAAGACTGTAGCAACAGCGAAACGCTTTGTGATAATCATACAAAGGCCTTTATGTCTACGTTATGTGTATGTATCAAAATGATGTCAGAAATTCATCCTTAATCCGTAGTTAAGAATAAAAGATTTAAGACTTCAAAGCTGGATTAATGTGAGGCTGGACATACCAATTCCACACGAGGTGACTTTTTATGAAGCATTAACCTGGGTTTAGTTTGAAAATATCCTTTGACATTTTTTGTAGAGGTCTCACTATTAATTTTATGCCCCATGGATATCTAATGTTATGCTTTTACAGACTTACACATTCTAGAAATAATGGAAAAGTCCTCATATTTTTTCATTGGAAACAACTAGGCATGCTGAGCTGTAAAATGTCTTGTTAGATGTCTGTTAGCCTGTTCTATTTCATTATCACGGTCCAAGGTTCTCCAGTGCTTGCTTTGATGTGCTAATAGTGAAATGCAGCGCTATGTACGAGGACGCCAACATTGAACCATTTGGAAATAGAAAAGGACTCGGGACTAGATCGGAGCAGGCTAATGAATTCAATATTCCATCAATGTGCTGGGCTGGCAGATTCTTCCTCCTCCATCGCTGAATGTGAGAGCATTTTGTAAAATGTGAGAAATGTGCAGATTCCCAGCTGAATGGTGTATCTTCCTCTGAGACACAGGGAGAAGGAGAGCAGGACAGACATGGAGAGGTAGAGTGAGAGAGATGAGAGGCAGGGAGGGAAAAAGACAGGAAGAAATGAGAGACGGGCCGACAGGGCGGAAATGTTGATCTGAGGGCCATCGCAAAAGGCAGACAGAAATGCTTGAATTGCATTTTCTGCCTCTAACTGGTGTTTAATCGAGAGACAGATGGGGGTTGAAGTGGGCAACTTGATCTCCTCCAATAACTTACAATGACAAGAGCTGCTCAGATATTCAACAACCTGAAACTAAAGGGTTTTGTCAGCAAAAATAAATCTGCACTTTACAAGTGTGAGAGAGGTCTGTGAAAGAAAAAAGTTGTTTGAAGAAAGTTGACAGAACAAAAGATAGAGTGTGCGGCCTGATAGAGAGAGCAGAAGAGGTAGGCCTGTACCATCTGTTCATCATTATGTCTGGGATCCCTTGTTGAAATGCTGCAGAACACAACATTTACTAGCATATTGCCATATCTCTGTTTTACTCTGTGTATGTAATCATGATGCTGCTTTCACTTTCACTTTACTGAAAACACAACTTTGCATGTCCATGCATTTTAGATGAATTTATGGTACGAACGCTACAAAGATTTAGACACTAAAAAAGGAGGTCAAAGGGCACTGTGCATAGCTAAACTCTGAGAGGCATAACCGGACACTGGATCTACTACAGCACGTCTTCATACTGTCCCCAACAGACACCAGTCTACAGGGCAGTCCTTGGTAGAGACAGGGTTCAGCAGAACAACTGAGACAAAGGCTCAGACTCACTTGATGCCCTGATCGCTTTGATATCCACATCTGTTAGCTCCTCAGTAAAGCTTGAGGAGTAGGGTTGGAGGAGGGTGGGGACCCCCCTTCCTCCCTGGGGACCAGTTACATTTTCATTTGATAGGAACTGGAAAACCAGCATCTGTAATTAGATTACAAGTAGATGGATGAAAAGGGGGGGAAAAAAACTAGTTAATTAACTCAAACGATATTCTAATCAGGTTTCATAATTCCCTCCCCCCCCCCCTCCCCTCAGCTCTCTGAAACAACCTCCAATCTGGATCCTCTCACAAATCCCTGGGGCTCACCATCATACCAACTAAGAGAAGCTGGGCACTCAAATAAGATCATTTGGCGCTAATTTCCCAAACAGGAAAGCACTTAAGACATGCATTGACTGAGAGGAGTAAGTGGGCGCATCCATAGCTAATGAGCAAAGCAGAACATACGGAATACGCACGGCGATGAAAGGCGGAAAAAACATTTTTTTGAGAAGAGAGAGGCAGTTGCTCTGCTGAGGCGAGGAGACAGCTTCCATCAGCACAGGAAATGAGGACACGGAATTGAAAGAGTATTTTTTCCGGACGTGGAGAAACACTCCTCTGATAACAGACAAAGATGCTGCTCTGAACCAGTGTCATCTGCCACGCGCCAGTCTACGCTATCTGCCAACCTGTCTGTCTGTCTGTCTGTCTGTCTGTCTGTCACACACTGGTTCGGAAGGCAGACTCCCTACAGCAAACTGACATGTGGGGGAAGGGAGTGGAGGGGGGCTTGGTAGGTCAGTATCACACTCTGTATGTGACACTGACCAATTGCTTTACTGGCAGTATATTTGTCTTGTAGACGCTGTTTTTTGTTGGCGCTACTGAAGTAGAAAAATGATTCCAACCTTGTTCCGTAACAGAGCCACTCAGACATCACACAGACAATTCAATCAACCATCCATTACATTTGTCTCTTACTTTGATTGGAAATCCATTTCAAATGTCAAGTCATTTTCCATTTCTCACACTGCATGAATGAATAAGAAAGTGACAAAATCTTTCAATCAAACAGAGCCAGAGATTACATGTCAGACTGGTGAATATTTCCCAGTCACACCACGACGCTGAGAGATAGTGTGTATAGCAGCTGCTGTCCGATCCTATCAGTTATGAAGAACAGGGATGGGTAAAGGTAGTGCTGAGCAATTAACCACATTTTAACGGGGCTCTTATTAATTGCTTTATTCTGAGTTGTTAGAGAATGGAATGTTTTCAAAGTTATGGCAATTGAATGTTCTCAATATTTGGCTTTGGAATTTCAATGAAAAAGCTCATATTTCATAATGCATTTAACGTATAAAAGTTGTTGTTTTTTTACGAACTGAAACCGAACAGATTTTAAAAATCATTAATCGCTCAGCACTAAGTAAAGGTCATGCAGGGGCTTGGTGTTGTAATTCACTCTTTGTTTCAGCATTTGATGCCACAATCCTCTCAAAACGGTGAGACAAGAACTACAGTTTCCTGGTGTAGTCTATATGGCTCTGGCTGCTGATACAGAGTCCGACTGAACACACGCCCAATCATTTGATTAGCAGTGGCATCACAGAGACAGACACCAGCCAGTTACCAAATTAGGCTGGGTCCCAAAGCCCCCCCCCCCCCTCCAACACACACACAAAACAAACATCCTGCATTGTCAAAAGAGTAGCAACAAGTAGGATTAGCAGATGAAACAAGGTTCCCCTCGGACTAGGAGTACATTACTTCATGCAACACTGGTGTGATTTTAAAACAGTTGCTCCACCTCTACTTTCACCTCAAAAACAAGCTGTGGGGAGCTTTCCTCTCATCTAACAAACAAACCTAGCCTGCTAGTTGAGTCAGTGGAGAGCTATAGCCAAGGACATTCCCCAGACTATGCTGTGAGTTTCAGGCAGGCAGCGCTGCCACCGTCGTCCTCCTCTCAGGCTGCACTGCCTGAAGCCCTTCTCTATTAGCCCGACAGACAGGCAGACGGACAGGCAAAGGGAGGAGGGCTCCGGGAAACTGATTTATTGGCTGGAATCTCATCAGCTCCAGTAAACTACAGTCAGTGCCTTTCTATTTAAAACCTCATATGTGTTCATACAGTAAGCTACCGTATGACAGGAGGAGAAGTACAGATAATAATACATTACAACAGGTTTTATAGTCACTTCAATTAACGTCACTATCTTTCTGGAGGTTTGACGTCAGTGGTTATGTAAAGTCCAGATCAGTTTCCTCTCTGGGAGCCAGAGGTACCAGGTGGACAGGCCCATCTGGGCCATGCAGCCAGGGAGGGAGGGACAGCCAGGGAGGGACAGCTGGTGCCAGTCGGAGCCCGTTGGCCACAGGTGCAGCCGTGCACGGTGACAACTCCACAGACTGAGACACTGATTAACAACATACCATACAGTACCTCAAAGAGCTGGGAATGGCAGTCAGCATTGTTCTGTAAAGATTCTAATGTCCCCTGGGCGCTGTTGTAAAACTGCACTGACAAACAGGAAGAAAGGCCTCAGCCCATCACAGTATCAGTTTCACACCAACATCATCAATCACAGTCACCGTCAGGGTCTGGACCTCTGACCCTCTTCCTTATCCCTGACATCATCTTCCAGTGCCTTTCTCTAACATGAATACAACGTTCTGTTTGTGGGATGGCCCAGAGACCAGGGCTTCTCCCATAAAGAGTTAACTGATGCTTTAGACAGACTCTCCAGCAGTACCATGTGCTTAGCCGTGTAAAGTTAAAGCATGTATACACACCACCACTCTTTCATTCACCACCCTCTCCGACATACTGCCACGCGGAGCTAAAGACGGCTCTGTTCATATTTAGACGATGGGGAGGGCTACATTACCCTCCCAAATGTTAATCGTGTGAGTAATTTCACACCTGAAGTGTTACACCAACTGTTGTGAACCAAGTTACGCTCTTTGGTTCCACACAGTAATTATGTCTCCTTTTAACAGCATCAATTGGAGCAGCTTGAAAGAGTAGAGACAACACACTTTTTATTGTGGAGACAAGGTAGAGATAGTGGTGCTAAACATGTTCAGTTCAGGATGATTTCACAGAGTGGATCATCCAGACAGGTGGCAGGGGGATGAGGCGCCCAAAACATTTTACACCGCTATTAATGCAGCCATAACTAAAACAATAGAAGACCGTCACGCCACAGAACAGACATTCCATATTGTCTGGCTGACTGTCAGAGTGACTGCAGAATATCTGTGAGTGAGTAGCTTTCAACTTGCTATATTTAGCCTCCCAAAGCGGGTGGGTCCAATGCTTGAGATTCCACAGAGGTAATTGGAGCCCTCTCCAGACTAGAGAACAATATTTGCTCTAATATGACCTTAGACCCTTGAATGAGAGGAATATATATCTAATGAGATGAGTGGAGGAGAATTAGATGAGAGGAAGATACCACGTTGTTGTCTTTGATAGATTATATTGTGTACATTGTTCGACTCCATCATTGCCCAGATTCAGGACACAATCAGCCACAGCACACACAGAATGCACACACACACACGCACGCGCCCACACACACACGCGCACCCATACGCACACGCACACCCACACACACTTGTCATACATGAACGTGTAGTCATGAGAATGGAAATTTGTGAATGACCATATTCAGCCATCACATTCATATATATACACATAGATAAATCCTGTGTTGCTTTCCCATCGTATTTCATGGCCCCACTGAGACTATATGGCAAAGCAATTCGCTGCAGTTCTGAACGGTGGGGAAGAAATGAAGGTGGTATGCACGTCTATGAATGTGTGCTGTAATGATATTAAAACCAATGAAAACAGCAACGATGACATAACAATGCCCTAAATAACCAGGAAAGGATGCTAAAGAAGAGGAGAAACAAGTCAATGGGCTGTCAAAGCATCCAGCAGGGAGAGGGAGAGGAGGCAGAGAGAAGAGAGACAGCGCAGCAGTATAAGTAGGTAATAGAACATCGAGTTAAATATATAATGAGGGATGAGATCATTAGACATTGTGGAGTGAGTAGATGTGCAGAGGAGGTGTTGTGTTGTAGCTCTCATTAGTGTGTCTCTGATTTCCTTTGTCTCCACCTGTCTGTCTGCCTTGTTAAGAGCCCCGGGATAAAGTCTCTTCTCTCCCTCAGAAGAGGAGCTGGGAGAGAACGTATCTTCTGCAATGGAATGTCAGTTCTACATTAGGCCCACATATCTCAGCGAATATAAACATATGCCTAACATGATCCTGTATAAAGCCCATAGAAATAAAGGTGAGCCCACGGGGTAGGGAACAGGAGCTAAACCGAGCCCTGAGAGATGGTGATGGGGAAACCTCGGTGGACTTGGGTCAGTACATTTCTCCTTCCTTCCTACTGCTTTTTACGGCCAGCAGTAAAATCCCTCCCTGGCTGCCCTCAGCAGGTTCAGCATGGCAGAGGAGAGGAGGGGAGGAGAGGAGGGGAGGAGGGGAGGAGGGCCAGCTAGTTGAGAGTGACGCTGAGGGAAACTAAAACAATGTGCTCAGAGCTCTGCTGCTTCTCTGACCCCTGGAGGAACAGTCTGCTGAAACCATCTGGGTCTCTGTCATGCTACCTCTCTCTCTTTCTCTCTCCTCACAGGGTCAAACTAATCAAATTCATATCATCTTCAGGGCCAGAGACTCTTACTCGAAAATCTTTAAGTCACAGGTCAAATGCATGGCCTCAATTCAGTCTCTCTCCCACTTCTGGATCAAGGAGGGCTTAAACTTGTCAATCTGTTGAGTGTCTTTCTGGGTGTAAAGTGGTCAAGAGGACTGAAGGGTACAGTCATTCTACAGAGAGACTGACCTTCCCCGTCCCGGAGTCCCCCAAAGAGAAGCTGCCAGGCCACCATGGTCCCTCCTCAGACTGGCTCTCTAAGGAATGAAACAGCAGCAGGCCACAAAGGCTCTGGCTAAGCCCTGGACACACTCCTGGAAAATTGCCATCTCTGAGGGGATGGAATTAGTGGGTTTTAGGGGCGTATATGTCAGGCAGGGTGGTATTAGCGGCTCTCCAACCTATCTCTCTGCTGACGAGATCACAGGCCTTTAAAACACACTAGTCGTGCGTTTCTGTCACAGCACCAGACATGGGTCTGGGCCTAGACGGAGACAGTGACAACTGCAACGTCTTCAGTCTGGGCTGGTACGGAGCCAGGGAGCCATTCCATAGTGGAGTTATAGGGGAATGTACATAATGGGTTTTTGGCCACTGAGTTGATAGTAATGTTGTGAAACAGAAAAAGGAATGCATGTTTTTCATTCTATGCGCAGGGAAACGCATTGAGGATAAATGGATGTGTCTCTTGGACTGTAGATAGCACTCAATCATGGCCTGATTTTCCTACAGCCTACGAAATACTGCTGCTCTGTATGTTAGCGGCATACTTGCACATAGTGGAGGGGCTTAACCACTAAATATACTGGGGCTGAGGCCCACAATATGATTCTTCCACCTCATAGCACAGGGAAACCTGCTCCAATTGAACCGGCGATATTACCTGTAGAACCACCCAGTGGCAGGCACCTCCAGGACCCACAACACACCAGACCACACCCCTGGAACAATGACCTCAATAAACCCAAACACACACCCAATGACACCAACCCAGAGCACAGGGGGTACGTAAAAAAACACGGCATGTGTTGAGTTAGCTCTCCGAGGCTTAGAGAAAAACATCCATGTATCATTTAACACATATATCAATCTGTCCATTCCCCTCTAGATAGCTATCAGGTTATCCATCTGCACAAACATTGATTCTCTGTGTGCAGGTTGCAGGAATGAGGATTAATGACAATAGAATGGCACAGTCACCATTGTTCCTATTGTTACTCTTATTTTGACAGTGGTCTCCCTCCCCAGTGTGCCAGGCCAGGCTGACATAAGCCTACAGCTCATGAGTACAGCAGACCACTGCGTCACAATAAGAGCAAGGGAGGCCTTGCACTCCGGGAAGCTCCATCGCCTCTCTCCTCCATCTCTGTCCTCCGGTCCCCAGATGGGGAGGGGGTGGGATTAGCAGAGCAAGGAGAGCACATAAATTTCAGTTGTTTGCTGTCCTTTTGCTCTCTCCATCTCTCCCCTCCCTCCCTGGTCTCTACCTGCCCTCCTCCTTCCCCCAGAGGATGGGCCGCGTGGGCTGAGAGCCACGCTGCAGCCGCTTCCCGTTTCGCTAGGCATGCTGGGTCTTAAATACTGCGCAGCATCAGGAACAGCAGGTGCTATCACTCCCTATCATGAATTATCCCTGCCGCTTCACTCTGGGGCCCTCTCCCTCTCTCACTCCTCAACTCCAAATCTTTATCTCCTGCACAATCTCTCTCATTCCATTCCCACACTCTACCTCCTTTCTCTGACTTTCTCTTATTCAATCCATCTCCAATTCTATCAATGTCTACAGCTCTACAGTAATTCCATCTCCTCTCCTCCTCTACATCCTCCAGATCTCTGCTGAAATCTCCCGCTCTATCCATCTCCTTTTCCATCTCGCATTCATTTGCATCTTGCATTCATTTGCATTCATTTGTTCCCTGATGTGTCTCTGTCCAACGTTCTCCTAACTTCTCCCAGCCTGCTGACAATCAACCAGGGCAGGTTCTTCTTGTTTCCCTGCTCCCTCCTCTCCCCCTCAGATGCGTGTCCTCCAGCCTCTCCTCTCCTCACATTCTGATGGCTTTTCCTCTGCCGTAAATCTATTCCAAACTGCCGGCCTGCTGCTGCTGCCAGCCAGGAGAAGTCACAGGGAAATAATGCTGAATCAAAAGAAAAACACCGAATAAGAAACTCCCCCCCCCAAGTCAAAATGTGGCGAACAAGGTCAGAGATGAAGGAGTGACCCTGGAGATAATAAGGGCTTAGGCCACAACTAGGCTCTCCTCACATACTGTACATACAGACATAAAGCTCTGCCATACAGGTGAATGTGCTTTAAGTCAACTACGAGAGACCCAGAGGAACCGCTGGGATGACCACAAAAACAAACAGTGACTTCCCCATCCTCGGGTTCAGACTGACATAAACTTGGCAGTGAACTCCAAACGTGCAAACCAGTTCTGTAAACTGAGACCAGCTAGAGGCATGTTGACAGGATGTCAGGCCTTTCCACACAGACAGATAGCGGGGGGTGATAATGACACATGGAGGAGTGACGACTAGCTGAGGGGTTACAGGTGGGGGGGGGGGGGGGGTCCGTTCTGAGCTGCACACATACAAATAGAAAAAACAATACTCACACTGCTTTTGCCTTCTCTGCGCTGCATTCTGTGTGAGGATACTGCCTGTGGTCTACTTCTTTATTCAGTTGTGCCGCGGTTAGAGGCACAATGTCAGCTCCAGCCTGATTCATTGAATTAGCCTCTTCACAGAACAGGTGCTGTCTGTGTTTCCACATGTTTGTCCTCGACCGGCAGCATGGCCACCACCACGGACTGCAGGCTCACAACCTCAGGCTCAGTCAGGACACACCTTCAGTGTTCCTTATAGCGTCGCCCACTGCTGGGGTAATACCAATGGCACAGCTCTATAGGACTATGGTCATTCTGGGAGGACAGTGTGTCTGGATCAGCTGGCTTGTTAGGGGCAGTGACTGGACTAACGGTCAGATCTAGATAGTTGATAGCTCAAATCCCCACTGTGCAATTGGCAGTTAAGCCTGTGAACAAAGCTATCTGCTAAGCGAAGATTGATTACTATTGAACAGGCAGGCTTATCTTGACTATGTCTGAACCTTGAGTAGGAGTCACCCCCCCCCAGTCCCGTGTTTCCTACTCTGTTTAATTACAAAAGTGTAATAGAGCCTGCTCTCTAATCGGCTCAGGTGTTCTGTGCATTCAAACGGCACAGAGGAGCAGCAAGGTAGCTGATCCTACTAATCCACTGAAAAACCTGGAATTTTCACCTTTTCCATCCTTTTGGAGAGATGCTATCAGGGGCCAACAGCAAGGGAATCTCTCTCCAAATCTCCCTGGTGTTTTTAACTTATTAATGTAATCCATTATGAGGAGGTAGGGCAGACACTTGGCCTGAGTCGATATGATCCTCCTATGCTTTCCTATTGATCTCCATCAAACTACAAGTGGAGCAACACGACTGATTGAAAAACAGACACATTATAAGTGAGAGCGGGAATACTGAACTGAAGGACCTGCTCAGCCATTGCTGTGTCTGTGTGTGTCTGGGAGTGGTTTAGAAAATAAAGTAGTCTCCAGAAACCACAGGAGAGGAATACAATGGCTGTATCTTTGCCTCCATTGTTCTTCCTGCCTGCCTTGTGCAGTGCCTCAATGCCTAGGCCAGAGCGCACAGTCAGGAGATGTCTTTGGCTCTATACCAGAGGACAGGATGAAGGGACAATGTCACACACATGCCCAAACAGTGTGTGAAAAGACACCTGAATGTTTTTATTGTGCAGTCAGCGTTATGTGTAGGCCGTTTCGCGTGGAAAGTGAGTTAGTAAGTTAGTGTGTGTATGTGTGTGTGTGTGTGTGTGTGCGTGAGCTGTTGATGTGCAAAATAGCATTCCATATAAATGACTCAATACACTTCAAACATGTAATAACCTTTGTTCATTGTTGTGAGGCACCACACTTGAAATCCAGTTTATTCAGCCTTCAACAACATGTAGGCCTTAATTGAATCAATAACTTCAATGGAAATGAATGACAACATTCTCCCTTATGGTCTTTTAAGGTTGAGCAACTTTCCTGCAGTGTGACTGGGTTTGAATTCCAGCTGTGAGTAAAGGCTTTTAATCCTCAGAGGGGGGTCTTGTGGATGATTCTGGCAGAGCTGCAGCGCAGCTGCTGGAATGATTCATGACATGCACCGGTCTTTTCTTTACTGTGGTAATCATTCTATAATAAGAACCTTTCTTTTACATTTCTCTTTTCATCATCAGTAAATTATTCAGGATCAAAAGTATTCTCATTAATTACTATTCCCATTACATGATTCAGAACAAACGACTGATAAAGCCGAATTTGAGCAATGAGCAGATAGAGCAAGTTTGCCGACGCTGTGGGTATGTCTCAGTAGTCTGAATTGGCTTCCTCTCCTCATCTCCTTTCATCCATCTCCAATCCCTCACCTTTGCTGATCTATAATTAGGGATATGAGTAAGACATATCAACGTTGTTGCTTTCCGTAGGTCAAATCTTAAGGGTCAGCTGGCATAAACAAAATGAGATTAGGGAAGATACTTTGACTATCGAAATGCAACACATTCTGGGAGTATGTCATTTCTCATATCAATAGACAAGTGCCACCTAGTGGGAAGAAAGCGTAATATCTGCTGCACCTTTGCCCATGAGAGGTTTCGTGCTTTTCAGATGATGCATGTAAGCCTATATTTTTCCATGTGGTAATACTTGAACGTTTCTCAAGGAAAACAACAGAAGAGAGTTTAGAGGAAAATATTATAGTTTCCTCCAAAAGAGGGGATTAATTGTTGCTGGCTTAACTTTAAATACTGTTATGTTTTGTCGACTTTCTATAATCTCAATTTCACAGTTAGATGGGATGACGCACAGCTATCTGCAAATCCTACACAAAATGCCTTAATTATCCCTCAGTGATGTCCCTGACTTGTCAATTCGTAAAGAAGGCCACTAAAGGGTCGTGGTTGCAAACTGTTGGTTTCTACAGAAATCGATGGCAGCAGCATAAAGGATATACATACAACGAGATTGTACTTACATTTCTCAAGGGCAATGAATGCGCAATGTTATGGGATGTCTATATCACCTTTAAGACTATTTGCTTTCCTATTTCTGGCTGAAACTGGGCTATACATTAATGTAAAATAACCTACACATTTTCAACGGAAATAGAGTAGAGCACTAAAAGGATGTTTAATTCATTTTACGGACAATTAAATGTCATTCGATTGAAACGTTTGACATACCAGTACACGCACCGTCACTCATCTCCAGACTGTTTCCAAGTTCATTTTATTCACTCGAGCATAATTATTCACATTCGCTCCCACTCACGAGTCTTGTCCAGCAATAGGATATGCAGGTTTGTGAAAACTGCAATTTCTTAATTATTACCAATAACCTAATGAAACAAAGGTCACTGTTGAATCAGCAAACATGAGCCCAGAAACTAATACAAGTGCCTATCCAAAAGGAACAATTGAAATGCAAACATTGATTGGCCCTATAGCCTATCTTGTGGCCATAAAGTAGTAGGCTACAATGCTGAGACAAAATAAAAATGCATATAATGCCTTTTGTCCAAAACGACAAGCCGTGTACACAGTACGTGTAACCTAACCAACCTATCATTCTAAAACCGAGTCCCCGGTCAACTTGGAAAGAATGTACCGGTGACATTATTAATAGCCTACAAGTATATTACAGAAAACTAAAACATATCATTTTCACTCACCTTCTTCCGGGGCTGCCATTTCATCATATTTGTAAACCAAAAATGTACAGCATCAAGATATTATATAAGAGGAAAATTGAGATTCAAGGGAATTCCAAGAGCAAGTCATGCTGCTTCTTGACTTCCCTCAATTTTGCAGCATATTTTCTCCAAGAAGCGGCGCATGATAGGCGATGCACGGTTCTACGTCAAGTGGGGAGAGATGGCACGCGATAGCACCTTTTAATTCAACTAATGGGATGGAGGAGAATAGTTTTGACTAAAACATCTGAATGTCCCGGTTTTCATTTCAACCGTTTTGGATAAATAAGACTATGGGTCACGGTGCGTAAAATCCAAACTACAAATCCGAGATGAGCCACCCCTTCTTGTACAGTCCTGTCGGTAGATCGCTCCGCTGGCAGTCTTATAGCAGGGTTTTCGAAGACCTATCCAGTTACTTTGACTGCGGGACTATGTGGAAATTCATTCTTCAACTTTTTGTCAACCTCCACGTCGTTCGTGCATTACAAAACTGTTAGTCCGATAGCAATTAGAAACACAATTCCAACCTTGTGTGCTTATCCCACCGAAATATGTGTCTTTCAAAAACCTTTTCAAAACACAGAAACATATGACAACTGTTGTTAACGGTAAAAAAAAAAAATGTGGCATCAAATGTCCAGCAAATGTCAATGCCAAAAACAGATCTCACCGCGAACGTGCGACATACACAGCGCAAAAGAAACAGTCGCAGGAGGGGTGGGGGACAGAAACAAATCCCTGGAATTTCTATGCGAGGAGCGGTAAGGATATCCTGCAACAGCAACAAACTGGACTACACAACTATTATGACTCCTTTCCCTGCTCCTTAGCGCTCGGGATTTGCAGCGCTCAGAGCTGGAACGGAGCAGCACAGGCACGAGCCGGCGCGGTCATACTCTAACCATAGTGCGCGCGACGGATATAAAGCCGATGTGGCCAGAGAAAAGAGTCCAGACAGAGCTGAGCCAACACCGCACTAACAGAAGGGCCCCCAGGAAGGTATGGCACAACTAAAAAGGCACTGCAACAGTGGAGGAGTAGAACTTGCGCAATACTATGTGAAAGTGAAAAAACATGAACGTCATCCTGAAAAACACGAGACCAAAACCATTGCCACAACACCAACAGCTTGATTTTACTGTATACAAAAAGCATACAGACACATTCATTCACATATCAAGGGCAATCAACTGTTATTTGCTGTTGTGCTGCACAAAGAGGTAGGCCCATAATCTCCTTCAAATAAGGTAGAAAACAAAAGTGACAGGAGACACCTGCTTAGCAGATTTCTATAAGCCTCCTGCACCTTTCAAGGTATATCCCCTTCACCGTTTACAGTGGCATGGTCTTAATAGATTCCAACAACACAGCTCATCTGTTCTGGCTAAATTGCCTTGATCTCTGACTGGTAGTTTATTCTTTTTAATTTCACCTTTATTTAGGGGGAGTGATGAGCTCTACAGCAGAGTCTCACAACTCAATCGCTGGTTGAAAACTGTCTTCTGCCCCTCCCAAAAGATAGAATTTGTAGATAATTGGCCCTCTTTCTGGGACTCACCCACAAACAGGACCAAGCCTGGCCTGTTGAGGGGTGGCGGACTCCATCCTAGCTGGAGGGGTGCTCTCATCTTATCTACGAACATAGACAGGGCTCTAACTCCTCTAGCTCCACAATGAAATAGGGTGCAGGCCAGGCAGCAGGCTGTTAGCCAGCCTGCTAGTTTAGTGGAGTCTGCCACTAGCACAGTCAGTGTAGTCAGCTCAGCTTTCCCCATTTAGACCGTGTCTGTGCCTCGATCTAGGTTGGGCAAAATTAAAGATGGCGGTGTTCGCTTTAGCAATCTCACTAGAATAAAGACCTCCTCCATTCCTGCCATTATTGAAAGAGATTGTGATACCTCACATCTCAAAATTGGGTTACTTAATGTTAGATCCCTCACTTCCAAGGCAGTTATAGTCAATGAACTAATCACTGATCATAATCTTGATGTGATTGGCCTGACTGAAACATGGCTTAAGCCTGATGAATTTACTGTGTAAAATGAGGCCTCACCCCCTGGTTACACTAGTGACCGTACCCCCCGTGCATCCGGCAAAGGCGGAGGTGTTGCTAACATTTATGATAGCAAATTTCAATTTACAAAAAAAAAAACTATGACGTTTTCGTCTTTTGAGCTTCTAGTCATGAAATCTATGCAGCCTACTCAATCACTTTTTATAGCTACTGTTTACAGGCCTCCTGGGCCATATGCAGTGTTCCTCGCTGAGTTCCCTGAATTCCTATCGGATCTTGTAGTCATAGCAGATAATATTCTAATTTTTGGTGACTTTAACATTCACATGGAAAAGTCCACAGACCCACTCCAAAAGGCTTTCGGAGCCATCATCGACTCAGTGGGTTTTGTCCAACATGTCTCTGGACCTACTCACTGCCACAGTCATACTCTGGACCTAGTTTTGTCCCATGGAATAAATGTTGTGGATCTTAATGTTTTTCCTCATAATCCTGGATTATCGGACCACCATTTTATTGCGTTTGCAATTGCAACAAATAATCTGCTCAGACCCCAACCAAGGAGCATTAAAAGTTGTGCTATAAATTCTCAGACAACCCAAAGATTCCTTGATGCCCTTCCAGACTCCCTCTGCCTACCCAAGGACGTCAGAGGACAAAAATCAGTTAACCACCTAACCGAGGAACTCAATTTAACCTTGCGCAATACCCTAGATGCAGTTGCACCCCTAAAAACTAAAAACATCTGTCATAAGAAACTTGCTCCCTGGTATACAGAATATACACGAGCTCTGAAGCAAGCTTCCAGAAAATTGGAACGGAAATGGCGCCACACCAAACTGGAAGTCTTCCGACTAGCTTGGAAAGACAGTACCGTGCAGTATCGAAGAGCCCTCACTGCTGCTCGATCATCCTATTTTTCCAACTTAATTGAGGAAAATAAGACTAATCAGAAATTTCTTTTTGATACTGTCGCAAAGCTAACTAAAAAGCAGCATTCGCAAATGGACGATGGCTTTCACTTCAGCAGTAATAAATTTATGAACTTCTTTGAGGAAAATATCATGATCATTAGAAAGCAAATTACGGACTCCTCTTTAAATCTGCGTATTCCTCCAAAGCTCCATTATCCTGAGTCTGCACAACTCTGCCAGGACCAAGGATCAAGGGAGATACTAAAGTGTTTTAGTACTATATCTCTTGACACAATGATGAAAATAATCATGGCCTCTAAACCCTCAAGCTGCATACTGGACCCTATTCCAACTAAACTACTGAAAGAGCTGCTTCCTGTGCTTGGCCCTCCTATGTTGAACATAATAAACGGCTCTCTATCCACCGGATGTGTACCAAGCTCACTAAAAGTGGCAGTAATAAAGCCTCTCTTGAAAAAGCTGAATCTTGACCCAGAAATTATAAAAAAAACTATCGGCCTATATCGAATCTTCCATTCCTCTCAAAAATTTTAGAAAAAGCTGTTGCGCAGCAACTCACTGCCTTCCTGAAGACAAACAATGTATACGAAACGCTTCAGTCTGGTTTTAGACCCCATCATAGCACTGAGACTGCACTTGTGAAGGTGGTAAATGACCTTTTAATGACGTCAGACCGAGGCTCTGCATCTGTCCTCGTGCTCCTAGATCTTAGTGCTGCTTTTGATACCATCGACCACCACATTCTTTTGGAGAGATTGGAAACCCAAATTGGTCTACATGGACAAGTTCTGGCCTGGTTTCGATCTTATCTGTCGGAAAGATATCAGTTTGTCTCTGTGAATGGTTTGTCCTCTGACAAATCAATTGTAAATTTCGGTGTTCCTCAAGGTTCCGTTTTAGGACCACTATTGTTTTCACTATATATTTTACCTCTTGGGGATGTCATTCGAAAACATAATGTCAAATTTCACTGCTATGCGGACGACACACAGCTGTACATTTCAATGAAACATGGTGAAGCCCCAAAACTGCCCTCGCTAGAAGCCTGTGTTTCAGACATAAAGAAGTGGATGGCTGCAAACTTTCTACTTTTAAACTCGGACAAAACAGAGATGCTTGTTCTAGGTCCCAAGAAACAAAGAGATCTTCTGTTGAATCTGACAATTAATCTGGATGGTTGTACAGTCGTCTCAAATAAAACTGTGAAGGACCTCGGCGTTACTCTGGACCCTGATCTCTCTTTTGAAGAACATATCAAGACTGTTTCAAGGACAGCTTTTTTCCATCTACGTAACATTGCAAAAATCAGAAACTTTCTGTTAAAAAATGATGCAGAAAAATTAATCCATGCTTTTGTTACTTCTAGGCTGGACTACTGCAATGCTCTACTTTCCGGCTACCCGGATAAAGCACTAAACAAACTTCAGTTAGTGCTAAATACGGCTGCTAGAATCCTGACTAGAACCAAAAAATTTGATCATATTACTCCAGTGCTAGCCTCCCTACACTGGCTTCCTGTTAAGGCAAGGGCTGATTTCAAGGTTTTACTGCTAACCTACAAAGCATTACATGGGCTTGCTCCTACCTATCTTTCCGATTTGGTCCTGCCGTACATACCTACACGTACGCTACGGTCACAAGACGCAGGCCTCCTAATTGTCCCTAGAATTTCTAAGCAAACGGCTGGAGGTAGGGCTTTCTCCTATAGAGCTCAATTTTTATGGAATGGTCTGCCTACCCATGTGAGAGACGCAGACTCAGTCTCAACCTTTAAGTCTTTACTGAAGACTTATCTCTTCAGTAGGTCCTATGATTAAGTATAGTCTGGCCCAGGAGTGTGAAGGTGAACGGAAAGGCTGGAGCAACGAACTGCCCTTGCTGTCTCTGCCTTGCCGGTTCCCCTCTCTCCACTGGGATTCTCTGCCTCTAACCCTGTTACAGGGGCTGAGTCACTGGCTTACTGGTGTTCTTCCATGCCGTCCATGGGAGGGGTGCGTCACTTGAGTGGGTTGAGTCACTGACGTGGTCTTCCTGTCTGGGTTGGCACCCCCCCCCCCCCTTGGGTTGTGCCGTGGCGGAGATCTTTGTGGGCTATACTCGGCCTTGTCTTAGGACGGTAAGTTGGTGGTTGGAGACATCCCTCTAGTGGTGTGGGGGCTGTGCTTTGGCAAAGTGGGTGGGGTTATATCCTGCCTGTTTGGCCCTGTCCGGGGGTATCATCGGATGGGGCCACAGTGTCTTCTGATCCCTCCTGTCTCAGCCTCCAGTATTTATGCTGCAGTAGTTTATGTGTAGGGGGGCTAGGGTCAGTCTGTTACATCTGGAGTATTTCTCTTGTCTTATCCGGTGTCCTGTGTGAATTTAAATATGCTCTCTCTAATTCTCTCTTTCTTTCTCTCTTTCTTTCTCTCGGAGGACCTGAGCCCTAGGACCATGCCTCAGGACAACCTGGCATGATGACTCCTTGCTGTCCCCAGTCCACCTGGCCATGCTGCTGCTCCAGTTTCAACTGTTCTGCCTGCGGCTATGGAACCCTGACCTGTTCACCGGACGTGCTTGTTGCACCCTCGACAACTACTATGATTATTATTATTTGACCATGCTGGTCATTTATGAACATTTTAACATCTTGACCATGTTCTGTTATAATATCCACCCGGCACAGCCAGAAGAGGACTGGCCACCCCTCATAGCCTGGTTCCTCTCTAGGTTTCTTCCTAGGTTTTTGGCCTTTCTAGGGAGTTTTTCCTAGGGAGTTTTTCCTAGCCACCGTGCTTCTTTCACATGCATTGCTTGCTGTTTGGGGTTTTAGGCTGGGTTTCTGTACAGCACTTTGAGATATCAGCTGATGTACGAAGGGCTATATAAATACATTTGATTTGATTTGATTTAACCAGGTAGGCCAGTTGAGAACAAGTTCTCATTTACAACTGCGACCTGGCCAAGATAAAGCAAAGCAGTGCGACACAAACAACACAGAGTTACACATGGGATAAACAAAAATACAGTCAATAACACAATAGAAAAGTCTATATACAGTGTGTGCAAATGTAGTAAGAGTGACAAGTAGTGTCACTAAGGTAGTAGTGTCCTTAGTTCCCTTTTCATTAGTGGTGAGGAAGTCTTATAGGACTTAATGGTGGTACAGGCTATCAGAGTAAACAAGATTCTTAAAGGACAGATTATATGAGTACATAAGGCCTCTGATCCATGTTTCTCTGAAGACAATGACCGGTGTCCACCATTTTTAGCTGCACTAGTTTTCTTTAGTGGTGCAGCTGTCAGATAGAGTTTGTGCTTTTCAGCTGTCTGCCAAGCTTTTTGTTTCTGGCATATTTGGCCACAGACCAGCGATAGAAAATCTCACAGCCAGATAAATGCTACAATTTTCCCAGTCTTGATGAAGCAATTCTTGTCACTTGTAATCTTGGTGGGTAGGAGGAAAAAGTCAATTGAGAGAGCAGAGCAGAGCCTGGTGTTTCTGGGAAGAACCCACTCACTCCTACTGCGCCCCACCACTGCAAACTAAAGGCTCCGGTCAGAGCTAGTGTCCGCCCACTAGCTCTGACCTGGGCGGACACTGAGGGGATGGCCATGCCATCCGACGGAGAAGGATGGGACCAGGATGGGGTCAACAATGTGACAGGCAACGTGATGGGATTGGTGTCATCAAAATCAATTTACCTCCGTCTCTGACTTAATGTGTACCATTTCCCTCAGTATTTATCTTCATGTGATCTTGTTAAAATGAAAAATGTTACTGAATTATCCTAAACTAAATGCAGTGTCTAAATGTGCACCTATTAGGAGCTAGAAAGAAAAAAAACATCTGGCCTGGTGTCCCTCCAGGATCAGTAGAGGTCAGAAATGCACCTAGGGGTCACTGTGACAACAAAAGGCAAACAGGAGAGGACACTGACATATGGCCCCTGGACAAAACACTGCAGGGTATAGAGTTCAAACGGAACACGCTAATCCACTTGGATGAACAGGAACAAAATGCAGAGTGGAACGCTGACACGATGAGTACAGCTGGCAGTGTAATTGTAAACCTCCTTGTTGTCACACCATAATGACACTCTCTCCATACATTGTATGTTGTATTTTCAAGCTCTGTGTGCAATGACAATGCAAGTGTGTGTGTGTGTCTACATTTGAACCTTTTGTGGATACCAAGCCATTTACAGGGCAGTACACAGAGCCCCACCCTAACACAAATCTGGGTTGTTGGGGTTGGTGTTGTAATTCTTGCCCTCTAATGGCAGCTCAGTCTTTGATATTATTAGACTGTTGGGCTGGTGACAATTCTAAGGCAAACAGGCACCCTCTGGGCTGCTGCCAACACACAGGATTAGCCCACATCTTATTCTCCAACCGTACTCCCTAAAGACCTCCAAGTGCACTACACTCACTCTCTAAAGAGTTCTGAGTGTACTACACTCCTATGTGCTCTCATTCTAATATTGATATGCTAGCTATCCCAAAATATTAATTTACATAACTATACCTATGTAATAACACTCTAGTTACTGTTAGGGCTGGGTGGTATAGCGTATTTTACGATATACCGGTATTGATGCACGGACCGGTTTGGGTTTTTACTTTACCTTCTATAACGGAATTTGAATGTTTGGTTTGTTAAATGTGATTGTGTGTAACGCCCATTTTCATAGTTTACCTCGCTACTTGAGTCCTCTCTCTCTTTCTCTCTCTCTCTCTCTCTCTCTCTCTCTTTCTCTCTCTCTTTCTCTCTCTCTCTCTCTCTCTCTCTTTCTCTCTCTCTCTCTCTCTTTCTCTCTCTCTCTCTCTCTCTCCACGCCGCTTTCCAAACAAACCTAGCCACGCCCACTGTCATTCAAGGAGCGCATTTTCTGTTCCTCGACCACGAGACACTTGCGTTCAGTCTGCATGGTGAATGCAGCACATGCAACAATGTTGATGACAAAGATGCTGTTTTCCCTTTGCTTCTTAATATAAATCCTCAAGCGTTCTATAATTACACTATTAGTTTGTGTTTCTTACATATGCAAACAGCTAGTTTGTCTTTTCTTAGCAAGTTGGGCCTACATCTTGTTAGCCGCTAATGCAAATCGATAGTTAGCTGGCTAGTTAGCTAGCTAGCTAATAAATGTACTGAGTCAGAGCCAACGTAATTAGCTATACAGCCTGATAATACCAGCCATGGTGAATACCTAAATCAGCATGTTGTTTGTACAACAGTATATTCTAAATCAAAGAGGAATACGAGAATAATGAATATTTTAGCTACATGAAGTAGCTAAGAGAAAACATCCAATGTAGCCAAAGACTATAGAGTCCCCTAGCAAACACTTAACAACACTTTGGTTCCTACCCTCACAATAACTCCTTCCTGGCATTTTCATTCATTGTCATGTCAAACAACACTGTATTCAAAGTGCCCACTATTATATTCTAAGTATAGAACTACAATAATCATGTTATTTCCATGATTCCAACAGTTCACCCAAGTGTTTTGATCTAAATTGTAAGTCAAACTGTAATTGCAAAATTTGGTTAAAAATAATGCCTAGATTTCCCATATTGTGCAGCCCTATGTGGGTGGCAGTGTGGAAATTATTTCAAATGAGTGCAGGAAATGCAGAAGTTGTTGAAAATGCTGAAAATAGTTTTTGGTTGAAGTTGAAATTGAACAGTATAAAACAATCAGAATAGAGAAAGGTTCATTTGAAATCACTTAGAATGTACAGTATGTGTTGCCAACCTAGGGTCACGCACTACTCATAAAGCACATGTAAAACTTTTATTACTCAAAAACATCAAATACCATCAAATACCATTAAATACCATCAAATACCATCAAATACCATTAAATATCATCAAATACCATCAAATACCATCAAATACCATTAAATATCATTAAATACCATCAAATACCATCAAATACCATTAAATACCATCATACCGTCAATTTGTTTTTAACACCGTGATATGATATTTTGCCCATATCACCCAGCCCTAGTTACTGTCTTATTGTAATTGCATTACAGATCCTATATTCCACTTGTGTAATAACAAAATATCAACTCCATTACAATGGAGTTACAGTGCAATTACTAAAGTAGCCTACTATGTAACAACATGTTAAAAGTAGAGTCATTTAAACATAACATTTAAACATCATACACAGGTATGAGAGCAATGTATTGTCAAGCTACCCATGTTCATAATAGTCCTAAATCAAAAGCACACACATACCCTGACTTTGATCAGGAGCAGATGGCATATAAAACTGACAGTCTAACTACAACATGTTTCAACCATTCAGGTATTTTGAAAACTGACATGTTACATTATCAATAACAACCACTTCTATCATGTATTGTCCAGGAGTGAATTTCCAGTGGTTTTTGTTCCTGGTGGAGACTGTCATCTGGCCTCTCCATATAGAAGCAGGCTCCCTGTGCATGCCTCTGCTTTCCCAATCAGAGAACAGGAAATCAGACTCAAGCCATCAGAGGGAAACAAAAAAAAACTCTTCCATTTTCCTGCTTAAAAGTTTCTGCTTCCTTTTCTTGTTCTTGCCAATTAGACCCATTACTACATGTTCTGAATGGGATGTGTGTATATGTTTCTGTATCTCTTTTTCAGTGTGTGTGTGCGTGTGGGTGGGTGCGTGCGTGCGGATGAAAGACAGAGAGAGAGAGAGAGAGAGAGAGAGAGAGAGAGAGCACATTACCCAGATGACAGTAACAGAGGTGGTTTGGCAAAAATGAAAATGAAATTGTCAAAAGAGGGATATAAAAACCGTTGAAGTAGCAGGCAGTTCTCAGATAGCTCTCCTGCATGTCTTTGTGTCATTTATTTTCACTCAGGCTGCCTGCTCCTGCTCTTAAGTCACTACACTACAGAGCCTAGCTGTCTGACGCACATTTCAATAAACAAAGCCCTTTTAATTAGCTGGCTGAAGTTTCCAGGTGGTAAACGCCATGGTAAAAGCATGGAGATACATATCCCCAGGCACACACACACACACACACACACGCACGCACGCACACACGCACACACACACACACACACACACACACACACACACACTCTGCGTGAGTTCCAAACCACCATTAATATGAGTAGATGTTTATAATATATACAGGATCCTCTCAGTGAAGAGGAAAGGCTTATGATGTTGACTATAGGAGTTGGCCAATTAAACCCATCAGAGAGGGGAAGCTTTTCCAAGAGGCCTATATTTACAACTACAGTACATTTTACATTTACATTTTAGTCATTGAGCAGTGGCTCTTATCCAGAGTGACTTACAGTTAGTGCGTTCATCTTAAGATTGCTAGGTGGGACAACCACATTTCTCATCATAGTAAATACATTTTTCCTCAATAAACTAGCTATCAGCAAAGTCAGTGCTAGTGGGGGAGGGGGAGGAGGAGGTGCAGGGGGATGATTTAAGATACTCTTTGAAGAGCATCTCACCACATGCTCCCAATTATGCTAGCCATTCACTTTTTCTTAATCAATAATTCAGGATACAAAAAAAGTGCTTAGTAATCTCTATTTCGATTTTTGTATAATAAAAAAAAAGTTAAATATTAAAGTCCTACTCCAGTCTGCTTTTCAGCTGTATATACAGTATATTATCCGGAAAGTATTCAGACCCCTTGACTTTTCCACATTTTGTTATGTTACAGCCTTATTCTAAAATGGATTAAATACATTTTTTTCCTCATCAATCTACACACAATACCTCATAATGACAATGTGAAAACAGGTTTATAGAAATGTAAAAAACAGAAATACCTTGTTTATTATTCAGACCCTTTGCTATGAGACTCAAAATTGAGCTCAGGTGCATCCTGTTTCAATTGATCATCCTATAAATGTTTCTACAACTTGATTGGAGTCCACCTGTGGTAAATTGAATTGATTGGACATGATTTGGAAAAGCCCACTCCTGTCTTTATGGTCCCACAGTTGACAGTGCATGTCAGAGCAAAAACCAAGCCATGAGGTCGAAGGAATTGTCCGTAGAGCTTCGATACAGGATTGTGTCAAGCACTGGGGAAGGGTACTTAAAAATGTCTGCTGCATTGAAGGTCCCCAAGAACACAATGCCTCCATCATTTTTAAATGGAAGACGTTTGGAACCACCAAGACTCTTCCTAGAACTGGCTGCCTGGCCAAACTGAGCAATCGGGGGAGAAGGGCCTCACCTGTCCGTCCAGACTCCTTTCCCCTCTCAACGGACAATTACCCTGCCCACACCTCAACTGACATTTATATTTATCATTATCACAGTTGTAAATATGTATATATTATTATTATGATTGAGTTTTTTATTGTTTTATTCACACCAGCACTGTTGGAGCTCAGAGCTGAAATATTTCACAGTACACTGCAACTACATCTGTGACCCTGTGTATGCGACTAAATACAAATCTAATCAGACCACCACCTTGAATACCGTACTCCTTGAAGTTGCAGTTGTGTCTAAAAAAACACTATTTTGCTCAAAACATATTTGTTTACCCTTTAGTATGTGTACTTTACTGTATTTATAGACTACCGGTCAAAAGTTGTACGTTTTTTTATTGAAATTAAAGCAGTGAATAACCTGCTTAAATTAAGTCCAGTGAATAACCTGAAATGGAACAAAGGTAAGCGGTAAACTGGTTAAAAAAAAAGTTTTGGTTACCAAAAACTGGAAAATAATGTACATTTCAGAGTAAAAAAAAAGGCTTTTTCAGGGAACATGTAATGGGTTAACAACTTACAGCTGTTCTGCAGCAATGGAAGTAAAATAAGCCTTGAAAGTTGATGCTAACAATTCCTACATGTGTCCCAACTTTTGTTGATTACTTACAAAACCTCTGCCTGTACTGTATAAAAGCAGTGTTGGAACAGACTGTGTTACTAAACACTCTTAAGCATTATTTGGACATTATTGTACTGCAGGAAGTAGTATATTGCTGTCATAATGGCGAGAAAAAGGCAATTAACAAAGGAAGTCAGACAGACCATTATAACCCTTAAAAGTTTAGGTCTTTCCTTTAGAGAAATTGCAAAGAAAGCCAAGGTGTCAGTGAGTACAGTTTCCTACACCATCAAAAGGCACTTGGAAACTGGAGGAAACTCTGACAGGAAGAGGTCTGGCAGAACCAAAACCACAAAAGAATCAGAAGACAAGTTTCTGAGAGTCAACAGCTTGCGTGATAGGCGGCTCACAGGACAACAGCTTCAAGCACAGCATAACACTGGTCGAAGTAAGCAAGTCTCAGTTTCAGCTGTGAAGAGAAGACTTCGAGCTACAGGTTTGGCAGGTCGAGTGGCAGTAAGAAAGCCATTGCTAAGATGGCAAAATAAGAAAAAGAGGCTTGTCTGGGCCATGAAGCACCGCCAGTGGACTACTGAAAACTGGAAGAAGGTCTTATGGACCGATGAATCAAAATTTGAAATCTTCAGTTCATCACGCAGGGTTTTTGTATGCCGTTGAGTAGGCTAAAGAATGGTTCCTCAGTGTGTGACACCAACTGTCAAACATGGAGGAGGAAGTGTGATGGTCTGGGGCTCTTTGCTGGATCCAGAGTTGGCTACTTGCACAGAGTGAGTGGCACCCTGAACCAAAACGGCTACCACTGCATTTAGGCAGCGCCTTGCAATACCCTCTGGTGTATGCCTAGTTGGTCAGGAGTTCATCCTACCGCAAGATAATGACCCAGAACATACATCCAGGCTATGGGGTTCACCCTACAGCAAGATAATGACCCAAAACATACATCCAGGCTATGGGGTTCACCCTACAGCAAGATAATGACCCAAAACATACATCCAGGCTATGGGGTTCACCCTACAGCAAGATAATGACCCAAAACATACCTCCAGGATATGGGGTTCACCCTACAGCAAGATAATGAACCAAAACATACCTCCAGGATATGGGGTTCACTCTACAGCAAGATAATGACCCAAAACGTACCTCCAGGATATGGGGTTCACCCTACAGCAAGATAATGAACCAAAACATACCTCCAGGATATGGGGTTCACTCTACAGCAAGATAATGACCCAAAACATACCTCCAGGATATGGGGTTCACCCTACAGCAAGATAATGACCCAAAACATACCTCCAGGATATGGGGTTCACTCTATAGCAAGATAATTACCCAAAACATACCTCCAGGATATGGGGTTCACTCTACAGCAAGATAATGACCCAAAACATACCTTTTCAAACAATATTTGATTTCCTTTGTAGAAAGAATACCACGAGTGTGTTTGGCTGTTATGTCTGCAAAAGGTGGCTACTTTGATGAGTCAAAAATGTAGATTACATTTTGTTAAACAAAACAATTCTATTATTATTTTTTTGTCTCCCATTGTTTATTTGATCTATGCTTAAATTTCAGAGTACATTAAGACATTAAACTGTGAATTTCAATAAAAACGGGAAAAATTGAGGTGTTCTAAAACTTTTGACCGGTAGTGTACTTGGGATATCCCTTTTCAACAGTACAAGTAAAAGAATAACTGGCCAGAGTATACCTGGTGATACCACTGCAGCCACAAGCAGAGTCCACAGATGAGCAGCATAGTATTTGTTAACATCCATTACACAATATTTTACAATAGCAGCTTAGTGAATGTGTGGCCTATTATTGATGGGACACTAATTTCGTAATACATCAATTTAAATATGCAAATATAATTAAGAGTCCTTGATAAATTGCTTCCGCATTAAGACATGACAGATGGACGGATTTGTTTTGAAATGCCTAACAATAACATCATAATAAAAGCGTTAACCAGTTATGTCACCCACCCACTTCCCTTGTGCCATACATCACAACAAACAAATAACCCTCATTACCATTCATTCTAAAAGGTTCCTCTTTGAAGTGTGCTTTATTCTTTTGATGATGTTGTGTCAGGATTTTTCCTTGCGTGGACCTTTAAGAGGTGTGTGTGTTTGTATATGTGTGTGTGGAGATCAGTGTTGATTAAGTGTCTGGAGCCTGAGGGGGATAATGAGAGCTTCTAATTAATGGGCCAGAGCATATCTCAGAGTCACAGGGTCCTATCTGCACAGAGCAACTATTCTCCCCCCCCCCCCCCCCACACACACACACACACACACACACACACACACACACCACACACACACACACACACACACACACACACACACACACACACACACCTCCTAGCCTCTCAGTGGGGTTCTTTCTCAGTCCAGTAGCCATCCCTGATAAGTTTCTCTAATAGGGATGGATGAGGGTTAGCACGTTGACCACCCAACATGCCCCCAGCCAGTGCGGGTGAGATGGCCTCCCAAAATATTTCAAAATCCTTTCTCTTTGTTGGGTACCCTCCCCAAAGAGCAGAGAGGACCAACAAATACTAAGTAGGGTGAGGGAGGGAGGAAGGGGTTAGGGTCAGCTTACGGTGCGGGTTAGGGGACTCTCAGATTCCATATTGCTGGTCAGGCTGGCAGCTGTCTTATACATATTCCCAGGCAGCTAGAACAAACAGCCCCTGCTCTAGACTAAAGCTTCCATGCGCTCCCTCCCAGGTTACAGAATCACAGGGACTTAGTGATTCCGTTTCAACATGTCAGCGCACTCTAAAGCCCACACTCAATCTTTAAGTACACTACCTGGCCAAAAGTATGTGGACACCCCTTCAAATTAGTGGATTTGGCTATTTCAGCCACACCCATTGCTGACAGGTGTATAAAATCGAGCACACAGTTTGTCAAATGTTTGCCCTGCTAGAGCTTCCCCGTAAGTGCTGTTATTGTGAAGTGGAAACGTCTATTAGTAACAACAGCTCAGCCACGTAATGGTAGGCCACACAAGCTCACAGAACGGGACCGCTGAGTGCTGAAGCGCATTGCACGTAAAAAAATACTGTTCGTTGGTAGCTTCATGAATTGGGTTTCCATGGTCGAGCAGCCTTACACAGGCCTAAGATCACCATGCACAATGCCAAGTGTCGGCTGGAGTGGTGTAAAGCTCGCCGCCATTGGACTGGAGCAGTGGAAACGCATTCTCTGGAGTGATGAATCACGCTTCACCATCTGGCAGTCCAACAGACAAATCTGGGTTTGGCAGATGCCAGGAGATCGCTACCTGCCCAAATCCATAGTGCCAACTGTAATGTTTGGTGGAGGAGGAATAATGGTCTGGGGTGGTTTTTCTTGGTTTGGGCTAGGCCCCATAGTTCCAGTGAAGGGAAATCTTAACGCTACAGCATACAATGACATTCTAGACAATTCTGTGATTCCAACATTGTGGCAACAGTTTGGGGAAGGCCCTTTCCTGTTTCAGCATGACAATGCCCCTGTGCACAAAGCGAAGTCCATGCAGAAATGGTTTATGGAGGTCGGTGTGGAAGAACTTGACTGGCCTGCACATAGCCCTGACCTCAACCCCATCGAACACCTTTGGAATGAATTGGAACGCTGGCTGCGAGCCAGGCCTAATCGCCCAACATCAATGCCCGACCTCACCAATGCTCTTGTGGCTGAAATAGAAGCAAGTCCCTGCAGCAATGTTCCAACATCGAGGGGAAAGCCTTCCCAGAAGAGTGGAGGCTGTTATAGCAGCAAATGGGTGACCAACTCCATATTAATGCCCATGATTTTTGAATAATATGTTAGACGAGCAGGTGTCCACATACTTTGTAGTGTATGTAGTGTATGTGACAAACAAGCCAGTCTCATAGCTCGTTACCAGGCTTCCTCATTCCCTCAGATGCCTGGTTTGAGAACTATGAGAACTATGAGAGCTGGATAGACCACTAGATCAATGGAATCTAACCAGCCTAAACTCAAGTGTACATTAATATGAAGCCTGTTGTCAATAGTCTACAAACCTTCTGTGTCATGGGCTCTAATGACAGAATCACTGTTGTTGTCAGTGGCATATACTGTATGTGTGTTCTGGATCCACTCATGTTAACAAAGGCTGTCAGAACCACAGAACTAGAATGAATCATTATATTTCTATGATCAGAACATCACCAACCCTGCTAACAGCACAACCCCAGATCTTTTAAACCCAAGAGGGTTCATTCTAAACAGCCTATGTGATATTAAACGTGGGTATTGAAAAATCTCCTTCTCACAAGAGATAATCCAGTGTGCAATCTGTCTCACTTCAGTGTCTTTAACTCATCGTGCTAAAGACATGTGATCTTATTGTATCCTCTCACCCAAATCTCTCTTTTCCACCCAATTACTGTAATGAAGAAAGACTAGTTTATCCATCCAAGTGGCTGCACTCCAGAGTTATGCAAAGACACTATGCAAAAAGAGGGACATTTTCTTCAGAGCTGTATTTAATAATTCAGTGGACTTGGACATGGTTGAAACGTGCTCTGGCATATTGTTTAAATCAAGGCAGCAGTTTAAGAGGCGTCTGCGGCAGGATCAATTATAACTGATAACATCTGTAAATCTGTGTACGCGTCCAATAAACTTGATATCAAGTTTGATTTGATATCAGCACTGCCACACACAGTGACGCAAAAGAGAGAGATCCTTTTTGGTCCTGCACAGACTCAACACAGTCCACAGACATGGAACAGAGAGAAAGAGAGTGTGTGTCTGTGTGTTTTTTTATGTCTACTCTTGACAAACTGTGTGTCTGAGCACACATACACACGCATGGCTGTGGTCAGACCCACTCTTCTTAGTCCCTCAGTTTGGAAAGCCCAAAGCAAACTCATCCCTCTCCTTTTCAATTACCTTTCCTCCCTCCATCGTCGCCGCACCAAATCTAAAGTCTCCCATAGTCCCAGCTTTCAGCTTCTGTCTCATGTCAAACGTATCCATGTGCTGCCACTGCAGACACAGACAGTGTTCTCTGTACTTAGACACACACACGTACCCACAAACACTGAGATTGAGAGAAAAAGAGAGAAAGAAAGAGAGAGATGAGAGAGAGAGACAGAGAGAGTGAGAGAGAGCGAGAGAGAGAGAGAGAGAGAGAGAGAGAGAGAGAGAAAGAGACAGAGAGACAGAGAAACAGGCTGCCGTAGGCAGACCTGGCTCTCAAGAGAAGACAGGCTATGTGCACACTGCCCACAAAATGAGGTGGAAACTGAGCTGCACTTCCTAACCTCCTGCCAAATGTAAGACCATATTAGAGACACATATTTCCCTCAGATTACACATATCAACAAAGAATTCGAAAACAAACCCAAGTTTGATAAACTTCTAGGCCTAATGAGTGTCGCAGTGGTCTAAGGCACTGCATCGCAGTGCTAGCTGTGCCACTAAGGGTTTGAGTCCAGGCTCTGTTGAGGCCGGCCGGTGCACAGTTGGGCCAGCGTCGTCCGGGTTAGGGGATGGTTTGGCCGGTAGGGACGTCCTTGTCCCATTGCGCACTAGCAACTCCTGTGGCGGGCCGGGCGCAATGCGCGCTGACACGGTCGCCAGGTGTACTGTACAGTGTTTCCTCCGATACATTGGTGCGGCTGGCTTCCGGGTTAAGAGGGCATTGTGTCAAAAAGCAGTGCGGCTTGATTAGGTTGTGTTTCGGAGGACGCAAGGCTCTCAACCTTCGCCTCTCCCGAGTCCGTACGGGAGTTCCAGCGATGAGACAAGACTGTAACTACCAATTGGATACCATGAATTTGGGGATAAAAAGGGGTAAAAAATAATAAAAAATGTAAAAATTAAATAAAAGTTTGATAAACTCCCATATTTACTTGGTGAAATACCACAGTGGTCCATCACAGCAGCAGGATTTGTGACCTGTTGCCACAAGACAAGGACAACCAGTGAAGAACAAACACCACTGTAAATACAACTCATATTAATGTATATATTTTTTTTTAACTATTTGCACATCGTTACAACACTGTATATAGATATAATATGACATTTGAAATGTCTTGATTCTTTTGGAACTTCTGTGAGTGTAATGTTTACTGTACATTTTAATTGTTTATTTCACTTTAGTTTAATATCTACTTCACTTGCTTTGGCAATGTTAACATATGTTTCCCATGCCAATAAAGCCCTTGAATTGAAATGAGAGATAAAAGCCATAATACTGTATCTAATTAGCGATCATCAAAACTGAGTACTGCAGTTGGAGACTACAATGGAAATGAGATGAAATCAAATGTGCAAAAGTTCTCTGACTTAATGTACTAATGAAATACAGATAGAAACGCAAGCTGCAGCACAATAGCAAACTACTAACAATATTTTCCTTTAAAAAACGAAAGACTACTTGGATTTTAAATTCTCCTCTCCTCAAATTTAAAAGTGATTTCCTCCCCAATGCAATAATGAGGCTCTAAATACTTTAATACTCCAGCCTTAGTATGGCAATTACTGCTCTTTCTCCACTTACTAATATCTGCTTGAGAGGCACCTCAATGTGCATTAACTCTTAACAGAAGAGGGAGGAGTAGCACACAAAAACTATTCATGGGAATATAGAATTATAGACACATCTCTGTGTAACTGAGGAGAGGCAAAAATAAAACACCAAACATTAGTGAGTCACAGACTGGTGAGAGTGATATCATAGGGAGAAAATTCACGTGTTTTTCTCCACATACTCAAACACCCCAGGCCCTGCTCTATCTCAGCTCTGAATAGCAAGCTCTACCTCTGGTTCTACCTGTGCTGTACCTCAACCTCTGTTCTGCCTGAACCGTACCTCTCCTCATACCTCTACCTTTACCCCTACCACAACCTCCACCTCTATCCCTACCCCTATCACGACCTCCACCTCCACCTTTATCCCTACCCCTACCACAACCTCCACCTCTATCCCTACCCCTATCACGACCTCCACCTCCACCTTTATCCCTACCCCTACCACGACCTCCACCTCTATCCCTACCCCTATCACGACCTCCACCTCCACCTTTATCCCTACCCCTACCACGACCTCCACCTCTATCCCTACCCCTATCACGACCTCCACCTCCACCTTTATCCCTACCCCTACCACGACCTCCACCTCTATCCCTACCCCTACCACGACCTCCACCTCTATCCCTACCTCTACCACAACCTCCACCTCTATCCCTACACCTATCACGACCTCCACCTCCACCTTTATCCCTACCCCTACCACGACCTCCACTCCACCTCTATACCTACCCCTACCACAACCTCCACCTCTATCCCTACCCCTATCACGACCTCCACCTCCACCATTATCCCTACCCCTACCACGACCTCCACCTCTATCCCTACCTCTACCACAACTTCCACCTCTATCCCTACCCCTACCACAACCTTCACCTCTATCCCTACCCCTATCACGACCTCCACCTCCACCATTATCCCTACCCCTACCACGACCTCCACCTCTATCCCTACCACGATCTCCACCTCTATCCCGACCTCTACCACAACCTCCACCTCTATCCATACCCCTATCACGACCTCCACCTCCACCTTTATCCCTACCCCTACCACAACCTTCACCTCCACCTCTATCCCTACCACGACCTCCAACTCTATCCCTACCTCTACCACAACCTCCACCTCTATCCCTACCCCTACCACAACCTCCACCTCTATCCCTACCCCTACCACGACCTCCACCCCTACCTCTACTTCTACCACGATCTCCACCTCTATCCCTACCCCTACCACGACCTCCACCTCTATCCCTACCTCTACCACAACCTCCACCTCTATCCCTACCCCTACCACGACCTCCACCTCCACCTCTATCCCTACCACGACCTCCAACTCTATCCCTACCTCTACCACAACCTCCACCTCTATCCCTACACCTATCACGACCTCCACCTCCACCTTTATCCCTACCCCTACCACGACCTCCACCTCCACCTCTATACCTACCCCTACCACGACCTCCACCTCTATCCCTACCTCTACCACGACCTCCACCTCTATCCCTACCCCTACCACGACCTCCACCTCTATACCTACCCCTACCTCCACCTCCACCTTTATGCCTACCCCTACCACAACCTCCACCTCTATCCCTACCCCTATCACGACCTCCACCTCCACCATTATCCCTACCCCTACCACGACCTCCACCTCTATCCCTACCCCTACCACGACCTCCAACTCTATCCCTACCTCTAACACAACCTCCACCTCTACCCCTACCACAACCTCCACCTCTATCCCTACCCCTATCACGACCTCCACCTCCACCTTTATCCCTACCCCTATCACGACCTCCACCTCCACCTTTATCCCTACCCCTACCACGACCTCCACCTCTGTCCCTACCCCTACCACGACCTCCACCTCTATCCCTACCTCTACCACAACCTCCACCAATATCCCTACCCCTACCACGACCTCCACCTCCACCTCTATCCCTACCACGACCTCCAACTCTATCCCTACCTCTACCACAACCTCCACCTCTATCCCTACCCCTATCACGACCTCCACCTCCACCTTTATCCCCACCCCTATCACAACCTCCACCTCCACCTTTATCCCTACCCCTACCACAACCTCCACCTCTATCCCTACCCCTACCACAACCTCCACCTCCTTCCCTACCCCTACCACGACCTCCACCTCTATCCCTCCCCCTACCACAACCTCCACCTCTATCCCTACCCCTACCACAACCTCTACCTCTATCCCTACCCCTACCACGATCTCCACCCCTGCCTCTAACTCTACCCCTACCTCCACCTCTATCCCTATCATGACCTCCACCCCTACCTCTACTTCTACCACAACCTCCACCTCTTCCCTACCCCTACCTCCACATCTATCCCTACCCCTACCACGATCTCCACCTCCACCTCTATCGCTACCCCTACCACGATCTCCACCTCCACCTCTATCCCTACCCCTACCTCCACATCTATCCCTACCCCTACCACGATCTCAACCTCCACCTCTATCCCTACCCCTACCACAACCTCCACCTCTTTCCCTACCCCTACCACAACCTCAACCTCTATCCCTAACCCTACCATGATCTCCACCCCTACCTCTACCTCTACCACAACCTCCACCTCTATCCCTACCCCTACCACAACCTCCACCTCTATCCCTACCCCTACCACAACCTCTACCCCTACCTCGAAACCTACCTCTACTTCTACCACAACCTCTATCCCTACCCCTTCCACAAACTCCACCTCTACACCTACCTCCACCACAACCTCCACCTCTATCCCCACCTCTACACCTACCTCTACCACAACCCCAACTCTATGCCTACCTCTACCATAACCTCCACCTCTACCCCTACCACAACCTCCACCAATATCCCTACCCCTACCACGACCTCCACCTCCACCTCTATCCCTACCACGACCTCCAACTCTATCCCTACCTCTACCACAACCTCCACCTCTATCCCTACCCCTATCACGACCTCCACCTCCACCTTTATCCCCACCCCTATCACAACCTCCACCTCCACCTTTATCCCTACCCCTACCACAACCTCCACCTCTATCCCTACCCCTACCACAACCTCCACCTCCTTCCCTACCCCTACCACGACCTCCACCTCTATCCCTCCCCCTACCACAACCTCCACCTCTATCCCTACCCCTACCACAACCTCTACCTCTATCCCTACCCCTACCACGATCTCCACCCCTGCCTCTAACTCTACCCCTACCTCCACCTCTATCCCTATCATGACCTCCACCCCTACCTCTACTTCTACCACAACCTCCACCTCTTCCCTACCCCTACCTCCACATCTATCCCTACCCCTACCACGATCTCCACCTCCACCTCTATCGCTACCCCTACCACGATCTCCACCTCCACCTCTATCCCTACCCCTACCTCCACATCTATCCCTACCCCTACCACGATCTCAACCTCCACCTCTATCCCTACCCCTACCTCCACATCTATCCCTACCCCTACCACGATCTCAACCTCCACCTCTATCCCTACCCCTACCTCCACATCTATCCCTACCCCTACCACGATCTCAACCTCCACCTCTATCCCTACCCCTACCACAACCTCCACCTCTTTCCCTACCCCTACCACAACCTCAACCTCTATCCCTAACCCTACCATGATCTCCACCCCTACCTCTACCTCTACCACAACCTCCACCTCTATCCCTACCCCTACCACAACCTCCACCTCTATCCCTACCCCTACCACGACCTCCGCCCCTACCACAACCTCCACCTGCACCTCTATCCCTACCCCTACCACAACCTCCACCTCTTTCCCTACCCCTACCACAACCTCCACCTCTATCCCTACCTCTACCACAACCTCCACCTCTATCCCTACCCCTACCACAACCTCCACCTCTATCCCTACCCCTACCACAACCTCTACCCCTACCTCGAAACCTACCTCTACTTCTACCACAACCTCTATCCCTACCCCTTCCACAAACTCCACCTCTACACCTACCTCCACCACAACCTCCACCTCTATCCCCACCTCTACACCTACCTCTACCACAACCCCAACTCTATGCCTACCTCTACCATAACCTCCACCTCTATCCCTACCTCTACCATAACCCCACCTCTACACCTACCTCTACCACAACCCCACCTCTATGCCTTCCTCTACCATAACCTCCACCTCTATCCCTACCTCTACCATAACCCCACCTCTACACCTATCTCTCCCACAACCCCACCTCTACACCTACCTCTACCACAACCTCCACCTCTACACCTACCTCTACCATAACCTCCACCTCTATCCCTACCTCTACCATAACCCCACCTCTACACCTACCTCTACCACAACCCCACCTTTACACCTACCTCTACCACAACCTTCACCTCTACCTCTACCACAACCACAACCTCCACCTCCACCTCTACCACAACCTCTACCCCTACCTCTAACACAACCGCTACCTCTACCACAACCACCACCTCTACCACAACCTCTACCCCTACCTCTACCACAACCACAACCTCTACCACAACCTTCACCTCTACCCCTACCTATACCACAACCTCTACCACAGCCTCTACCCCTACCACAACCTCACCGCTATCACAACCTCCACCTCTACCCTACCTCAAACTCTACCACAACCTTCACCTCTATCACAACCTCTACCACAACCTCCACCTCTACCACAAACTCCACCTCTACCACAACCTCCACCACAACCTCCACCTCTACCACAACCTCCACCTCCATCTCTACCACAACCTTTACCCCTACCACAACCTCTACCACAACCACCACCTCTACCCTTACCTCTACCACAAAATTTACCTCTACCACAACCTTCACCTCTACCTCTACCACAACCTCCACCGCTACCTGTACCACAACCTTCACCTCTACCACAACCTCTACCCCTACCTCTACCATAACCTCTACCTCTATCCCTACCTCTACCACAACTTCTACCTCTATCCCTACCTCAACCACAACCTCTACCTCTTCTATCCCTACCTCTACCACAACCTCTACTTCTATCCCTATCTCTACCACAACCTCTACCTCTATCTACCACAAACTTCACCTCTACCCCTACCCCTACCACAACCGTCCCCTCTACCTCTACCACAACCTCCACCTCTACCTCCACCTCTACCACAACTATCACCCATACCTCTACCACAAGCTCTACCTCTACCACAACCTCTATCCCTACCACAACCTCTACCTCTACCACAATCTCCACCTCTACTCCTACCCCTACCTCTACCTTCACCTCTACCTGTGCCATAACCTTCAGCTCTACCACAACCTATACCTCTACCACAACCTCCACCTCTACCCCTACCTCTACCATAACCTCTACCTCTATCCCTACCTCTACCACAACTTCTACCTCTACCACAACCTCTACCTCTTCTATCCCTACCTCTACCACAACCTCTACCTCTATCTACCACAAACTTCACCTCTACCCCTACCCTTACCACAACCGTCCCCTCTACCTCTACCACAACCTCTACCTCTAACACAACCTCCACCTCTACCTCTACCACAACTATCACCCATACCTCTACCACAAGCTCTACCTCTACCACAACCTCTATCCCTACCACAACCTCTACCACAATCTCCACCTCTACTCCTACCCCTACCTTCTCTCTACCTGTACCATAACCTTCAGCTCTACCACAACCTCTACCTCTACCACAACCTCCACCTCTACCCCGACCTCTACCACAACCTTCACCTCTACCACAACCTACACCTCTACCACAACCTCCACCTCTACCACAACCTCCACCTCTACCACAAACTTAATCTCTACCTGTACCACAACCTTCACCTCCACCACAACCTCTAGCTCTACCACAACCTCACCTCTACCCCTACCTCTACCACTACCACAACCTCCACCTCTACCCCTATCACAACCTCTACCCCTACCTCTACCTCTACAACAACCTCCACCTCTACCCATACCTCTACCATAACTTGTACCTCTACCCCAACCTCTACCTCTACCACAACCTCCCCCTCTCCCCCTACCCTTACCTCTACCACAACATCTACCTCTACCACAACCACAACCTCCACCTCTATCCCTACCTCTACCACAAATTCTACCTCTATCCCTACCTCCACCACAACCTCTAGCTCTACCACAACCTCCACCTCTACCCCTACCACTACCACAACCTCTACCACTACCACAACCTCCAACTCTACCCCTACCTCTACCACAACCTCCACCTCTACCCCTACCTCTATCACAACCTCTACCCCTACCTCTACCACAACCTCCACCTCTACCCATACCTCTACCACAACCTGTACCCTTACCCCTACCTCTACCTCTAGCACAACCTCTACCTCTAGCACAACCTCTACCTCTACCACAACCTCCACCTCTACCCCTACCCTTACCTCTACCACAACATCTACCTCTACCACAACCTTCACCTCATCCTCTACCACAACCTCCACCTCTATCCCTCTACAACAACCTCCACCTCTACCCATACCTCTACCATAACTTGTACCTCTACCCCAACCTCTACCTCTACCACAACCTCCCCCTCTCCCCCTACCCTTACCTCTACCACAACATCTACCTCTACCACAACCACAACCTCCACCTCTATCCCTACCTCTACCACAAATTCTACCTCTATCCCTACCTCCACCACAACCTCTAGCTCTACCACAACCTCCACCTCTACCCCTACCACTACCACAACCTCTACCACTACCACAACCTCCAACTCTACCCCTACCTCTACCACAACCTCCACCACTACCCATACCTCTACCACAACCTGTACCCTTACCCCTACCTCTACCTCTAGCACAACCTCTACCTCTAGCACAACCTCTACCTCTACCACAACCTCCACCTCTACCCCTACCCTTACCTCTACCACAACATCTACCTCTACCACAACCTTCACCTCATCCTCTACCACAACCTCCACCTCTATCCCTACCTCTACCACAACCTCTACCTCTACCACAACCTTTACCTCTACCACAACCTCCACCTCTATCCCTACCTCTACAACAACCTCTATCCCTACCTCTACCACAACTTCCACCTCTACCACAACCTTCACCTCTACCTCTACCACAACTTCCACCTATACTTCTACCACAACCTCTACCCCTACCACAACCTCTACCACAACCTCTACCTCAACCTCCACCCCTACCACAAGCTCTACCACAACCTCCACCTCTATCCCTACCTCTACCACAACCTCTACCACAACCTCTACCTTTGTCTTTACCTCTTTCTTCACCTCTACCACAACCTCTACCACAACCTATACCCCTGTCTCTGTCTTTACCTCTTTCTCTACCCCCTTCCCCGATCTTTCAAAGTTTCCCCTCTGGAAAACAGTTCAGGTCAATCATGACCAAAACCTCCTGAACAGTTCCCCCCTGTGCTGTGGCCCCCACCTACTAGCCAATATGCTCATGGGGGTTAAGAGGCCTTGAATTTTAGCCAAATAGTGCACCTTGCCATCAATGACCTGCTATACTAATAACTGCACTATACTGTTTATGCACCATGTACACCGCTGAACCACACTGTATATTAGGGATGTGCTGAGTAGTCGGACAAAAAAAGTATCATAACGGATATCGGCAAATTTCTGGATACGATTATATATTTTGTTTATTATCCGTGATTGGGAAAAAAAAATATTTTTGGGTGCCAGCAAGCATCTTTCTCATGTCAATCAGTCACAGAGTTTCTAAACCACAATGTACTGTCTTTTAGTAAGTCATGTGCAAGGTTCTACGTGTTCTAAATAACTAAACTGGCTAGTTGGCCTGTCTGTAAAGAGAAGGGCGGGCTGTACGTTGATCCTGCTGCTCTGATTGGATAGAGTGAAGTGGCATTCCTTTGTCCACTTGCTTCATAATTTCACCCGATCACTTTTCCTTGCATGTTTTCATTCTGATCATTTAGATTGCTGCCGCCCGCTGCTATGAATAATCACATGGCGAGGACGTTTGCTATCAAGCGATCAATGTGCATAATATATAACAAGCAGGGCATGGGTAGAGAAAAAAATGGAATGCTGAAGCGCATTCTGACTGAGTGACAGAAAACTTGGCTGCCTGCTAAGAGTTGAGGACACACACACAGACACACACCCACCCCTCCAGCGCACTGCTCCTTATCTGCAGAGAGGTATTTTGCCAACATCTATTTACACCATTTATTCAGATCACAAGTATCATCCAATCAAACTATCAACCGTCCAGTGGTGACGAATACAAGTATGCCCATATGATGATGATGAATACGATTATGGCCATATCAACACGTCCCTACTGTATAAGCACTGTATATCCTAATCTCCAAACACAGTGCCTTTGGAAAGTATTCAGACCCCTTGACTTTTTCCACATTTTGTTACGTTACAGCCTTATTCTAAAATTGATAAAATAAAATAAATCCTCAGCAATCTACACACAATACCCCATAATGACAAAGCAAAAACATGTTTAGAAATTCTTGCAAATGTATTACAAATAAAAAACAGCAATACCTTATTTACATGAGTATTCAGACACTTTGCAATGAGACTCGAAATTGAGCTCAGGTGCATCAAGTTTCCATTGATCATCCTTGAGATGTTCCTACAACTTGATTGGAGTCCACCTGTGGTAAATTCAATTGATTGGACATGATGTGGAAAGGCACACACACTGTCTATATAAGGTCCCACAGTTGACAGTGCATGTCAGAGCACAAACCAAGCCATGAGATTGAAGGAATTGTGCATAGAGCTTCGAGACAGGATTGTGTCGAGGTACAGATCTGGGGAAGGGTAGCAAAACACTTCTGCAGCATTGAAGGTCCCCATGAACACAGTGGCCTCCATCATTCTTAAATGGAAGAAGTTTGGAACCACCAAGACTTCCTAGAGCTGGCCACCCGGTCAAACTGAGCAATCGGGGGAGAAGGGCCTTGGTCAGGGAGGTCACCAAGAACCCGATGGTCATTCTGACAGAGTTACTCTGTGGAGTTGGGAGAACCCCGCTTACCTCCTCCAGAGCGTTATGCAGGTGATTCTGGTACCTGCCAGGCGTTCCTTTGCCAGTGCTCCCTCATCTTCGAACTCCAACCCTCTTCCTTCCCGTCGGACCGATTGAAGATAGCTTATTTAATCACGCTAATGTATGGAAGGGCGCTCTCCTGGGCAACAGCTGTATGGGAGCCTGGATGAATTCATGGCAGAAGTGAGGAAGATGTTTGATTCTCTGGTGCCCGGGAGGGAGGCGGCTTAAACTACTGCAGGTACATCAGAACTCTCGTAGTGTGGCAGACTACGCAGTAGATATTCGCAAATTGGCCGCCGGGAGTTCCTGGAATCCGGAGGCTATGTTTGACACCTTCCTCCATGGACTGTCCGAGGGGATAAAGGATGAGCTCGCAGCTCGGGAAATACCACTGGACCTTGATTCCCTTATCGCCCTTTCGATTAGGATTGATGGGCGCATACGAGAACGCCGGTGTAAGAGAAGGTCGGGCCTCGGGAACATTCGTTCGTCTGATGCTGGCACTCGTCCTAAGGAATCCGGAAATCCCCGAAGTGTGTATTTCCGAGGAGAGACTAAGACACTCGAGGTTCCCCGAGAATCATCAACGACGGGTGAGTTAGATACTCCTGAGCCTATGCGACTGGGAAGAGCTAGATTATCGGTTGGGGAACACTCACGTAGCCTGAGTTCAAACTGTTGTCTGTACTGTGGAGGAGCAGGAGATTATATAGCTACCTGCCCTGTTAGGAAACCCTTGTCTCTGGTGGGTACAAGTACTCTGGTGAGCCAGACTGGGAGTTCCCTAATTCCCATCACCCGCACACCTTTTTTTGTGATTTTGCTGTGGGGAGCCAAATCTAAGTCTCTCCGAGTGCTCATTGACTCTGGGGCTGATGAACGTTTTATGGATGCTTCTATTGTTTCTGAACTTGGTATTCCCACTCAACCTCTCTCTGTCCCCATGGATGCGAGGGGACAGGACGGCTGCTCAATTGGAAGAGTCACCCATAGTACAGTGCCCATTCATATACGGGTTTCAGGAAACCACAGTGAGACTAGAGGTCGACCGATTATGATTTTTCAATGCCAATACCGATACCAATTATTGGAGGACCAAAAAAAGCCAATGCCGATTAATCGGCCGATTTTTGTAATTTATTTGTAATAATGACAATTAGAACAATACTGAATGAACAATGAACACTTATTTTAACTTAATATAATACATAAATAAAATCAATTTAGTCTCAAATAAATAATGAAACACGTTCAATTTGGTTTAAATAATGCAAAAACACAGTGTTGGAGAAGAAAGTAAAAGTGCAATATGTGCCATGTAAAAAAGCTAACGTTTAAGTTTCTTGCTCAGAACATGAAAACATATGAAAGCTGGTGGTTCCTTTTAACATGAGTCTTCAATATTCACAATTAAGAAGTTTTAGGTTATAGTTATTATAGGACTATTTCTCTCTATACCATTTGTATTTCATAGACCTTTGACTATTGGATGTTCTTATAGGCACTATAGTATTGCCAGCCTAATCTCGGGAGTTAATAGGCTTGAAGTCATAAACAGCGCTGTGCTTCAAGCATTGCAAAAAGCTGCTGGCAAACAGAGGAAAGTGTGGTTTGAATGAATGCTTACGAGCCTGCTGCTGCCTACCACCGCTCAGTCAGACTGCTCTATCAAATATCAAATCATAGACTTAATTATAATATAATAAACATACAGAAATATGAGCCTTAGGTCATTAATATGGTCAAATCCGGAAACTATCATTTCGAAAACAAAACGTTTATTCTTTCAGTGAAACCGGAACCGTTCCTTATTTTATCGAACGGGTGGCAACCCTAAGTCTAAATATTGCTGTTACATTGCACAACCTTCAATGTTATGTCATAATTATGTAAAATTCTGGCAAATTAATTACGGTCTTTGTTAGGAAGAAATGGTCTTCACACTGTTCGCAACGAGCCAGGCGACCCAAACTGCTGCATATACCCTGACTCTGCTTACACTGAACGAAAGGGAAGGGGCACAATTTCAGGCACCGCATTGATTATATGCAACGCAGGGCAATTAATCGGCCATTCCGATTAATCGGTCGACCTCTAAGTGAGACCATAGTTCTTCCTCATTGCATGTTCCTGATGTCTTGGTATTTTCCTGGCTCCAAAAACACAACCCTGTTATTGACTGGACCACAAGCTCCATCCTGGGTTGGAGCCGTTTTGCCAATCCCAGTGGCTTAAAGCAGCACAGCCATCCCCGAGACGTTCCTCCTTAGAGCATTAGCAAGGCCTTGGATATCTCTGACATTCCCACTGAGTACCATGACCTCCTGGACATTTTCAGTAAGACACATGCTACTTTTCTTCCCCCGTCCTTATGATTGTGCCATTGATCTCCTCCCAGGCACCACACCACCTCATGGTCGGCTATGTTCTCTATCCGAGACCAAGGACATGGAGGAATACATAGAGGAGTCTCCAGCTACTGGAGGCGTCCGTCTGTCTGCATCTCCTGCCGGCGCAGGGTTTTCATTTGTGGAGAAGAAGGACAAGACCCTGTGTCCGTGCATTGACTACCGGGGTCTGAATGATATTACGATCAAGAATCGTTACCCCCTACCACTCCTCTCCTCGGCTTTTGAACCTCTCCAGGGGGCTACCATCTTTTCCAAGCTGGACCTTTGGAATGCCTACCACCTGGTTTGGATTCGCAAAGGAGATGAGTGGAAGACAGCATTTAACACTGCCAGCGGACATTATGAGTACCAGGTCATGCCATTTGGACTCACCAACGCCCCGCCCCCGCTGTCTTCCAGACTCTGGTAAACGATGTGCTCCAGGACATGCTAAACCGTTCCCGTCGTACCCTAGCATTCCTCCGACAAAGTTTCTGGTGGCCCACAATGGTTCCTGACGTCTCTGCCTTCGTTGCCGCATGCACGGTGTGTGCTCAAAACAAGACTCCACGGCAAGCTCCTTCTGGCCTCCTTCAGCCACTACCTGTCCCTCATCGTCCCTGGTCCCATATCTCTCTGGACTTTGTCACTGGGCTTCCCCCGTCTGATGGCAACACCGTCATTCTGACAGTGGTGGATCGGATCTCAAAGGCTGCTCATTTTATCCCTCTCCCCAAACTTCCCTCTGCCAAGGAAATGGCCCAGCTCATGGTGCAGCACATCTTCCGGATCCATGGACTCCCGGTGGATATGGTTTCCGACCGGGGTCCTCAGTTCTCGTCTCAGTTCTGGAAGGCGTTCTGCAACCTTTTTGGGGCGTCAGCAAGCCTATCCTCCGGATTCCATCCCCAATCTAACGGCCAGTCGGAGCGAGCTAACCAGGACCTGGAGACCACCCTAAGATGCCTGGTCTCAACCAACCCCACTACCTGGAGCCGACAACTGGTCTGGGTGGAGTATGCCGGGAACACCTTTCCCTGTTCAGCCACGGGATTCTCCCCTTTTAAGTGCTCCATGGGGTATCAGCCTCTACCCTTCCCAGAACAAGAACCGGAGATCACCGTACCCTCAGCCCAGATGTTCATCCGCCACTGTCGACGTACCTGGAGAAGAGCTCGGGTAGTACTTCTCAAGACCACTGCCGGACTCCAGCTCTCCGCTACCGCATTGGGTATGGCTGTCCACATGGGACCTGCCCCTTCGGGTAGAGTCCCGCAAACTGCCCCCCCCATTTCATTGGTCCTTTTTCCATCTCGAGTCCTTAGTTCTACTGCTGTCCGTCTTTTGTTACCCCATACCCTCCGTATTCACACTACCTTCCATGTGTCTAGGATTAAGCCCATGTCTCAGTCCTTTGTCTTCTGTCTCCAGGCCCCCCCCCCCCCCCCCCCCCCGTGTCATTGATGGCCATCCAGCATACACGGTAAAACGCCTCCTAGGTGTTCGACCACGGGGCAGGGGTTTCCAGTACCTGGTTGACGGGGAGGGTTACGGCCCGGAGGAGAGGTGCTGGGTACCCGCTAGAGACATCCTGGATCCAGCCCTCATCACTGACTTCCACCGCGACACCCCGGTCAACCAGGTATGCTCCGAGGTAGGACACCAGGTGGCGCCCCTAGAGGGGGGGCTACTGACACACCCTGATCTGTTTCACCTGTCCTTGTGATTATCTCCACCCCCTCCAGGTGTTGCTCATTATCCCCGGTGTATATATCCCTGTTTCCTGTCTCTCTGTGCCAGTTTGTCTTGTTTGCCAAGTCAACCAGCGTTTTTCCTTGCTCCTATTTTTTCCCAGTCTCTTTTAGTTCTAGTCCTCCTGGTTTCAACCCTTGCCTGTCCTGACTCCGAACCTGCCTACCTGATCACTCTGCCTGTTCTGTCTTCAAGCCTGCCAATCCCCTTGTACTGTTTGGACTCGGTTCTGGTTACTGAACCCCTGCCTGGCCTGACATTGAGACTGCCCTTTGTCTGATACTGTTTTGGACTCTGATCCAGTTTATGAACTCTCGCCTGTCCCCGACCTACCTTTTGCCTACCCCTTGGATGAATAAATATCGGAGCTCAACCATCTGCTTCCTGTGTCTGCATTTGGGTCTCGCCTTGTTTCCTTATAGACGTGAGTGCTACGGGTCGGTAGTAATTTAGGCAGGTTACCTTGGTGTCTTCGGCGCAGGGACTATGGTGGTCTGCTTAAAACATGTTGGTATTACAGACTCAGACAGGGAGAGGTTGAAAATGTCAGTGAAGACACTTGCCAGTTGGTCAGCGCATGCTTGGAGTACACGTCCTGGTAATCCGTCTGGCCCTGCGGCCTTGTGAATGTTCACCTGTTTAAAGGTCTTACTCACACTGGCTGCGGAGAGCGTGATCACACAGTCTTCCGGAACAGCTGGTGCTCTCATGCATGTTACAGTGTTATTTGCTTCGAAGCGAGCATAGAAGTAGTTTAGCTTGTCTGGTAGGCTCATCTGGTAGGCTCGTGTCACTGGGCAGCTCTCGGCTGTGCTTCCCTTTGTAGTCTGTAATGGTTTGCAAGCTCTGCCACATTCAACGAGCGTCAGAGCCCGTGTAGTATGAATCTCTCACTGTAAATCAGTTTATACTCCAGAAATGTATGTTTACTGTGTTTATATTGTATATTCTGTAGCCTAAATTGACATGTGTCTGCATTCTGTTCTTATATTGTCTATTCTTCTCACCAATGCAAATTTCGTGTCTATGTAAAAGAGTTGTGGGTAGAGGTAAAGGTGGGAGTAAAGGCAGAAGTGGGGATAGAGGTAGAGGTACTTGGCAAATAAAGTGATTCTGATCTCTTCCTCTAACTCTACCTATGCCTCTCCATCTACCTATATCTACCTCTATCCCCACCTCTGCATCTACCCCCACCTCTACAGTACCTCTACCCCCAGCTCTAACCCCACCTCTACCACCACCTCTACCTCTACCTCTAGCCCACATTTACCTCTATCGCCCACCTTTACCCCCACACCTCTACCTCAACCTCTAACTCTACCTCTACCCCACCTCTAGCTTTACTCCTACCTCTACCTCTACCCCCAGCTTTACCCCCACACCTCTACCCCCACCTCTAACTACCTCTACTCCCACCTCTAGCTTTACTCCTACCTCTACCTCTACCCCCACCTTTACCCCCACCTCTAGCTTTACTCCTACCTCTACCTCTACCCCCACCTCTAGCTTTACTCCTACATCTACCTCTACCCCCACCTTTACCCCCACCTCTAGCTTTACTCCTACCTCTACCTCTACCCCCACCTCTAGCTTTACTCCTACATCTACCTCTACCCCCACCTTTACCCTCACCTCTAGCTTTACTCCTACCTCTACCTCTACCCCCACCTCTAGCTTTACTCCTACATCTACCTCTACCCCCACCTTTACCCCCACCTCTAGCTTTACTCCTACCTCTACCACCACCTCCACCACTACCTCCACATGTACCTCTATCCCCCACCTCTACCTCTACCCCCACCTCTACCCTAACATCTGCCTCCACCCCCACCTCTATCTCCAGCTCTATCTCTACCCCATCCTCTACCTCTATCCCCACCTCTACCTCTAACCCCACCTGTACCTCTATCCCCACCTTTACCGCCACCTCTACCCCCACATCTACTTCTCCTTCTACCTCTGGTTGTGATTCTTCTTCTGCAGGGAATAGTGCAGCCACATCCTTAAATCACACTGACTGCAGGTCAAAGGAGTTAAAGCAAGATTAGGATTAATCAACCTCAGTAGAGCAGGTTTAATCCCTTAAATTAGGCATGTTCTGGTGGGGCCCAGGCTCTGGCTGCAGACTCTCCTCTCTTTCATCTTAACACCATGTTTGAGTTTTCAAACAGTGGTGGCTCAGTAAGCTGAGAACCATTCCAGAGCACTGTCATCACCCTAGAGGCATGATGGGTCCTCTCTCAAACTAAACACCGTGATGATAAGTGCATGTCTTATTGGCACCCTGAGCAATGGCTGCTCAATGTGGATGCCAATGTATTCCTGAGCAGTTAGGCAACTGTACTCCTCGTGTTCTACGGAGCAGGGTATGTGCTGATTTGTGCTCTTTATTAAAGGCCTGTTTACAGTGTTTTCTCTGGCAGGGTGCAGTGCATACTTCATGAGTGCTAAAATGAGTTTATCCCGTTGATGCTCATTACGTAGAGGCACGCTAACTCATAAAACACGCAAGAGAAAATGAAGAGGGTTTGGCACTACTCCAACGAAAGATAGGAACACTATTGTCTTCTCCTCTCAGCTCATCAATACACACGCATGCACACGTGCACACACAAACTGGTGTGCTCCCATGCTGTTGAGCTTGGTCTCCACAGCCTTCACCACAGCCTGGCCTTTTCTCATCCTATTATTCTCATGCCACGCCTCAGACCAGACCAGCCCTGCTCTTCCTTCCTCCCTCCCTCCAGCACGACATAAACCATGATTAATGTGGTGTGAGAGAACTGTGGCAAAAACACGAATAACAACACCTGTGATGGAAAGTAAGGCAAAACCTCTCACGGCTACTGTACAACCTTATAGGAAGAGCTTCTACTGCCTTTACCTGATTCTGTATGAATTTAGGACCTTCTCATTGACCTTTATACTTCTGCCCTTTTCATTCGCCCATCTTGCCTAGTTAAATAAAGGTTAAATAAATAAAAAAGATATATATATTTTACCCCTTCTACATCCCGAGAGAGTTTTCATCTGTTATCATGACTGCTGAATATACTCCACCTCAGGAAAATAAAAACAACAAACTGGCTCTTGAACTGTACAGGGCTAGAAACAAGTAGGAATCCATGCACCCGGAGGCTGCTTTCCTTGTTGCCGGTGATTTCAATTCCCGCGTCATTAAGACACAATGCCCAATTTCCATCAGCACGTCTCCTTCGCCACTAAGGGTGATAAAGTCCTACACCACTGTTACACTACCCACAAGCAAGCATAGAAATGCTTCCCTTGTGACTACTTGGCAAATCAGATCATGAGAATTGGTCCTCCTCCGCCTTGGAGGCTATGCAACAAGACTGCTTGCTAGCGCTGACTGGAATATGTTCCTGGACTGCGCCGATAGCATCAACGAGCTACGTCACCGGCTTCATTAGCATCGCCGATAGTGAAGGTTCACTGCTTCCCCAAACAAAAGCCCTGGATTAACACAGAGGTTGGCCGTAAACTAAAGGACAGGGCTAACCCATAGAGGACTATCGCAGACAACCAAGAGGCTACGGCTGAGGACACAAACAAGTACAAGAAGTCCTCCATAGAGCCATCAACAAGGAAAAGGACAATATAGGAACAAGGTAGAATCATATTACCCAGGCTCTGACGCCCGCCCCATGTGGAAGGGCCTACAGTCCATTATGGATTACAAAGGAAGACCCAGTCATGATCTGCCCAAGTCTCTATGCACATTCTGCACACTCACTCACACTCCAACACACACAAACTCACACACTCAATACCTGGGGTGGCAGGTAGACTTGTGGTTAGAGCGTTGGGACAGTAACCGAAAGGTTGCTGGATTGAATACCTGAGCTGACAAGGTAATCGTTAATAAACCTAGAGCATCGAGCCAGCGGGGTGGTGGCACTGGAATCCTCATCTCTCCCAAGTGGACATTCTCTCTTTCTCCCCTGACCCATCTGTCTATCTCCTCATTTGAATTCCATGCTGTCACAGTTACCAGCCCTTTCAAGCTTAACATCCTTATCATTTATCGCCCTCCAGGTTCCCTTGGAGAGTTCATCAATGAGCTTGACGCCTTGATAAGTTCCTTTCCTGAGGATGGCTCACCTCTCACAGTTCTGGGTGACTTTAACCTCCCCACGTCTACCTTTGACTCATTCCTCTCTGCCTCCTTCTTTCCACTCCTCTCCTCTTTTGACCTCACCCTCTCACCTTCCCCCCCCTACTCACAAGGCAGGCAATACGCTTGACCTCATCTTTACTAGATGCTGTTCTTCCACTAATCTCATTGCAACTCCCCTCCAAATCTCCGACCACTACCTTGTATCCTTTTCCCTCTTGCTCTCATCCAACACTTCTCACTCTGCCCCTACTCGGATGGTATTGCGCCGTCCCAACCTTCGCTCTCTCTCTCCCGCTACTCTCTCCTCTTCCATCCTATCATCTCTTCCCTCTGCTCAAACCTTCTCCAACCTATCTCCTGATTCTGCCTCCTCAACCCTCCTCTCCTCCCTTTCTGCATCCTTTGATTTTCTCTGTCCCCTATCCTCCAGGCCGGCTCGGTCCTCCCCTCCTGCTCCGTGGCTCGACGACTCACTACGAGCTCACAGAACAGGGCTCCGGGCAGCCGAGCGGAAATGGAGGAAAACTCGCCTCCCTGCGGACCTGGCATCCTTTCACTCCCTCCTCTATACATTCTCCTCTTCTGTCTCTGCTGCTAAAGCCACTTTCTACCACTCTAAATTCCAAGCATCTGCCTCTAACCCTAGGAAGCTCTTTGCTATCTTCTCCTCCATCCTGAATCCTCCTCCCCCTCCCCCCCCCTCCTCCCTCTCTGCGGATGACTTCGTCAACCATTTTGAAAAGAAGGTTGACGATATCCGATCCTCGTTTGCTAAGTCAAACGACACCGCTGGTCCTGCTCACACTGCCCTACCCTGTGCTTTGACCTCTTTCTCCCCTCTCTCTCCAGATGAAATCTCGCGTCTTGTGACGGCCGGCCGCCCAACAACCTGCCCACTTGACCCTATCCCTTCCTCTCTTCTCCAGACCATTTCCGGAGACCTTCTCCCCTTCCTCACCTCGCTCATCAACTCATCCTTGACCGCTGGCTACGTCCCTTCCGTCTTCAAGAGAGCGAGAGTTGCACCCCTTCTGAAAAAACCTACACTCGATCCCTCCGATGTCAACAACTACAGACCAGTATCCCTTCTTTCTTTTCTCTCCAAAACTCTTGAACGTGCTGTCCTTGGCCAGCTCTCCTGCTATCTCTCTCAGAATGACCTTCTTGATCCTAATCAGTCAGGTTTCAAGACTGGGCATTCAATTGAGACTGCTCTTCTCTGTGTCACGGAGGCTCTCCGCACTGCTAAAGCTAACTCTCTCTCCTCTGCTCTCATCCTTCTAGACCTATCTGCTGCCTTTGATACTGTGAACCATCAGATCCTCCTCTCCACCCTCTCCGAGTTGGGCATCTCCGGCGCGGCCCACGCTTGGATTGCGTCCTACCTGACAGGTCACTCCTACCAGGTGGCGTGGCGAGAATCTGTCTCCGCACCATGCGCTCTCACCACTGGTGTCCCCCAGGGCTCTGTTCTAGGCCCTCTCCTATTCTCGCTATACACCAAGTCACTTGGCTCTGTCATATCCTCACATGGTCTCTCCTATCATTGCTATGCAGACGACACACAATTAATCTTCTCCTTTCCCCCTTCTGATAACCAGGCGGCGAATCGCATCTCTGCATGTCTGTCAGACATATCAGTGTGGATGACGGATCACCACCTCAAGCTGAACCTCAGCAAGACGGAGCTGCTCTTCCTCCCGGGGAAGGACTGCCCGTTCCATGATCTCGCCATCACGGTTGACAACTCCCTTGTGTCCTCCTCCCAGAGTGCTAAGAACCTTGGCGTGATCCTGGACAACACCCTGTCGTTCTCCACTGACATCAAGGTGGTGACCCGATCCTGTAGGTTCAAGCTCTACAACATTCGCAGAGTACGACCCTGCCTCACACAGGAAGCGGCGCAGGTCCTAATCCAGGCACTTGTCATCTCCCATCTGGATTACTGCAACTCGCTGTTGGCTGGGCTCCCTGCCTGTGCCATTAAACCCCTACAACTCATCCAGAACGCCGCAGCCCGTCTGGTGTTCAACCTTCCCAAGTTCTCTCACGTCACCCCGCTCCTCCGCTCTCTCCACTGGCTTCCAGTTGAAGCTCGCATCCGCTACAAGACCATGGTGATTGCCTACGGAGCTGTGAAGGGAACGGCACCTCCATACCTTCAGGCTCTGATCAGGCCCTACACCCAAACAAGGGCACTGCGTTCATCCACCTCTGGCCTGCTGGCCCCCCTACCTCTGAGGAAGCACAGTTCCCGCTCAGCCCAGTCAAAACTGTTCGCTGCTCTGACACCCCAATGGTGGAACAAGCTCCCTCACGACACCAGGACAGCGGAGTCAATTACCACCTTCCGGAGACACCTGAAACCCCACCTCTTTAAGGAATACCTAGGATAGGATAAAGTAATCCTTCTACCCCCCCCCCCCCCCCCCCTTAAAAGATTTAGATGGACTATTGTAAAGTGGTTGTTCCACTGGATATCATAAGGTGAATGCACCAATTTGTAAGTCGCTCTGGATAAGAGCGTCTGCTAAATGACTTAAATGTAATGTAAATGTAAATGTAAATGTAAAAATCTGTCGTTCTGCCGTGAATGCCTTCAACTGAAATGTGTCTTCTGCATTTAACCCAACCCCTCTGAATCTGCAGGGTGCTGCCTTAAATTGACATCCACATCTTAAGTGATTACAGCCTCAATTCTTCTTGGGTATGACACTACAAGCTTGCCACACCTGTATTTGGGTAGTTTCTCCCAAGCTCTGTCAGGTTGGATGGGGAGCGTCGCTGCACAGCTATTTTCAGGTCTCTCCAAAGATGTTAGATCGGGTTCAAGTCCGGGCTCTGGCTGTGCCACTCAAGGACATGTGTGCTTAGGGTCATTGTCCTGTTGGAAGGCGCAAGGATCTCTCTGTACTTTGCTCTGTTCATCTTTCCCTTGATCCTGACTAGTCTCCCAGTCCCTGCAAAACACCCCCACAGCATGATGCTGCCACCACCATGCTTCACCTCCCTGACCAAGGCCCTTCTTCCCCAATTGCTCAGTTTTTTATTTTACCTTTATTTAACTAGGCAAGTCAGTTAAGAACAAATTCTTATTTTCAACGACGGCCTAGGAACAGTGGGTTAACTGCCTTGTTCAGGGGCAGAATGACAGATTTGTACCTTGTCAGCTCGGGGATTCGAACTTGCAACCTCTCGGTTACTAGTCCAACACTCTAAGCACTAGGCTACGCTGCCGCCCCTAGAGCCGGGTGGCCAGCTCTAGGAAGTCTTGGTGGTTCCAAACTTCTTCCATTTAAGAATGATGGAGGCCACTGTGTTCATGGGGACCTTCAATGCTGCAGAAATGTTTTGCCCCAGATCTGTACCTCGACACAATCCTGTCTCGGAGATCAACATACAAATTCCCTCGACCTCATGGCTTGGTTTTTGCTCTGACATGCACTGTCAACTGTGGGACCTCATATAGACAGGTGTGTGCCTTTCCAAATCATGTACAATCAATTGAATTTACCACAGGTGAACTCCAATCAAGTTGTAAAAACATCTCAAAGATGATCAATGGAAACTTGATGCACCTGAGCTCAATTTCGAGTCTCATTGCAAAGGGTCTGAATACTTAGGTAAATAATGTATTTCTATTTTTTATTTGTAATACATTTGCAAAAATGTCTAAAAACCTATTTCATCCATTTTAGAATAAGGCTGTAACGTAACAAAATGTGGAAAAGGGAAGGGGTCTGAATACTTTCTGAATGCACTGATATCCTGATGCCTAGTCACCTTACCCCGTACATTTCTAAACCTACCACTCCAGTATCCCTGCACATTTCAAATATAGTATTGGCACTGACCCTAGAACTGACCCTTAATAATATAGCTTACTTACTTTCTCATGATCTTCTTATTTCTATTTCTTGTGTTTTTGTTCTACTTTACTTTTTTATAAATGTTTTATAGTACTACTGCATTGTTGGGAAATAGCAAGCACGAAAGGCATTTCACTGTACTAGTGCACATGAAAAGAAACACTTTTAATTCACCTATCTGAAGCAAAATCCAGTTAATTAGCGGTTTGACAGAGGAAGTTGAACTGGTGCAGCCACTCCCCACAGAGCTCCTGTCTGTCTGTCTGTCTGACTCTTCACTGCACACTCCTTCCAGCCTGCTGCCTGCCTGCCACAGGAACCAGTTTGGCCTGTGCCAGTTTGCCCCTCGTCCCAGTCTGCTGTCCCAGTCTAGGAACTGCTAGGAGCTGCTGCCATCTGGCTGGGCTGGTAACAGCCGGCCTTCTCTCTCTCCCCCGCTGGCCTGGTGAATACAGGAAGACAACCCAGGGAAGGTGAGGCCACACTATGATATGGACGAACAGAGAGTGTAGTAACAATACAAAAAAACAGAGAAGGCACAGAGGCATAGAGATAGAGAGATGGGGAGAGAGAGATAGAGAGAGAGAGAGAGAGAGAGAGATGTGGAGAGACTTGTGGAGAGACAAGGAGAGAAAAGGACAGTGCTTCCCTTTGGCTGCCACCTTCAGCAGGACACAGTGAGCACACTTCCCTCCATGGTGTGTGTGTGGGGGCGTACATGGGTGTGTGTTCATGTGCACAATCCTGCTCTTCTCAAACAGATCCTGACAGCTCACAGCCGGAACGAGAGCTCCATTTACCCACAATTCAGCAGTAATTCCCAGACCTATGGCCGGGCAAGCATCCACATAAGATGACCGCTCTGGAAGGTCAACAGAAGGTTGTAGAACAAGAGACTGACTAGTATATAGCATAAGCTATAGTGGTCTAACTAGTCTATAACACAAGTCAGAGTGGTCTAACTAGTCTATAACACAAGTCAGAGTGGTCTAACTAGTCTATAACACAAATCAGAGTGGTCTAACTAGTCTATAACACAAGTCACAGTGGTCTAACTAGTCTATAGCACAAGTTACAGTGGCCTAACTAGTCTATAACACAAGTCAGAGTGGTCTAACTAGTCTATAACACAAGTCACAGTGGTCTAACTAGTCTATAACACAAGTCAGAGTGGTCTAACTAGTCTATAACACAAGTCAGAGTGGTCTAACTAGTCTATAACACAAGTCAGAGTGGTCTAACTAGTCTATAACACAAGTCACAGTGGTCTAACTAGTCTATAACACAAGTCAGAGTGGTCTAACTAGTCTATAACACAAGTCACAGTGGTCTAACTAGTCTATAACACAAGTCACAGTGGTCTAACTAGTCTATAACACAAGTCACAGTGGTCTAACTAGTCTATAACACAAGTCAGAGTGGTCTAACTAGTCTATAACACAAGTCACAGTGGTCTAACTAGTCTATAACACAAGTCACAGTGGTCTAACTAGTCTATAACACAAGTCAGAGTGGTCTAACTAGTCTATAACACAAGTCACAGTGGTCTAACTAGTCTATAACACAAGTCACAGTGGTCTAACTAGTCTATAACACAAGTCAGAGTGGTCTAACTAGTATATACAGTTGAAGTCGGAAGTTTACATACACTTAGGATGGAGTCATTAAAACTCGTTTTTCAACCACTCCACAAATTTCTTGTTAACAAACTATAGTTTTGGCAAGTAGGTTAGGACATCTACTTTGTGCATGACACAAGTAATTTTTCCAACAATTGTTTACAGACAGATTATTTCACTCTCTATGTTGATGCTCTCGATGTTGCAGCTGTAGAACCTTTTGAGGATCTCAGGACCCATGCCAAATCTTTTTAGTTTCCTGAGGGGAATCAGGCTTTGTCATGCCCTCTTCATGACTGTCTTGGTGTGTTTGAACCATTTGGACCATCTCAAGTTTTGAGCGATATTCTTGACTGCAGGAATATCCACCAGAGCTGTTCCAGAGAATTGAATGTTCATTTCTCTACCATAAGCCACCTCCAACATCATTTTAGAGAATTTAGCAGTACGTTCAACTGGCCTTACAACTGCAGACCACCTGTAACCAAGCCAGCCCAGGACCTTTGAAGAAGAATTGGACAACATTCCAGAAGCCACAATCAACAGCCTGATCAACTCTCTGCGAGGGAGATGTGTCGCATTGCATAAGGCAAATGGTCACATCAGACACTGATTGGTTTTCTGATCCACGCCCCTACCTTTTTTTAAGGTATCTGTGTCCAACATATGCATATCTATATTCCCAATCATGTGAAATCCATAGATTAAGGCCTAATGAATTTGTTTCAATTGACTGATTTCCTTATATGAACTGTAACCCAGTAAAATCTTTGACATTGTTGCATGTTGTGTTTATATTTTTGTTCAGTGTAGTAATAGCACAAGCCACAGTGGTCTAACTAGTATATAGCACAAGCCAGATTGGTTTCCATTAGACATCACAGTGCCCATGTCAAATGTGTCCCAAATACCAGCTTTAACCCCTTAACAGAATCTGCCAAATGTGTCTCTCCCATACTGTGCAGACACCACGAGTGCACCCAATTTTAAGTGGAGCATGTTGTTGCCAAGAGAAACGTGATTCCGACACAGCATTTTCTAATTTAGTCTCCTAGTGTTATCAACCCCTCCAGTTTTCAGTTCAACTAACTTGACAAGCAGACACAGACTGTACTCTATATTTGCCCACAAATCTCATATGAAGTGTCTCTTCTTAGCATTTTTGACATGTTAACTTTCTTAAGTGCTGACCTTTAAGCGAGGACAACTTACCAAATACTGAAAATGTAAATAAATGGTCAAATGTATATGTTAATGTAAATGTACATGTTTGGACAGTGCAACTCAAGAGGATCAACCATCAGCACATTCTTTTGACATGATTAGTCTCCCCCGCTCTCTCTCTCTCTCTCTCTCCCTCTCTTCTCCTACAGTCTATTCTCTCTGTCCATCTCTGTCTACTCCTCCCCCCTCCTCACCAATGGAGCCCAGTTTCTCTGTCCTTTCTCCTCATTCTATTTCATGCCTCGTCCTCTTCTCTCTCAGCAATCATCCATCACCACAGAGCCCTCCCCTAAATGCCCTTCCACCCTCTAGCCTCTGCAGCCAGGCGGACCTGACTGTCGCTAGTCTCCAGCACTAACAGACAGACACACTCCTGTCCTCTCCTCTGTGACTCATCACTTCATCTAGCACCATTTGTCATTCAGAGGACATCCAAGACTGCCTCATGTTGAGACGTAGG